>NC_083763.1:9958528-10281028 GCF_963514075.1 Conger conger | reverse complement strand
GGAGGCGGGGCCTGGCGGGAGGCGGGGCCAGTGAGTGACAGCGGTGGGGGACGTACCACCATCTTGTTGAGCGACACCCAGCAGTCCTCGGGGAAGTCCTGCAGCATGGGCACCAGGAACTGCAGACAGCCGTCCCAGTGACACAGCAGCAGCATCATACCGATCAGGTTAAAGATCCGCATCACCGCGCTGGCCAGGTCATAGGTCATGTGGAAGATCTGAGAGACAGAGAGAGAGAGAAAGAGAGTGAGGGAGAGAGAGAGAGAGGGGCGGAGGGAGAGAAAGAGAGAGGGGGGAGGGAGAGAGGGAGAGAGGTAGAGAGGAGAGGGAGAGAGGGAGGATAGATAGAGGGAGATGGAGATGGAGGATAGAGAGAGCGAGAGAGACAGAGAGAGAGAAGACAAAGAGAGGATAGAGATAGACAGAGGAGAGAGAGAGTGAGGGAGAGAGAGAGGTGTGGGTGTGCAGCAGTGGGTGGGTATGAAGATGCCAGGGAGACCGGAGAGAATAAATGACCTTTCCTGTTCCCTGTCGCCAAAAAATGTGAGAGAATGTCATTTTATACCCACAGAGGCCCAGACATTTCCGCTTTTACATTCAGACATGATCGCCATGCTGCTAGCAGGTGATAAAGAAAGTACACTTGGAGATGAATTATTCACCACACACACACACATTTCAGATGGCGAGGACGTCTTCCACAGCACAGACCCTTAAAGCCGATGTACAGGTCGGGAAAGCAAACGTGAGTCACAAAATGGTAGCACACCATACCTGCACATTCCTGCAGCTTGCATAGTCCCCTGTCACTTCCTCATTACGCAGCAAATTGGACTCTGATAGGAAACATGCGCTCCCTACTCAACTCATAAAGGCAGAGTTACAGTTGATTTAGCAATTAGAAATGTGCTATGTATAACCATTTGCTTATTATTATTTCCTGTCAGGGTCATATTTCAACAAGATTAAGCACTCTTGTCAATTTATGATTTCAAATGCAGTATTATGTTGGAGTTGGAGTGATATTCCGGCTATATGGTCTTCTGCCTATGTTGTAACCAATATGTTGGTATTTGTATACACACATATTTCATATTTGTATACACACACACGCACGCGCGCACAGACACACACACAAATACACACAACTTCTTCACTCAAATTCAATTACTATTCTTTCATATCAATCATACTCCTGATTTGATTGTGAATGCAATGTGAATCCTTATCTCTCTGTTAGATGCACCACCTTGATACCAGATGTTTTGGGATGTTGTTCACAATTAGTAGATTTATATGGAAAAAAAAAACTTCTTTTCAGAAAGACCATGAAAAACAAAGTTGGGTAAGAAGAGACAATCTGGAATTAATGAGGGGATGAGAATTGTTTGTGCCAGGCAATCAGACGAACCGCCGGGACACATATCTGATGGAGAACTTTCCAGAAGCGTCCGCTGCATAATCCCCCACCGCCCAGAAACAGACAGCAGGCAAACGGAGTAATCAATCATCCAGTGACCAGATCTGACTGCCGTCATTACGCCCCACTTCCACCGTGCTGTCGCCGTTGACACTCCAATTCAAGGTTCGTCCTGCGCTTCCCGACAACTTCAAACATCGCGCTGCAAATTAAACTTCTGACAGACTTTCAGATCCGTTTAAAAAAATGATGCGCCGTTGTCATCACCGGCTAACCGCTCGAGCTGTAACGAAAAAAAGGAGATGGAGGAGGCCAGTAGCACGCCGTGGCGTTTTCTGTTTTTCTGTTTAACGAAAGGAAACCGGCTGTGCACTGTGCGATATCGGCCGTATTTTACGACTATTACATGTCACGCTGGGAGATCAAAGACATTTCGGCTCAGGACTAAATAATTCTACTACGATTTGCGCTCTGCAAATTTGCAGAATCATGGCAAAAATTGCATAGCCAGCTGCGCTTTTCAGCGGCTTTAGGTATGGATGCATTCTCTAATTGCTACCTTCGAGGGTATTTTCGAGGGGAACGTCCGCACGCTAGTTGGCTGCAGGGTGAACAGGGGGAGCCTGGGGGGACAGGGTGGAGCAGCTCACCAATCAGCTTCCATCCTCAGACAGACACCAAAGCAAGCCACACCTGAGACTGCCCCTCCATACCACTGGCGCCACAAATAATGGAGAAAAGACAGAGGTCCCTCTTGTGATATTTATTACACTACCTGCATCTCCACCCAGGGGTATCACAGTGGGAGAATAGTGGAATTGACTACACAGGGCTCCAAAACTGGTGGTGAGTGGTGGGTGGGCTAAAACAGCTCGGACTAAAAAGTTTGGTTTGATCTACAATTTTAAGGGGGCCTGCAGAGACGGCATGCAGGGCCCAGAAATGTGTGCTGCACCCGGGCCTCCACCTTAGGACAGGGGGCTAGATCAGCGCACAAAACGGGGCCCTGCCTTTCCCAGCCATCAGAACTGCCCCGGAGAGGCCGTCGGGATGCGTTTTGCCTTTCCAGTTAAATATTTGAATACATTTAAATACATTCAAATGTACTTGTATATTCAAAGCGGCTTGGTTTGAATGATTTTTCTTTTCCCAAGCTCAAAACCAAACACGGTTCTGTTGAAAGATTCTCCCGCACCATCCAGCCCCCCCCCGGGCTAGCGTCTGCTGACGCTGTGCCAGTGATTGGTTCCACTTAAGTTGGCAGTGAGCTGGAAATGTCATTTCTCCAATAATACGTACTCCCATTTTTTATCCAATTGCCTTTGTGTCTGAAGATGCCGACTCCCCGTTCGCGTCTAAAAGCACAGAGCCTGTCAGAGACCATTACGGTCAGCGGGGGTGAGACAGTCATTTACCAATGCACCGCAGTCACACTACCCCTTTCTCTCCCTCTTTACTCCTCTCCCCTGGTGTAGAATCCAGCTGTGGCTAGCTTGAAATAACCAGTTACCAGCTGTTTCAAAACCTAGCTTGAGCTGTGGGTCCAGCTCTCTGCGCTGACTCTCCGGGTCCAGGTCTCCGGACTCAGAGGAGGGATAAACTAACAGGACGCTGGGATGCCTATTTGCGCTCGGTCAGACAAACTTTCCATGATTAATGACCCAGAACAAACACGGGAGCTTCAGCCGGTTGTCAGGCTCTCCTGAGGCATTAGTTACTGTCAGGAAGGGCAGATCAATCACACACAGAGTCACTGATGGGACAGCAGTGTGCATTAGAAGGGACACTCTCACACTGTTTTCCCCTCGGCAAACAGCTATGGTTCCATATACAATTTCCTGTTACTATATGGGACAGCGAGTGGCCTAGTGGCTAAGGCACATGACTGGGACCTAGAAGGTTGGTCGTTCAAGCCCTGGTGTAGCCACAATAAGCTATGCACAGCACACCTTGAGCAAGGCCCCTAACCCCACATTGCACCAGGGGAGATTGGCCCCTGCTTAATCTAATGAACTGTACGTCACTTTGGATAAAAGTGTCAGCTAAATAACTGTAAAAAACATACAATTTCATGTTAAGATACGGATTATAATGATGGCAATGATGATGATTATACCACTCAAGCAATTTGTGGACTTGTGTTGCGGCTACAAAGCTGATCGACGACGAGTGATGACATAACCACTTTCCCACCCATAATAGTTCAATGTTTGGTACTGATCGAATTACCAACATCAGAAAGAAACTGTCAAAAAACTGTCTGCCCCACTAATCGACATAATATCGACCTCAATGTTGATTAGAGGTCTTACCGACACCAAAATGTTTGGTGAGCGACGATAATAATGAATATTATTGTTATTATTAATCTTATTATTATTATCCAATAATATTTAGCATGTTGTCCATTGAAAGGGCTGGATATTTTCTGTTTATTTCAGGTTAAGCACTGTGGTATCCAACCTGCCAATCTATCCAATCCTATGATTAAGAGCTCAGGTCATCAGCGACTAGGCCGCCCAACTGAAAAGAACCGCTCAAGCTAGGTTTTGAAACAGCTGGTAGCTGATTGACCAGTTCAGACCAGCTAAGGGCTCAGACAAGCTACCAGCACTAGCTGGTTGACCAGCTCATACCCAGCTAGACCAGCTTTATGACCAACTTGGCCATGCTGGTTGACCAGCTCATACCCAGCTAGACCAGCTTTATGACCAACTTGGCCATGCAGGTTGACCAGCTCATACCCAGCTAGACCAGCTTTATGACCAGCTTGGCCATGCAGGTTGACCAGCTCATACCCAGCAAGACCAGCTTGATCACATACTGGCATAGCTGTATTTTACACCAGGGTACTGATTTCAACTCGTTTTTCACCAACTTGGTGCTTTTGCGCGATGATCTAATACATATCTGAATGGTCATTTATTTTAAAAAGGCAAACAGGTCGAGGAGGAGGCAGACACGGATCAGATCCCTCGTGAGCCAGCACTGTAGCAGCAGCGCAGCGGCGTGTAGCTTGGGCGCTAGGCTATCACCGCGTAGCCAGAGAAACACCATTTCCGCCAGCAGATGGAAGCGGCTGATCCAGGGAATTGCTTTCGCCATTCCGGGGCGAGCCGGAATATTCCCGGTGGAACCGGAGAGCCGCCCAGGACACGCCGTAAATTTCAATCTCCGGCGCCTTCGGTTCTGCCGCGCGGGAGAGGTAATGACACCGGGTCGGGCTTCAGGGTGAAGCACCCAGCAGCTGCCAGCCTCAGGCGCTGTCATTTCTCCTAGTTCTCCGTGATGAGGGCGCGCACATTAGCACAACACCAGAGCCACACCAGGCTGTGAAAGCTTCCGGACAAAGGTGGAGAACGCAGTGTATTTTGAAAACTAATATTCTCCAGTGAATATTCTGCCGCCCAGCACATTTGGGTAAAATGCCAGGACTCATTCATAAGGGTTTTGTAGCTTTCATAAAACAAAGGGAAAACAACTACAACTATGAAAGTACTCTTGCTTAACCTTATTTTCTTTGTTAAAAATTCTGAAATGTCATCTCTGTTTTATGTTTTATTAATGAATAAGCAAAGCTTCTGTAACTAGGAGTTATTAATTTAAGGTAAATCCCATAAATAAATAAAGCATCCACATTTTACCAGAATTATCCTATGACTGCACTGGGCAGGTTATGAGATTGCAGCTGTTTTTGATTCCATCCATCCATCCATTATCTTGACCCACTTATCCTGAACAGGGTCACAGGGGGGCTGGAGCCTATCCCAGCATACATTGGGGCGAAAGGCAGGAATACACCCTGGACAGGTCGCCAGTCCATCGCAGGGCACACACACCATTCACTCACACACTCATACCTACGGGCAATTTAGACTCTCCAATCAGCCTAACCTGCATGTCTTTGGACTGTGGGAGGAAACCCACGCAGACACGGGGAGAACATGCAAACTCCGCACAGAGAGGGCCCGGTCGACGGGGATTCGAACCCAGGACCTCCTTGCTGTGAGGCGGCAGTGCTACCCACTGCACCATCCGTGCCACCCTGTTTTTGATTGTAAATTACAATCATAAACTGCATGTTAGAATAGACATTTTTGTTTTTGTAACACAAACATAAAAAACATCAGCATTTATTGTATATCAGCTCAGTAGCCTCATACAAAAACAAGTTCTGAACAGCTAGCATACTCATCTAGTCAACTTACAATACAGATATACAACCAGAAATATTTGGACAGGACTATGTCCCCCATACTTTACAGAATTAGACATTTTCTTTTATTTACTTTTATGATTGTTTTTTATATTTAACTCTGATGAGAGACACTATGCTATGAATGGAAATTGGCACAGTTAAGAGTTGGCTTTATAACAATGGACTGGGCAATGTGCCACGTTGTTTGTTTGTTCGTAGAGCATAAACTCTACTACTAAGAAGTTGGAAGACGGAAGCATAAATAATTATTTGTGTTTTTAATTTTAGAAAAGTGAAATCAACCTAGGCTTTATCGACACTCGAAAAAGGAAATATCTCTAAGAACAATGGGGTTCAGGCTAATCTAGGTTCGGGAACCAGCAGATTACACTCTGATACTGCACTTAACTGTAGCGAATGACCACCACACTTGATGTATCCACTTATATATCCACTTATACAACTGAGCTACTCAATTTGTCATTGCCTTCTGTGCAAACCACAACCTGTTCACAAAAGTGGAGACACTTCAGATATAAATAACTACAGACCACTGCAAGCCCTTTAACTCTTAAGGACATTTCAAAAGGTTTGTCTTCTCACAAATGTTCATTTTCTTAATGCAGTTTTAATGTGCAGTCCCCAATTCAATCTGGCTGTAAACCAAATGCCTCACTCCACCCTAGACTTTACTTTATGGATCTAAGAAAGCCAAATGTTGATCTGTGTCATCAATCGATCATATTTGATAAGTTCCAGGTAATTCATAGGCATAGAAACTACATTTGTTGAAATGGGAGAGCAAATACACAGAGGGACTCTTGAACACTGAGTCCTAGCATTTTTTAAATGATTTAACCAGAGTAGAATAGAATCATGATGACGCATTATTAAGATATATATTTAAAAAAACTATCCACAATGTGGAAAATTTTAATATACATTCACGTAGGCACCCGCGGCACAGTGTTATAAACTGCTGATAAGGATGTCTCACAAGCTGCTGCTTCTCTTCTCATTGATCTTGTGTATGGCAAGATAGGGCTTGTTATTAATTTTTTGCTGAATGTAGCAAAACATTATATGATGCTATTTGTGCAGAAAAGGAAGATGGTGTCTGGTGGTGACAGATGGTGACTCTGAGGAGATGACCACTGATGCTTCTGATGGCTATACCCAAGATAATTATCAAAGCGAAGACCTAAGAACGGGTGTATTTTAAATTGTTTTACATTATTTGTTACTGGATTCATAACCATGTTGTAAAATCCAGATATGACCAGCTTGAAATCACCAGCTACCAGCAGTTTCAAAACATAGCTTGAGCTGGACAAACCGTGTTGAGTATGGAGCTGGTCTGAACTGGTCAAACAGCTAACAGCCGTTTCAAACCCTAGCTTGAGCTGTTTTTTCTGCAGGGAATAGTGGTTACGCTCTTAGGATATGTGGGAATATATCCCAAGGGTACACAAGATTTGCTTCCAGGCTTCTTCGACTAGCAGAGACAAGACGCATGCAGATTCTCCACCCGGGTTATTATCGTGTTTTTTCCTCATGGCTCTGTTGTCTGCTGGCTTGCTTTTCTTTATTATCTTGCTTCCCTCTTAGGGCCGCCTCAAAGGCAGGATGCTGCTCCTCCAGGGCTTTTATGCTGGGAAACGATATCAATTCATACGCAGAAAAAGCTCTCTAATATACGAGGATCCCTGTTCTAGCCTTTCAGCCCATAAGGGACGAGGGATAAGGCTACAGCCAAGGGAAATGTGATCCTGGAACAGCACTGCCCGTCAGCTTGAGACGCCGCGCTGAAGACTCTGCTCTGAACGTGTGCCTTCGTTTCGTCCCAGCTAAGGAGGCCGATCCAGATGTGCAGGTTCTCCCGGGCGGTCCATCGATGCAGAACTTGTATCCCCGTTTAGCAGGAAGGTGGGCAGCTGCCTGGTTTCATCCGCAGAGATGTCTGAGAGCCACTCTTGTCGCCTGGAGTTGATTTGATAATTAAGGGTCACGCTTCACTCAAATTACAACTCTGTAATCAAGAGAATAATAGCTCCATTAAGCAAACTACGGAGCGCACGCAACTGAGTCATCAAACGGCGCCGGTTTGGGGCAAAAGAAATGAGATTTCGTCGGGGGAGGTGAAAAGCGCGTGATTTGGATGACTTCCCGCGCGCAGATTATCGCATTAAATACCACTCCCGATGAATGAGTTCAATTTCCATAAGCTGACCGCATATCATCAATGTTTTTTATGACGCCAAACCCAACCCGTGAAAGAGCAGTCATTTTCTAGCTCGGAGAACTGACTGAGGAAACATGTTTTCATCTGTATGGCGGTGCTGATGGGCGTGAGTTGTGGGCCTCTCGTTGACACCAGCGTGACAGCGGGGCTTCTGCTGTGGCCGCACCGAAAGTGTGGAACAAACTGCCTCTCTCTATCAGCCATATACACCTCCAAATCCCAGATCAAATCTCACTTCTTTTCCCTTGCTTTTAATTCCACATGAGTTTTTTTGTTGTTGTATCTTTATGCACGGTACTGTGACATACATGTTATTTTTGACATACATAGTAATTAGAAATTGTACAGCACTTTGGTTGACGGTAGTCATTTTAAATGCGCTTCATAAATGAGTATGACTTGACTTGAGTTGATCAGCATGACTGCATTAGGACATGCAGCAGCCCTGGGTTGGGAGGACTGAATCATTTAAAGCAGTGGTTCTCCACGGGGGGGCTGGAACCACAGGGAGCTGCCAGTGGGTCCTGGATGTGACGGGAAATCACAAAACGCTTCACAAAATGACATAACTCATCATTCAGCTAGAGGAATAACACAAAGCCAGGAATGAACAGTACATAAAATATAATCAGGTTTTTACTTTCTGCTGAGGTCAAATTTTAAAATCATATGTTAGCTATGAATTGGAAAAGGGAATACGCATTGTAAATATCTGAGGATTACTGCAATAGCAATTCTTTAAATCACTTAATTTTTTTATGGGGTTAATTGGAATAAGATTAAGGCTTGGCTAACTACACTGGGGTGTGTATGGAGGCAATCGCAATAATGACGGGCAGGCAGGTTATCACATCTCCCGTGGGGGGGTAGGGGACCCTCAAACACTCCCGCAGACACGGGGGGGGGCTCGACTCAAAAGCTCTGTGAACACTTCTGCGCTTTCCTCTGCCCCGACCAAGGCCCGCGTAATCGCCGCTAAAGCCTTCCACTCCGACAGCAGACCCCGCGTTTGTATTATCACCGCGAGGACCATCGAAACGCACGCTAATCCGCCGCGTATTAATTAGCTCTGTCTTAGAGCGGGGCGCACTCGAGGCAGAGCGAGGCGCGGCGGGGTTAAAGCAATTACCGCCGTGCGAACAGGCGAGCGGCGCTAGCTTAGCCGATTAGCCGCTGAAGAGAGTCCGGGGAAGACGTCGGCAAAGCCGGCGGAGGGCAGAATTCAAGCGGCCTTCCGCCCGCACGGCGACAGACTGTAATTCTTCACGGACTGACACCTGTCGGAAAACCTTGGTAACCTCATTCGCCTCGGCGGACAAAGACGGGGCCGGGAGCGGCGCTGTCTACGCAGTGCACTGTCTGAAACAAATGTGCAAATATTGTAGCCGTAGGCATACGTTGGCTCGTGTGCTTGCTGTTTGGGTGTTCAGGCCTGGCTTTTGCGCCCCTCTGTTACTTTGCGAAGCATCTTTGTGATAGTTTTCTGTAAAAAGCACTACGCTAATAAAAATAGCTTGACTTGCAGCAGTGCCCTCAAACTACCCTCAAAACCCATGGTGCCCTTTTCTCTTTTAGATGAGTATACATATGACCCAGTGAGGAACATTGCACCTTAGAAAACAGAAAGGGACCCCTACTGTACCCCTTTTTCTGACAAGAGTGGAGACAAATACTGTCTGAAGACATGGTGAAAAGTGAAGGCGCTAGTGCTTTTACTGAAGACATGAATGATGAATGGCAAGGGCACTTGTGTTTTTGAGTCACTTCGGATGAGCATCTGCTAAGGCTAAATGAATGAAAGGTAATGTAATGGATTTCGAAAGTTTGAATCGGCACACTGCGTGGCTTTTTTCCGGAAAGGGCACGGTGCCCTACGAGATATGCACATCTCATCGCATTTCATTTGCAGGTAGACCCATCAGGCTATCGCTACGTCCATACGGCTCCAAATCCTGTTTGACGCCATTTGATTTCAAGCATACTGAGGGAGAGAGAGAGAGAGAGAGAGAGAGAGACAGATGTCTTGAAAGGGTTTTAATCTGGGTTTTAGTCTGAGGGAGTTGACACAAACGCGCACAGGTAAATTGCACAGCTCCGACACACGGACGTGACCGGTGTCCTGTCACAGCGCACACACGCTTGACCCCCTCAGGCACTGCAGGTAACATTACTCCCCTCACACCTGAACCCTGACCTCTGAACCCTGACCCTTCACTCTGAATTATTATCTGTGCCCCGGGGCGTCTTTCCTGTCGCTCCTCTCTGCACCTGATCTCGCCCTGTTGCTTGGCTACCCAGCCCTGTTCCTGGAGCTCTGCCATCCTATAGGTTTTCACCCCCTTATAACCCTTATAAACCACACCTCATTCAATGACCAGAGAGCCCGTTGCTTTGCTAATTAGTAGGATCAGATTAGGGTTGAATTGAAAACTGACATGATAGTATATCTCCAGGAACAGGGTTGGGTGGCCCTGCCCTATTGTTTGATTTCTCGGATGACTGATTCCGAATGGCCTCATCCCGCTCCAGGTGCCAGATAACTCCCATCTCCCCGCCCCCCCCCCCCCTCCCCCCCCTCTCACCCCGGTCATGTGACAGTGCTCCAGAGTCCGGCAGCGCCTCACCCTTGGGATCCAATCATGAGGCTCGAAGCTTAATTGCAGTGTGATTACATCACTGTTCACTTTTTCCATTTTCTTATTGGTTTGCGGCTCTTTTTTCACAGAGAAGACACGCTCCAGAGGACTCCTTGCTGTAATGGTCAGGTCACAGCTGTAACTGTCCCTTAAAGAGACCCTTAAGGGGTCTGCCTTCATAGGCTCCCAGTCTTACTATCGCTTGCTTTATCAGTGCCACATATACTGTAAATGTGTATTCGGTCACACTTTACAATAAGGTTTATGAATTGGCATTAACTAATGTAGTTCATTGATGGACAAATACATTACTCACATGACACTTATCTCCAATGGGACGGGCTATATAAAGCACTAATCTTACCATGCTCATTTTGCACGCTCTGCCACGCTATGCTGTCTGCTAGCTTTTTTTCATTTCAATATGAATTGACAATAACAAATGCAGTTGTTAACGTGCATTGATGATGTACAACCGTACATTAGTTCATGCCAATTCATGGAATCTCATTGTAAAGTGTTTCCGTGTCTTCTTCTGACACACCTATTTTCGGTTTTATTGTCTGTCTCTGTATAACGCCCCTATAGTGTCTATAGCAGGGGATATGACACACTAAAATGGCTCAGCTGGGGCCTACGCAGAGAGGCAGGACCAGGCGTCTCTGTCTGGCCACTTCCCAGCGCATTGTTATGTGCGACCATGGACTGAACTAAAGCACTCCACACACTCAAGCCATCAGAGATATTCTCAGAGCAGACTGCCCGAACGCTCTGCGTTTCTCTCTCCCTTCCGCATGGTAATAAGCCTCAATCCTCTGAAGAAAACTTGTCTGTCTGTTCTCCATCGTCCTGAATTTGATTCTACGGAGCTGGGCAAAATATCCTAACAGCTTAAAAGACGGTTACGTGCAAAAACAAATCTGTCCAGGGGTTTGAAATACAATTTTTAACATACAGGTCCAACCTCCAGAACATGATGGAAAATCAGCAGTAACAACTTCGACAGCAGAGCAGGGAGGGGCTCTGACTGGCATGAACTCCTCTAATGAAATCTCTGGCGGTAAACAGCGGGGAGGAGAAGGAAAGGCAACGCGTCAATGGGCCGGGAGCCGCGGGTCAACCGTTAACGCAGGCCGAGCTGACCGCGAGTAATCCCCCCGCGCGCGAACCGGCCCATCAATCCACTGCTCGGGCTGCGGCCTGGCAAGTCTGCCACTTCCGCCGGGGCGCCCCCGGTCAGGGTTTATGAGAAATCAATGGGGATGAAAAGGCAGATGAGGCGGAAATGCCGAAAGGGGAGGAGGGAGGTCGAGGAGGGAGGATCGGCGCGGGGAGGCTGTGTTCGGCGGCCGGTCTGGGTCTGTCTGGTGCACCTTGCCTGTGTGAGAATAAAACACGGAGCACACAAAGCACCTTCGTGGCCAGGGGCCCACCAGGGGTTTTGTGCACTGTGATAAGGTCAGGCATTGGGCCCCTGCTACCCCAGGTCTCTCTATCCGTGGACAATTACAGTAACAATACCATATTTCTGAGGGCCCTTGTCAGGCGGGGCCCTTGCAATGAACTTAACTTCTGTACAAAGGCGAAATTAAGCCAAATGGAGCTCCATTAGCCTGAAGCACTAGCATATGGTCGCTGCTGTTATTGAACAAAATGTTGACACGAACCCTCTCTGAGTGTAACATCTCTGTGGATTAAGAGGTATCTTACAAATGCGTTCCATGGTGATTTAGGAAAAGGTTCTATGCGTGAGTCTAAGCTCATGCAAATCTGTCGTTCTGTTGTCCTTTTTATATCGGTTATGGTATGACTGCTGCCTCTTGAACATGTTTCTATTGAAAACAGTAAAAGTGATGGTAACCTAATGAGACAAGTTGGATAAATAAAGCATACATAAATATGTTGAAATGCACATAAATTCTGTTCATATTTTCATTGTGGATATGCTTCGGGCAAGGAAATTAAACGTAATTAAATAAATATACGTCAATGTCATTTTTGGTGACATTCCTGGGGTATATTTGAGCACACACTGCATACAATTTGTTGCATATGACAGAAGCAAATTATTCATATGATTGCCCCAGAACTGCATTTATAAAATCATTATTAAAAACATACAAGGTAAAGAAACATCCTGCCTCTCATTATATTAATTAGTATAGGTTTATCAGACCACTGCATAGTACTGCCTTTAGCATTAATTCAACTATAACAGACTTCATCTGCACTGGATACATGGTGCTCTCTCAATGTAAAATGGTACATGGCCACCGATCAAACCAGACTCAGCCACTGACCCCGCGTAAAGCCCTTGCATGTTCAAGAGCATCTTCCTGATATATTTATGAAGTTATTAGAGCTGAAGAAGTGTTGTGTCTCGCAGTTCTCATAAAAAACCATCTCACAAAACCGTCTCATAAAAAAACACTCCCCCTTAACGACCATTTTTAACAGGTTTACTGGCATTCACATTTGGATGTAAATGTGTTAAAACCACCAACAGTTAAAGTGGTTAAGAAAAAAAAAGTGGCTTACTGGGAGTTCCTATCTTTTCCTGTCTCTCTCACCTTGTGGTGAGGCTACAGAACGCAGACTGGAAGTGAAATCATACACTTCCTTCTGTGAATTTCAGTGGGAATCAGCAATAGCAATATGTCTTTTAGTGTCTATTTTTAGTTCAAACAGTTAAGTACCATGGCTGACTAAGTGCTGAGATTCTACTAATATGGGAAAATAACTAAGTATCTGCACCAGAATCAGTATCAGTATCTAACAGATGGTAGAGGGCCATCAGTACCTGAACATCTGGGTGACTGAATTTTAAAACCCTTGGGATTTATGTGATAATAGAGCATCTATGTGTATGGTTGATACAGGCAGCCATATAGAATATATACAATTTACCATTTATATAGATAGACATGGAAATCCATTGGGATTACAACCCTGGTGTAAAATCCAGCTATGGCCAGCTTGAAATATCAGCTACCAGCTATTTCGAAACATCATTTGAGCTGGTCAAACCATGTTGAGTATGGAGCTGGCCTAACTGGTCAACCAGCTACCAGCAGTTTCAAAACCTAACTTTAGCTGTACTTTTCAGCAAAAAATAAATAAATCAGTGCAAGCAGTTTGGCTAACAAAAGGCAGAGGCTAAGAATCCAACTGGCTAACTAACACACAGTGGGTCAAGGAAATTGCACTGCAAAATGCTTTCAGCTTTTTCCTCAGGTCTATAATAGCCCCTGTCAGCCACTATGGCCAGCTGCATCAGGTGTCGTATGATGCAGGGGTCCAACGTTTCTAATCCGCCTCATGCTGCACTCCATCAGCGTCTCACTCGCCGTACACCCGCTTGGCTCAGTTCAAAATGCGACGCTTTGAACCATTTCTCCTTACACAGCTTTAGCAATCCAGTCCCATTACGGTGAAGCTAACCGGCCCAGGTCTGTTGCACAGGAACCGATCTGCAATGAAGCCGGCTGTTACTGCAGTGGGAACCGACAACCGGTGGGAACTGATCACAGAACCGCGAGCATCAACATGGACTTACCAAGCCAATGAAAACTGTTCCTCCACAATGAGCAAAAAATATTCTCTTACAACGAGCTGCAACAAGTTGACGGGGCGGCAAATGATTCATTAGTAAGAATTCATGTGCAGTTCTCAATACTGAAACGGACTCCCTTGACAGAATAAATGATAAAATGCATTTTCCTATTTGCATTCGCATTTGCATTTACAAGTCGGCTAAGGTAGAGCTGAAATAAGTACATTAGCTTTCTGCCTTTGGAAGAATGCATTTATGCAAGGCTGTCTGACCGAATTGCTGAAGCGTTAAAATGTGGGACATCTCCACAGAAAGGTGCATTGTGGGATACACTAACTGCGCTGCCTTTAAGCTCGCTCACAGAATAACAGAGCTAGAGATGGATTTCGCCAACATTTCCTTTGAGACTCACTTTTGACAGCGTGCCATGGTTAATGCTAGGCTTAGGCAATGATACTGTGTGCATATGAAATGGTTTCGGGACTGAAGACAGCATTATGATTAAACAGCAGCGACGTTGATGGAATATGTCCAAATGAATTATTTCAGAGAACCCGTCTCCACCGACTGCTTCTTTGACCTGGACTCTGGCCAACAGGACTGTGGCCAACAGTGTCAAAACCTGCCACCCTGCTTACTGCATTGCTGGGAAAAGGTCCTTACTGCCACTTCCCATTCATTACCTCTTCCAATTGGTTCCTACCATCCTTATTACCTCATCTCATTGGTGGGCAAAGTGGCCAATACCTTGCAGACCTCTTCCCATTGGTGGAAAATGTGCCCACTGCCCAGTTTACCTCTTCCCATTGGTGGAAAATGTGCCCACTGCCCAGTTTACCTCTTCCCATTGGTGGAGAATGTTCCCACCGCCCACCTTACCTCTTCCCATTGGTGGAGAATGTTCCCACCACTGAGCTTACCTCTTCCCATTGGTGGAGAATGTTCCCACCACTGAGCTTACCTCGTCCCATTGGTGGAAAATGTGCCCACTGCCCAGTTTACCTCTTCCCATTGGTGGAGAATGTTCCCACCGCCCACCTTACCTCTTCCCATTGGTGGAGAATGTTCCCACCGCCCAGCTTACCTCTTCCCATTGGTGGATGTAGCGGATGAGCCTGGAGAGCCTCAGGAGTCTCAGGAGGCTGAGGATCTTGGTGAAGCGCACGATGCGCAGGGCCCGCGCCGTTTTATAAACCTCGGAGTCGATGCCCTTCTCCACGATAAGAAAGATATAATCCACGGGAATGGAGGACACAAAGTCCACCACGAACCAGGTCTTCAGGTATTTCGTCTTGATCTTCTTGGGGTCGAGGATAATCTCCGTGTTGTCCTCGTAGACGATGCCGGTGCGGAAGTTGAGCACCAGGTCCATGAGGAAGAAGGTGTCCGACACCACATTGAAGATAATCCAGGGCGTGGTGGTCTCGTCCTTGAAGAACGTGATACCCACGGGGATGATGATCAGGTTGCCCACCATGAACATGAGCATCGTGAAATCCCAGTAGAACCTGGGACGGCAGGGGACAAAGAGAAAACCGAAAGTGAAGGGACGATTAAGAGAAAATGAACAAGGCCTCCTGGGAGGTGAAATTTTTGGACACGCCTCAATGATAAATAGGCAAGTGCGTGACACAGATCCAGGTGTAATGGCAAAAGCAACTGATCTATGCTTGTCTGTGTTATGAAGACACATTGCCGTCTAATGGCAATTCTAGGAGTATCCTATGTATTCTCACAACAAATGTGTGTATGCATAAATTTAGGCCCGGTCTGTTTTGCTATGTCACGCAGCCCATAATCTATCTATGTATTTAATAATGCATAACTTTAATTATTGATCTCTTCTTGCATAGCCTAACACCACATTATTCACACAAAACCCTGAATGGATAATTTCCTTTTGGCTTTGTTAAGATTGCTACGATCGTTATTGTGCTCAATTTCCTATTATTACTGTATGCTCTGGGTTTTGTCGAAGCTTTCATACACGTTTTCCGTTTACAGTACGTCGCCAGCATTATTCCTTTGTGCAACGAAGGACGCTGATCGCGCATAATCCTTATGACATTTGATTTGAAACGTAGCATACACCTCCGTTGCTACTGTCGCCAGGAGCAATCCCATCCACTATGAACCTAAACAATGTAGTCACACCCTGCTAATAACCTTTATTTCAAACGCGCCGGGCACGCCTGCGCGTAGCTGGACTGTATATGTGTCTGTAAAATAGGAATACAGCCACAGAAACTCTGTTCATATGAGTCAGAGATCAAGCGTTATCTTCCTCTATCTGCAAGGTCAAAACAAGGGCACTGAAACGATTGGAGAGACATATGAAACCGGAGACGCCTGGCGAATTGATTCTAAACCGGGCAACAAGAAATGAAATAATCGGGGGGAGAAAACAGACCTGGGCAAGACACTAAATATGTGTGACCTCTAGGGAAAAGCTAAACAAATGTAAGTGTAGTGGGGGGAGCCGTTTCTATTACCTTGAATAAAGGCGAGGGACACAATAAAGTACGTATTATTATAGATAAGGAGAATGAAGCTGACCAGGGTATGTCACTATTTCTGTGCGAGAGTGAGGGTGGAGTAGCTCAACACGCTATAACTTAAGAAATCATTCCTGAAATAATTGTGTTTTAGCCTACATTTAAATTGCATTGGAATATACGGGCATGGTAAATGGCTAGACTCACAGCGCGCTTCCATGCCCAAGGAGAGACTATTTTAACAAATCAAACTATCAGTAAGATTATGTGCCGCTTGAGGAAACTAGGCGGCTAAGTGCATTGCTGAGTCACTTCTCCCTGACTAATGCAACGCGGTCTAACCGTCACTTTTAAATCCTGACAATCGCGTACGATGAGGAGATGTATTCCATCTTCCATCTTCCAGGTTTCAAACAGCACTATTCGAGCAGGGAAAGTTGTCCTTTCCCGTTTCTGAGGTTAATATGGGAAAGGGTCATATCGCCTAATTTGGTGTAAGTTAATTCCCATAATGCTGTGTTTAAAGATTTAACCATCCCTCTTTCACGAGTTTGAGTTGCGCCACTTTTTGAAGCCTCTGAAATTATCTCGATTTTAGACGTGACATTAGGAATGGACATATACTTGATGCTTAAACTATGTAACAGTGGTAGACATAATCGAGGATTCTGATGAAAACGTGACTTGCGGATGGGACAGTAGACTTGCTTACTATGGGATGAAAAATAATAGTGTGCTTTGTGGCGTAAGCTTGTGGGCGCTGTCTCTGGTGCTGAAGCCCAACTAAACGTCGCAAAACATATTTTCAAAAACTTTTGACTCGAGCGAAAACAGACTGTCTTTTTCAAATGACAGGATGGTAAGCATACCGATTTTCTAATATTTTCAAGTAATTTTTCGCAATTAACAACTTAGCCAAAATGAATCGACGAGGAATGGAAAACGTCCATGTTATCTGTATTACAGTTCAAAGACACTGTCTTACAGCATAATAGTAGACTAATAGCTGCATTAGTAATAGTAGTAGGAGTAGGAGTAGGAGTAGACCTACTAATAGTGGCAGTAGCAGCAATAAGGAGTGAATCTGACCCTCTCATTAAGTTAAACAATATTTAATCTAGTGTGGGCTTAGAGAATATTAACACAAAAAACAGTGCGGTATTACGTGATTCCGTACAACGCATATAACCTCGGGGAACGCAAGACGGGATCATAATAACCACAGCACTCGAATATCCAGTTGAATTCGTCATAACCTATTCTTTGAGCAAGCGTTTCATTATACAACCCAGGGTAACAAATAGTAAGAAAACTGAGCAACGACAAACTCAGCGAGGAGACTATTCTGTGCGTAAAGCTATACGTATATGGTCGTAAAACAGAAGGCCAATACAAACGATATACAAACTATTCCGTTGTACTCTGTAAAAGCAATACACAGCGAATAAGGAAATGGAACTAATATAGACTTCAAATATTTACGAGATAACACGCCGTTGAGAACGTGGGAGGCTATTTGCCCGTTTGGACTTCAAGGTGACATTATGGAGTGCAAACGATAGTCCATCGAAGTAGGCTACTTCCCAAAAATAAGTATAGCCTATCACGTCTTCTCCCGTCTGCTCGAGCAAATCCTCATCACACTGCTTTCCCAGATCAGATAACTGATTCGGTTTTAAAAGCACAACTAGTCTACTGGGAAACCCATCAGCGCGCACCTGCACTGATGAAAAGAACACTCAACCAGGGAAAGCCCTGAACACCTTGTTTACATATTGTAATAAAGAGCGTGTGATGAGACATCAATAATCAGTCTTTTATGATGTAAAAAGCTTTTCGGTCAGCTGCGCGGGGATTCCTTTCAGCCTGGATCCGTAATCTTTATAGTAGTTCACTGCTAATATACTTTATCATCAGTTGAATTTCTTAACCTACAGTAAAATAGCTTGGGCCAAGGACAATGAGTTCCTATTTTATTCACCCAAACATGTGGCCCAACGGTTGGAAGACCCGGCCTACCGTGAGAAACTCTGAGAAGACGCCTCATATATACGGGTAATGGGTCGAGCTATTGTCTAATTTACCGTAGGCTACATGTGCAATTACTGTGTGATTTATGTTTCTTGTTATAGACTTTCCTTTCCAAAGTTTTGAGACTGAAACGATTGAATTTGAAAGGGAACGTGTGGAACTGTTTTACGCACGAGGCCTCAGATCTTAACGTTGAGATTTTTGCATGCTCATGGTCACCTTAATAATAAATAGTCTACCTAATTAGCCACATCCATATCTTGTCCAGAAATGGGCAGACTCTTCGTAACATTTGACAGTTTTTCTCAAGATAATGAGTGTTGTCCCGGTACAGAATTGGGTCGTAAAGATTCCAGAATCAAGCATAAAACAGATGAATAAATAATTTATAAAGGCTATAAAACATCTGGCATTTTCATCATATACCTGTCAACAGATGTCGGAGTCTAACTAATAAAATTCGCATCTTACATTTTAAGAATTCACAGACAACTGCTGAGCCCCATGGGAGTAAGGACATGGGCTATTACTAAACATTAGAAAAATGACCTAGGATGGCACTCATATAGGCTACAACAGTGATAAGCTTAAATGGTCCAGGGTCGGTTTCACTGGTCGCTGGCTCAATATTCTGATTGTCTAGTCTATGAAGCGTTTGCACATGTTGATTCTATGGATCAGATGGTAGGCATTGCATGCGGATGACAAAACAGTGTATTTAACCCTTACCTGAAATCACTATATGGGTGAATAATCCAATTTCCAGCCGATTTAACCCGCTCTTGTTCTTTTTCCACTGCCTTTTGACTTCCAAACATACGCAGGGAGAATTTATTAACTCCGGGCTGGAGCATGGAACTAAATTGCCGTTGCATGAACGTCTGGTTGTCCCTCGGGTCCAGATCATCGGGAACGATCTGTGGTCCATCCTCGGACTTGAGAAACGTGACAGAATTCCTAGACTGTTGGGTCTGGGTCTGGCCCAGACCATACACAGAAGAAGACGCTTTCCTACTCGGCGCGTTGGAGAAGGAAACCCTGGAGTCCTTTTTCTCATATACACCGGTGGCAGCCGAAGGGGCGCCGGTGCTCGCAGTCTCGCCCCCCTGTCCCTGTGTTAGAGAGCCGGCAGGGGTGGTCGATCCGTCCATGCTGGCTGTTGTGGAATAACAGGCACTCCGCCTTTTCCCGTCCTCGATTCCCGATACTCCAACACTCTGCTTCTCCTGTTTAGAAATTATGGAAGATAAGCTCCCTGTAGTGACTGGATCCCTCCTGCAATCTCCGTTTTTGTTGCATTTCATGCCTGTGACGGTAGCCGAGCTGTCGCTACCCTCACCTGCAGGACTATTAGCCACGCCGGTCACTACTACTCCCGTAACTGTGTCCCCTCCATCCCCGTCGCTGGCGCCGCCAGGTGCAACACCATCTCCCTGGCAAGTCGCAGCAGATGTTGTGGTGCCTACAGAAGGAGGAGGTGTAGACCCCTCGCCTTTCAAGAGGCAGAGCTCATTGTTGTTGGAGTTCTTGCTCGCTGTTGACGCGGCTCCCCCTCCTGGCGTAAAATTCTTCATTCTAATACTACCACCACAACCTACGCCGCTGCTGGTGCCACTTCCACCGGCCCGGCGCAACCTTGACTGCTGGAATTTGGGCTCCTCCTCACCGTCTTCCGCTTCGTCCATGGCAGCGCCGCTGTCCGCTCAGGGCTTTGGACCCGGACCGAGATGGGCGGCAGCAGCAGCAGCAGGGACGAGCGCAAAACAGCCGTTGCTGTTAATCCCACCAGCACTGCCGCTAACCTCGGTCCCAGTCGCGTTGCTATGGCTGCTACGGCTGCCGCTCCCGTCCTTTTTCGGCGGACCTACCAGAAGCCCCTTTTTTATCCATGACATTGAGAAGACCACACTCTGGCCCCAATTATCTTGAGAGACAACAGACGGGGAAAGAGAGAGGGAGGCAGATAACAAGAGAGAAAATAGAAACAGAATAACATGACATTTGGTGTTTTTTTCTTTTTGTTTTGTTTTTTTTCAAACGTTCCCTCCAAGGTTAGGCTCACGCGCCACAGTTTCAGTGTGAAAATGGCTAGGTCTGTTCTTTAAAATGTAATTATTGTGAGAATATTGGGGAGTAAAATAATTGTAGACAAAATCGTAAAGACCCTTTGGTTATTTATGGAACCCTCTGTCATAGGTGTGAAGTGTGAAAGAACCATTTTGCCCGACAAATAACCCATAAACTACATAGCGTTCTTCGTCTATGGAATCACAGGGTTCCTGTTGGAACCATTTCTGCGAGTCCAGGCTACTGGGACTGTAACGAGAAAGAGTCTGTTATTATGACAGAATAAAATATAAAGCTTTATACCAGTTATATCACAATATGGACAACTTTGAGAAATATTGTAAATTCCATTATAATGACTTAGGCAATCACTTGAATGACCTGATAATTTGCTCATTGAGTGTAAGTTCATGACCGTACCACCAATCCTATATGAATTGTACCTTATCTGGCGTGTTTGGTTTTTGTTGTATAACCTTGATATGCACAGTTTCGCTTGGGATAAGAGCGTCTGATAAATAAAATGCAATGTAATCCAATGTGTTCACAATGCCACAACTTCAGATACCCTAGTTTCTTGATGGGCGCGCCTATCTGAACTTTATATGGTGAACTAGCGCCCTCTAGCGTATGCTTGCAAGAATGGTAACAATGGAACATGCCCTATATCAACGTGATGCTCACTTACAGCATAACTCAGTAATTGTGTCACATAGATAAACTTTCCTTGAATATATTTGTGTGTTTATTATTCTTAAATCAAGTCTTTAATTTAGTTTCCTCCCTCTGAAAACATAGACTTTAAAATATTTAACATACTTAGATTTTTCCCAAGCTTTGTTTTAACTAACAATATAGGTGCACGTCAGAGAGGGATGGATCAATAAAAATGATACATTATTTCATAACTGATTGGCATGTGCAGTTTCTGTATGTAATATAGAGCAGATAACATAACTGAAATCCTTATTATTTTTGTTTTTAAAAAAAGAAAATGTTTGCAAAAGTAAGTATTTTTGACCTTACCTAAATATTTGACCTTTATTGACTATTCATGAGAATGCAGCTGTATGACTAGGGTGGGGAATGGCTACGATGGCTGCAATTCATACCCAGAACAGACCGAATACCTCTCTCCTAACACGTGGCCTTGTCAAAGATTAGTGCCTATTGTTTGGCATCGTGCACAGGACAAACAAGCCAAATGGAGTTTGACCATTTCGAGGCGACTGCGGGTGACGAAGGTGTTCAGACGACGCTAGGCGAACGCGAGCGATGATCCGGTGCTCTCCAGCGCCGTTCCACTTACCTTGACGGAGGCAGCCGGTGCCAATGACATTGAAAAGGTTGTAGGATCCCAGTGAGCCAGACTGTCCGATGAGTCCCAAACGAGCAGGACCGCTAAAGAGGTGCCCCAGTTGACACCATGGGAGCCATCAGCGCCAGACTTCTCCCGCCTTTTCTCGCGGACGCGGTCAGATTTTAGTCGCCATAGGAGCCCGGGGAGCAGTAGTCAGCCTGCTGCTCTCACTTCCTGGTGTGACATATTTAAGCACAATTCTCCAGGCTCATTTGCATAAAAGGCAGAGTTCCGAGAAAAAAAAAAACGGGACGCTAAATGATGTTGGATGCGTGCCAGATGCCTTATGTACCAGCTGTGGTATGCAGCGCTTCCTCCTGCCCGGGTGTGCTGTCCCCACGGGGGCACAGGGATGAGTCAGAGGGAATGTTGTGGAAATATTTGAATCGTCGTCTGGCCCTTGTTTTTTTTTCCGCTCCCCGTGTCGTGAGATGACAGGATGAAGGGAACTCAGTCCTGCAGAAGATCTGGCCTCAATCTCCACTGAAGCAAAGAGGAGGAGGGTGACTGTAGGGAGGGGGGGGGGGGGGGGGATACTGGAATGGACTACCCTTGGCCCCAAGGCCCTGAGGGTAGGGGCCTGAAACTGTCCAGACTAAAATCTTTGCTTTGGTGGGGGCGGGGGGGGGGGGGGGGGTGCATATGCACAGGACCCGGAGTTTTGTGCTATACCCCTGGCACAGAGCAACGGCCTGCTAAAAGGATTCCTCTCCGTGCCTCACTCAGAGAGATAACAGGCACAGAAGAGAGCAGATGGACCTTCTATTTGTGCTGCAGGGAAAACACCCAGCATCGAGATAATGGATTTTTAACCAGCAGCACCTGAAAGTATTCGCCCTATCTGGGAAGGCTTGCACTTCATACCCGCCATCTGAAACACCTTTTACAGGCATTCATTATTTCTTTCTTGTATTTATCATTATTTTTGTTACATGGAAGTGTCAGTGACCACAAATGGAAACTGCACTAAGGCAGCAGCATGTGCAAAAGACCTTACTGCAGTAGTTCAGAAAGAGGACACATCTATGTCCGATGGAAAGAGCCTGAGACAAAGTGATCTCATTCATTATGAAGCCTATTGGAAAACCACTGTCATTTTATCTCTTAGAAATGGGCAATCATTACAAAATTGGAGCAAATAAAATATATATTTATTTTGTGTTAATATGTGTTCTAAATGCTTTGTGAGAACGTAAGAAATTGAATTGCCAAAATGTAACTGTTGCAGAAATACCTGATTGGATAACACTGTAGCCTGTAGCACATGGATGCACCAGGTTGCCAAGAGACAAAAGCAGTAGGATTCATCCAGGTTCCAAATGCATGTAGAACAAAATAATTTCATATTTGGTAATGATAGCAACCCTTTAGATGGATTTCTCACACACTAAAGTTTCTCATTAAAATAATCTGCAACATCAACCTTTTAAAATACATTTTCATATTGAGCTGCTAATTTGTTTTTTTCTAGTACCTGTTTGTTGGAGATAGTGGAATCATAGCAGGAGAATTTCATATGTGGCAAAATGAACATTGTAATAAGATTCTGGTCTTCAAAGAACTTGGGAGGTGAAACCATGTCCTGAGTTCAGCCTCTTGAATGTGTTTTGAAAGTTAAGAGCAATTCAATGCATACAGTAGAGATTGATGTCAGCACAAGGTGTTTAAAGTCCTTGACTCTTGTGAAATATATGGGTAGAACTAGAACACTAATTAATGTGTTGAGGCTTAAATGCAAATATCTCATTTTTCATTTCATATTCTGATATGAAACTTAACTGCACAGTTCATTCAGTCACTTTATTTAACACAAAATATCTATTTAGAAGAAAAACATAATCTTTTACCTTTTCAAACTCTACCTTAGTCCTCCCTCCTGATTTCCCCCGCCCCCCTTTCTGATATCCCTATCCTCCTTGTCTAACCCCCCCACCGAAAAAAAAAGAAAAAAAAGAAAAAAGAAATTGCACTTATGATGACTATATGTTTAGAACAGCATTTCATGTGTATTTTCCTAGTTATGGATGTGATGCTTTGACTTGTGGAAGAATCTATGCACTTGTAAGTCGATTTGGATTAAAAGCGTCTGCCAAATGACTAAAATGTAAAATGTAAATGTAGGGTACAATCATGAGACCATATAATAAAGGAAACATAAATAAAGGAAAAGAGACCTGTGCAAAAGTTCGGGAACCCTTTTGGATTATTTTTGGATAACTTTTGCACAGGACCTTTTTCCTTTTGTTATTATTTTAAAACTGTTAAAAAGAAAAATTAAAAAGAAAAAGTAATCTTGCTTTAAAATGTGAAGAAATGCTTCTGTTCATTTAGATATGAATTGTAGAAGGCTTTTGGACCAGGGGTGTTCGGCACGGGGAATTAGCTCAAATGGTAGAGCGCTCGCTTAGCATGCGAGAGGTAGCGGGATCGATGCCCGCATTCTCCAAAGCCGAATCTTTTAACAGGTCTGTGGTTAAGGTAAATGACTGGGACACACAAGGTCGGCGGCTCTAATCCCAGTGTAGCCACAATACGATCCGCACAGCCGTTGGACCCTTGAGCAAGGCCCTTAACCCTGCATTTCTCCTGGGGAGGATTGTCTCCTGTTTAGTCTACTCAACTGTACGTCGCTCTGGATAAGAGCGTCTGCCAAATGCCAATAATGTAATGTAATGTAGTGTGGCTGCACTGGGGCTTGAACCACCAACCTAAAATTTTTTGCACTGTATGTATTTGTTTTATATATGATTTCAGAAACAAAAAAAGGATCCCATTCCTGTCTTACAGCAGATTAGTAAATTAATATGTAGATCAGAAAAGATATAGATACACAAAATAATTACTGCGAACTCAAGCCATCCAGGATTTATGAATGGCTTCTCTCCCGCACACGCACGTGCGCACACACACACGTGAATACATCTTTGCCTTGTGGTTGTTGCGATCTAAAAATAGGCAGGTGAATTATATTACAGCTCTTTGAAACCGAACTGGCTCCACGGGTCTTCCATTATTGATTTAGCCCACAACAAACCCAAAATCTGCTGCTACTTTTAGACTACCTGGGGACCGCAATGGCTGTCTTCCATAAAAACAGGCCAGACAATTTCTCAAAGGCATTAGAAAACAACCATTAGTACAACGAACGATAATTTATACATGCATTGGAAACGAGCGCAGAAATGCGGCATTAATGCATAGGCTACTAGCTTCTAGCAAACCCAGGATGAAATGGCGTTCATTGTTAATTCTGTTATACGAAACTGGAAATCTGTCGGTCGGGTTGCAATTCGTCTTATTGGAGTATGACTTGGATCGTATAGAGCAGGGGTGTCAAACTCCGGTCGCGGAGGGCGCCGTTTCTGAGTGATGAAATTAAGTCTTTCATTAGCTAAAGACTCCACACACCTTCTTCTCGATGCCTCGATTGGGTGTTTGGCCAAACGGCAACACTCTTTAAATGCTATGAGTGCACCCTCCAGGCAGGGGACCACAGAGTTAAAAAGCAGAATGCCATCCGAAATGGAATGAACTGCCATAGATTTAAAAAATGTATTACAGCTTTGACTATACAAGCCATATGCCACCAATCAATATGGCTTTTGTTACGTAAAATAGCGTGCATCGTTATTACTGTCAATACTGATGTACGCCAGGGGGGCTCCTCGTAGATCCCCGATATTCATTAGATTATATAGAAAGTTGTCCGAGTCATGGAGAGAATTTGCGAAGTAATCCAACCGGGAACAGAACACAGCAGGCTAAATAGTGTTAGGTTAGAAGTGTGCGCACATATAAATCACTATAGGCCTCCCCATAGTTGCCCACCACACAAGATGGGTCACTCCAAGTTGATTGTGAACATGCACGCTTGGACCGAACAAAAAAAAAAAAAAAAAACCGTTAAAAAAATTAAAGTAGGATATGAAGCCTGTGAACCACCCGGAAGCAAGCCTGCGGAGTGCAAAGGAGCCTTCTGCCCGTTAAACAGATACTATAAACAGCCCAGATCCCTCACTCAGTAAGAGATGCTTCTGTAATACTATACAATAAACCTTTCGAGGTGTTGAAGTGGCCTTTCCTCGAGGAGACGGACTACATTCCCCCCTCCACCACAGACACTCCAGTGGGAAGGTCACCATTCAGCACGTACCTGCTGGGTCGCATTACATCGTGGGCAGAAGAACCAGAGCCGTGTGTGTGTGTGTGTGTCTTGCAGTTGGAGAGTTGCCGTTTGATCCCCTGCCCTGGGTGGGTCGAAGGGTGCCTGAGCACAACGCCTACTCCACAATTGCTCCCGACAAGCTGGTTGGTACCTTGCATGGCAGCCTTTCACATTTGGTGTAAGGGTGTGTGTGTGTGTGTGTGTGAGAAAGAATGAGTGAAGGTGAGGCATGACTTGTAAAACACTTTGGATAAAAGCACTCTAAATGCATTCCATTTACCATTTTCAAAATTATGATTATGATTTCCAGAACTCTATTGCTTTCAATTACCAGTAGTGATTGTGACATTTCAGGTAAGAACATAAGTCACACATTTCTGACCTCACGTCTTAAAAGGGTTACACAGATCTCCGTGAATTTCAGCAAGCAGAACAGACCGCAGCATCATCGTAGCACAGCGTATGAATTTGATGAGGCCACACACGGACAAAATCAAATCAAAAGAACTTTATTAAGTCTGTGCAAGTCATTACAGCTGACCGTGTTTAAGCTATCGGCGTGTGAAGTCAGGCAAAAATAATTTATATTTATTCCTATTCTTATCTTGCGTCTTAAGATTCAACGTAGTTTCAAATGAAAAATCAAAGAAATAACAAACATTCAGTCACAATACTAAGTGGGTGTAGCTTATGACCCTGAAATGCCTACTCAAAAACAAAGAAAACAAACAAACAAAAAGGGGTGGGGGGGGGAGAGATGAGTGACAGTTTTCCCAAAGTGTCGGCAAGAGAATAACATTTCCTTCATCGGCTTTCAAGCAGAAATTAATATACAGGAATACGACAAGCATTACATTGCGTCTGAATTCATATTAATGATCTGTTTTGCAAAGAGGTAAAGTGCCCAATTCTCCACCCTCCCTCCCCTTGGTCCTCACACGTTACCTCACTGAAGATATTCATATACAGAGGCAACGTCATCCGAGATCAACATCTCACACCTTAAAACAAGCTTAGAAACTCTAAAATAGAAAACATTCCAGTGATCACAGGTATCAAGTTAAACTGTCCGACCCTAGACTCGACATTAGTACAGTTAGAACATACAAACACTGCTGTGTGTAATTTGTAGGAGTTGTATATATATGTTTTTAAACGTTAGTTATACATTTAATATCAAAAAAGGAAATAAAGATTGTTCTTTTTTTTTTACGTGCTATCAGGTGAAGTTAAATAAGGCATTAAATAGAAAATTCTGCCACTGGTGAGGTTTGTCAGAGTCCATACTGGTTCTTCTACAGCAGGGCTGCCCGACCCCATTCCTGAAGCCCTACCGTCCTGTCAGTTTTTTTTCTACCAATTAGCAGCTCAATGAGATTTCTAGCTGTTGAATGAGGTGTGGCTTTGTCAGGTCTGAAATTAAAACCTACAGGACGGTGGATCTCCAGGAACAGGGTTGGACAGCCCAGTTCTACAGCCACAAGAAAGTTATTGCGTCAGCTACAGACAAACATGAAGTCGAGTAGATTCATCACACTCTGGCCGAGTTCCATGCTGCTAGACTGCCACAAAAGACCAAAGCAGGCAAATCTGTCGACGGCTATACGACTGCCAAGGACCAGAGAGGAAGCGAACGGAAAAATATAAACCCACCAATATATCACTGCCACAGATATATACTACAGTGGCTTCACTATGAACACACAGGTTTCACTAACACTATCATGCAGAGCTGCTTCACACAGACTTCCAATTCAAACACGTTTCCATGGCAGCACATTAATATTGAGAAAAGTAAAAATCTGAGAGAGAGGGGGGGGGGGGGGGGGGGGGGGAACAAAAAACAAAAAGCTCATCTTTTCAGGTATTCTAAAACAAAAAGGAATTTTAAAATTGCGGGGGCGCACTAGATCACGTGCTACGCAGAAACTCAGCGTTTCACTTCGAAGTCGTGTATAGTAGTCATCAGGACATCTGTGAGGAGACAGGAGAGAGAGTGAGATCACCATTTTCTGTACATGGACTGTCAATATTCACATAGATTCAGTACTATGGGAATGTACCTAGTCCAGGGTTTTCTAACTTCTGAAATTTAAGTCATGAATAATTCTCACTCACTTTTACCCAATTATATCAGGTTATAAACAGCTATGTATGCTCTCAATATCAATACATGCACCAATGCAATCACTTTCACTATACTGCAAACATTTTTTTTTTTTTTTTTACAAAATGCATTAAAACAAAGGTATTCAAAGGATTTCAGCCTGGTACACTAGTCATGTGGTGCACGTGGTACAAGGAAACAGTGTAGAAAGGCTGGTTCTCTCGCTCTCAACTCAATGTTCTCAGCATTTAGCGAGTGCACGTTGGTTAACACGCAACTGCTTCTCAGCATGGTGCCAGACCTCCTACAGCTCTGTGCTATAGGCAGGTCAGCCTCAGCTGCAGAACGCGTCCCAGCGTTCACGTCAGGTCACAGCAGCTAACGTAACGCCAGGCCGGCTCACAAACAGGCCGGACTGGGAGCATTTCTCAGGCGTAACAGAGTCATTTCACCGCTGCCTGCAGCCAACACCCACCACCCACCGGCAGCAGTTATACTATAATTACACGCCAGAAACTGCAGCTTTGCACACTGGCCTGTCCATTTCAGGGCCGGGAGACACCCACCTCCTTCCTCCACTTAATTGGAGTTCCTCTGCCGGACATTTTTCTCTTTGTGGTTGGTGGAGGAATTGCTCTTCCTGCAGAAGACACATCATTTTACGATCGGACGCCACATGAAGAAACACTGAATTGTCAACGAGCAGAAATGGCATTAAAATTTTACTTACAGAGGGGCGGAGCCTGAGTCGTCATCTGATTGACAGCAGGGCGGTACCGAGAAGAGAGAGAGAAAGAGGAGGACGGTAAACCAGGGCACGGTATGGAAGAGTGAAATCTACCAACCAGCCATGAACTCAAGCGCAAGCCTTGGAAAATGGAGCGCATTGGAAAGGCGATGGAGGAACCATTAGGTGGCCTTGAAGCAGAACGTCCAGGTTAACTGGAGCCCCATCTCAGGGCTGCATTCTGCCAAACAATGTGCTCATTTCATTTGAATTCATTTCTGAACTCTTACCATTAGACCATTATAATACTTATCACACTGCATTTTTTTGTACTATACCCAACATAATTCAAATCAGATTTGTGTGAAAACATAATAAAGCTGTCCTGAGTATTTTTAAAAGGGTGAAAGATCATGCAAAAAAACCTTGCCATGACAGTATGAAGACAAACGCAGCAGTCCACATTGAGATAAAGATGCACGATACGGAGTGCAGTGCCATGAGGGGGGGAACAGGAGTGTAGAGCAGGTGTTTGAGGTGGCCAGATCAGAACCGCATATGAACTCCAGAGAAACCCGACCGCGAATAACAGATAAGGCTCATGACATCCCAGTCAGTGAAAATGGCTTCCATGCAAGTTCACCATCTCAAGATGCAGCATCGCATGCATGATGGGTCAGTTAAATGAAAAAATTGAAAGAAAAAATAAATAAATGCATTGCAATTCTACTGTAATCGAGTGTACTCAACCTGTGTCAGATGTACAAAAATCAACCATTTCACTGGTGATGGATAAAATCATATCAGCCAGAGGATTTGTTTTTCCAGAATATTAGGATAATAATTTATTCTAAATTTTAAGCAACATTTTTAAAACCAGTGAAAGAGTTTCCCCATTTGGCATTTCTGATAAGTGGCTAATCTATAGAAGCAGTGCATTCAGATTTGGATAGCCGTCCCATGTTATCTCCGATGAACCACTTCAGTCTGGTCATGCAATTTTGATCACTTACCACAACGTAACAAAAGCAGCAGCAAACAAGGAAATAAAAGTGTAAATAATAAAACCTGTCCTAGCAGAACACAACTAAAGTAAAATATCATAAAGGGACTGAAAGGGGTGAGAACGAAATCAGACAAGAAACAAGAAACATCGGCACAAAATATATCAATTAACTTCGTACTCAGATCCTCGGGAAGAAATGTACAAAACCGAGGCACCATAAAAGGTCAATGTCCACGATAATTCAGGCATTGGGCACTCCTCCAAGGGGTCAAATGGAAGTATAACCTAGCACAGAAGTGCATCTTCTACCACTAGAGGGTAGCACAAATTAGAAACATAATCCCATTAGCCTGTGTGTAGAAGAGTGTTTGCACATTAGGCACAGAACCAAGTTTCAGATATTTTCTGTGGCTCAACTTCTGAAAACTTTCTAGGTCACCTACTAGTTCAATGCCTGGACAGTTACCATTTCAACCAATAGGCCTATAGCCAGGTTCCTTCCTGAGACTTCTGCCCATCAGGGAGTTCTGTTTGAGGGCTTTTCTCCTACTAGGGAGTCTTTCACCTCATATGCTATTTGGGGGCTCAGGGCTGGCATCTCCCCATTTTTCCTTCCCTTCTGTTATGATGTAAAGCATATCTGGGACAACTTAATGAAAATAAATAACATAAAATTGAATTGAAAAACCATACGGCGCCCGGGCGTACCGTCGGTGATCTCGTCAGGCTTTCTCCTCTTCTCGTAGATGAAGATGATGGCGATGAGGATGATGACCTCCACCACGATGCCGAGGAAGGGCCAGAGGGCGGCGAAGCGGCTCCTGACACGCAGGTGGATCTTGTCCGAGGCCATGCCGAACTCGTTCTGGCCGAAGCACATATAGTCGCCCATGTCCTTCTCCATGTCCAGGTTGAACACTTGCAGGATGGTCTTCTCGGGAGTGCTCTCGATCTCAAACTTTTCCGTCCCGTTGACGATGGGCTGAGAGACGAAAGCATCGAAAAATGTGAAAGGGCGTCAAACGCAGGACCTTGAATCGGGGCTCGAAGCTGACATTTTGTCTAAAATGGGCCCCTAATTAAAGAGCAAACCAACGCAGCTCTTCAAAGTGCTCCTGAAACAATTTTCCCAGTTTCCAAATGCTCCTAAAATGGCAGTGCCCTGCCCTTAATCATAAGCTCATAAGCACAGCGTTTTTAAATCCAATCAAATCAAATTTCACTCTCCCTTCACATTTCCTCCTGAAATCTGTTGGTCCATTCAGGGACAAAAAGAAAAGCTCAGCGCCTGACAGATCAGAGAGTTAAGCACAAAGCTTTCACAAACCCATGCTATAAGGGTGGGAAATTAACACCAGCCAAATGCTGGTCAATTGTATCTGTGGCTGGCAAGTCTGTATACTCCACAAGCCACTTTGGCAGGTAACTTGGAGGTCCTCGACCATTCCAAATATCTTGTTGTCCAGTCATGGTGAAATAGGCTGTTGGATTTTGACTGTAGTTAAGAACATTTCAACCATTTGAAGTCCTCTCAACTACCAAGTTAAAGAGCATGAATATTGGATGCCTTAACGGTCATGAACCAGTTCCTTTCTTTTTTTTTCTTCATTTAATTAGGGGAGATATGTTGAGAATGTGTGCTCTTGCAAGGATGCCCTGGGAGACATGCCAGAACAGTTGCAAGTGGTGAGAGAGCGAGAGAGACACTGGGTTTGGTACACTGGGTTTACCGTTTTCTCCCCGTTGCTGATGAGGTACCAGGTCCAGTCGTTGGGCAGCGGATAGCTGTGGCTCACACACGTCAGCTTCCCGACGTCCTTCTCGTTCCCGTGCTCCGAGTGCTTGTACGCCGAAACGTGGGGGGGAGCTGGAGGCCACAAAATGTTCCTTTTAGTTCTCAAAGATACTGCATGAAGGTGCCCGATTCAATCAATGCACTGAAAGCCACCACCCACCCCAACCCAACCCAACCCCAGAACTTCAAGCTTGAACAAAACCGTAAATGCACGAGAGTTCACATCACGGTACCGATATCACAGGATTTAAGGGCACTCAATCGTGCGCTTTCACAAGATTAAACAATGTAAATATTCCTTTTGTGCATTTGTGGTGTGTATCGATTGCATAAAGCTTGGGTAAAAATGGAACACATTTGTTCAAACATGGCAGTCACAAAAAGACCCTTATCGGACACGCTTCCTGCTAAACTTGCAAACACAATACTTACTTTTTACTTCAATGGTTTTGCTGAATTCCTCAGTCGAAATAAAGACGCAGGCGTACTTGCCACCATTGTTGTGGTCAATTTTTGGCAAGCTAAAAAGGAAAAAAAAAATGTTTTATTATTATCATTATCATCAAACCACAATAACCGGATCACCCCCCACTACGAGAAACGGTTTCCTTAAAATTCCATTGAACACTTCCAATGGATCAAAGGCATTCTCCCAATAAAGTGTTTGCACAATAAGCTTCAGTTGACTTAAGGGGTGGGGGGGGGTGTTACAAAGGCTTCCCGCTGACAGAATTGGGAGGGAAAAAAAATAAATGTAAAAATGAATAAAATGTGACCGAATGAAACAACTGTTAACAGCCAGTCAGTGCAACAGCGGCACTCGATCGGACCAAGTTCTCCCTCCGCCAGTTCCCTGCATGGAGGAATCGAGGTCACGGCCGAAAGCGTCAGGCCGCTAGGGGGGCTAACAGCGCAGTCGAGCGAGGCCACGGGCGCTGGCGCACGTCCGCTCTGCCCATCGCCGCACGAATCAAACGCACACACGAAGCGTGGCCAACGGGATTTGAATGTTGTAGGGGGGGGGGGGGGGGGGCACTAGTCTGGCACAATATCACAACACTCTCAGTTCGTTGGTTGATGAATGCGGCCAAGTAAAATTACCCACAAGCATTGATAATGGAAAAACTTCACCCGAATCTACATAGAAGTATCAGTTTTGAGCAAACTACAACGTTTTACGAACAGATCACAGAGAATCTGGAAAGTGCCATTTAAACATAAGCCCAGCATTCTAACCATAGAAGAAGGTGAACAGAACAGCCCCATTTTACAAATGGACTCAAACAAAGAAATAGAAAACGGGGATATCCGTTTACCCCCCCAACAAGTTTCTTTTTTCATAAATGGAAAGAATTAATGGAAATTGAGGCACGTACTTGTACTCTGTGTGCGTGGCTTGAGATTCCACCCTGGTCGTCACGATCTCCTTCCCGTTTTTGGTCCAATAGTGACCTTTGATGGCTGACGGAGGGTCAGTGAGGTTGCAGGTGAGGGTTGCTGAGGTCAGGTTGCTCACCTCATCTGGGTCAGCCAGAATAGTAGGTGCTGAAAGGTCAAAAGAAAAAAAGTCAAAACCTGCGCACACACACAGGTAGGCAAACGGTTGTTCATTCACCGCCCGAACCCCCCCTCCCCCCTGCCCTTACATTGTGTGTGAAACGGGTCAACTTACCGTCAAGAAAATTCAAACTTAGAAAAACTACATTCAAGACAAAGTTATGGAAACAATTATAGTCAGGATTGTTTTACCTGACAAACTGCACCAGCCAAAATGTTCCTTCTATCCGTCAACCTTTTAACTGCCACAAATATTTAATGCGAGACAGCAATGGCTACTTCAACATGGCAAGACGGCCATTCCCAGCTTGCAATACTACTTTTCACATCATGCCCCGGTAAACGTTTTGCTAAACTCAGGATTATTTTCCCAATTTGCTTTACTTCTTTAACAGAAGTAATTTATTACCTATGTGTGTATGTGTCTGTATGTAGCCTGCACATTTGTGGTGTTTCCATGAAATGTATAACTGACAATCTACCAAAATTGGCATGCCCAGAGTAGAAAAAACAAGTGGAGAACGGTTTTATCAGTTCTGGGCAGACACCCAAAGTGTGACTGGAGGAAAAGTTCAGAGGTTCCTGGAAAGGGTCCAGAAATAACCTGTCTATGTAAGGTAATTACAGAGGGAGGCTTTGCTAAGAGCAGATCTTAACAAATACAAGCAGAAGCAGCAGCCTGCTAAAGATTTGATCTGGCTGGTTATGCCAGAGAAAGACATCTTGCCTTTTGACAATCGACGGCATTTTAAGGATGAAAGGGTACGCTTCAGAGGACAGAATGTGTGAGAAGCCTGTGCCACAAATCAGGAAATCCATAGAGTTCTGCACCTGCGAACCACTAAGGGGTTGCTAACTACCTCAGACAAAAACAGTTTCCCCAAATAGCAGCAACATCTTGTCACAGCACACAAAATGGACACAACAGCATTACCTGCCGTCTGCCAAGGTCAAAATAAAGGGCATCAGAATGGGGGACTGTTCTAGAAGGCGGCAAGGTAGCGAGGAACGTCTACTAGATTCTTGGGAAGGTCTATACAGGAACATCCAAAGGAACAGACTAAAATGGCACTTTGGCAGCAAAACACAGGGAGGGGGGCTCTGGGTGACACTGGAAAGGGAGGCTGGCACGGTCAAAAAGAAGGCATCAGGTTGGGAGACTTTTCTAAAAGGTGACAGGACAGCACCAGAGGGCATATCTACTAGATTTTAGGGAATATCTATAAAGGAGCAGCCAGAAATGGACTAAAGTGCCACTCCAAAATAGGGGGGGGGGGGGGGGGGGGCTGCGGGCGACACCGGAAAGGTAGGAGGTTCAAACGGAGGGGGGGGGGGGGGGGCGTGGGGTCTGACAGGAGCAGGTCGTCCATTTTAAGAAGAGAGACCCTGGTGGCCGAGGACCACCACTCACGTTCGTAAACGATAACGTTAGCCTGCGAGCGGATCCACTTGATTTTGGGGGTCTTCTGGAGGTGGTTGCGATCGGGGTCGTTGGAGGCGCGGCACTCGTAGGTGCCCGTGTCGCCGAGCGTGAGCTCAGCGATGCGAATGGCGCTGGTGGCGTGCCGGACGTACGTGGCGTTGATCCGCACGCGGTCCTCCCGGGCGCCGTCAAACAGGTGGACGAAGGTCTCATTGGGCGCCTCGCCCTCAATGTACCACCACTGTACCTCGGGGATGGGGAAGCCTATGACCTCACAGTGCAGCTCCACACTGTCCTCCACTAGTTTCATCTGGGACAGGGGGGACTTGGTGAACCCCGCTGGAGGTTAAGGGGGGGGGGGGGGGGGGGGGTTGGGGGCATGACCGGTTTTGGGGGGTGGGGGCCCAAAAGTGTTTAGGTTTTTTTTGCCATTTGGTTTGAGCAAATGAGAGGATTGTGGTTCGTTTTTCATTTCGGGTGGATGGTGGATGATGATGATGGTGGATGTTTAATGGTCAATGCAAAGGCAGGCAAAAAAAAAAAAGAAATGAAAAAAGAAAGGTTATTAGAAAATGAGAAAACAGACAAGAGCATAAATCAGAAAAAGGCCATGGATCCAAGTATCATGCAAAGTTCACACCCAATACAGTAGATGCCACGTATGTGCAAACTTTCTTTCTTTTTTTTTAAAAACTGAGCATGATAGTCGAATCCATGAGAAAGTATGAAAAAGAAAAAGCATGAAAACATATCAAGACAAGAACAGGTTAAAAGATGTTTTAGAACCGGGGTGTCAAACTAAATATCAAGGAGGCCTCAAGGTCTGTGGGCTTTGGGGTCTCCTGTCAATCAGCAGCCCATTAAGGCATTAAGAACAAGGCATGAAGATTTGTTTGCCAATAAATGCCTTCACTGAATGGACCTCTGGCACAGAATGAACCTCTGGCACAACAGACACCACGGCCCTGCAGGACTTTGACACCTGTGTTTTAGAACATATTTTCAACTCAAATCAAAGAAGCAGTGCAGATGCAGTGTAATGTGAACAACCAAATGCAACAGGAGGGTATTTCATTTCCATTGAAGGGGTCAATTCACATGTGAAAAAAAGGCATACCAAACATACTTCATATAAAGTTGAAGTAGTTAAAATATTCTTCAGTTTTTTTCACCCGACAGCTGTGAACACCTGCAGGACCTGTATTCCTCAGCTCAGTTAATACTCTCTTAGGGGGCCAGAGTTTCTCATAATGCAGCACAGGCAGTTTCGTTAGTCGCCCCATTGGACCGTATACAGTACAGAGAACGGAAGTCGGGCGGGAGCTCAACGGGCGAGAACACTTATGTAAACAACCCGGCGAATAAACCCGCACGTACAATCCACCCCGGATCGAAATTCCAACGGACTTAAAATCAAAGCCAACCCAACAACCTATATTGTTCTGGCTGCACAGGGGGCTTGAACGTTCCCATACGGTTTTCCTTACCCAAACAATACTGCCGTTTGTAGTGTAGAAGTGTAGAAGGTAGGGGGTTGGGGTGGAGAGGAAGTGAGCTCATAAGAGGCCCTCAGGACACAAGGTTTACAGTGTTCCTGCCGAATCGGGACCGATCCCGTTCTATAGCAGTACGTCAGGCCGCCGCGACAGCGTTTACAATGCCGTATGGCACCAGTCCCGGGGGCCGTAAACACCATGTGACCTCCTATTGGAACGGGCGGTGGCGAAAGGTCACCTTCACGCCCGTTGCCATGACACACCCTGTAGATTCCGCACAATAAGGGAGCCAGTGGATTAGACAGTGGCGCGGAGCCCTTAACTTCAAGATTCAAAACTTAACTTGAAAAATGATACCAATAGCTGAAACTATGCATCAGCCGTTGCTGTTATGTTTTTTTTCCAGCATTCCCCTTGACATTTGACATGAATGCAAGCTGGACAGTATAAGTCCACTATGAAAGCCTATATATTTAAATACAAAGGACATCCTCAGGGTCTTGCCATCAATGAGGCCTAAATTGTCTTATGAGGATACAACACAAGACTGCATGCAAAACTAAAGGCCATTTGAGTTTCATTCCGAGAGTCAAAAAAGTTAATTTCACTGAACAATAATTTTAATTCTAGCTTAAATTTGAATGTTGTGGGAATAACTAAACAAATGCTATTGAGCCAGTGGGGCATCAACTCTTCAGAAGGTAGAAACAGCCGATTCTGTTGCTGCTTATGCCGTCAACTCAATAACCCCACACAAAAGGTTCATTTACGTAATCATTAGGGTCAAACTCCAGAGGCTGACCGACCAGTTCACTTGTTTTGAGTTTGCAACTGTAGCCTTGTGTTATTAAGAGCTGCATTTTAACATAATCCCTGCATTCAGCCACCTTTTAAGTAAAACACTGAAGGCAGGCACACAATGAGCCCCACCAAAAGATTAATTGCGTGTTGGATAGCACCACTGAATTATATACAATTAAAACTTGACCTGATTAAACGAACACATTCTGGCATGAATACACATTAACACTCTGCTCAAGCAAAACGTACTCCAGTCCACTAACAAACTTATTGTACCCTATAACTAACTGCTCATTTTTAACATTACCCATCAAACGGAAAAAAAAGTATTCATTAATTTTACATAAAATGGCAGCTGCTTAAAGTTCAACAGAATTTTAATAAGGGAATTCCATCTGTCACTGTTCTATGCCCACCAGAGTCCTGCAGCTCAACCCTTCTCAACTGAAGGATAGGCAATTAAACTTCATTTAACTGAACCTTTCATACAGTAAAGCAGCACATCTCCTTTTACATACAAAAAACAAGGAAAAAGAAGAACAGAAATCAGCAAGATAAAGAATAGTTACAGGGGAATTGGGCAAATATCTATTATGCACCTAGTCCATTTATTTTTTATTTTTCAGATTTCAATTTCAGAAATACTTTGAATATTGTGGTTAAGTGAACAACATACATGTTATATAAAAATGACATCTGCAATTCATTGTGCAGTTCCTGACAAATTGTTGCCCTTAAATAAATAGACGATAAAACGATTTAATGGACCATGTTTGTAACCTGGCTGCGGTCGCCTGTGAGGAACTCAACCGCAATGACTATCCATTTCATCGGAAAATGCTGTACTCTTTTCCTGACCCTGTTGTAAACTGAATACAAATGATTGGCTGCGATCTTTAACCCAATTATAAGAAATTCAAATTCACAGTTAGGTCGCAGCCAATGGCTGAACTCAAGGGAAATCTAATTTTACTCATCTTGTGGAGCCGCGATTACCGGAGTAGCACAGCCTGGGGCTGGCTCAGCGCTCCTTGAAGGCATTTTAGTTGACAGAAGAATGAAGTCACATCTGTCGCCGAATAATAAGGGCACACTGGACGTGTATATGGGGCTGTAAAAACGGCACAGATTCGGTTATGTTGCAATACAAAGCTATGCAACCTTCAAGATGAAACCAATTATTTCCCATTGCCTGGGTGAGTTTCATCATGTCAGCGGTAAGATGATTCGTGTTCAACGTTAGCAGCTCATCTGCCTCTGCCCAAGCTTGCCATTGAATTCGTTAAGCGTACAGTACGTGCTGAGCTGGGTTCCTTTTAATTAGACTAAAAGTCCTGCCTTTCGTCGGTCGGGACACAACCCTATTTCCATCTAATCGAGAGAAGCAGCTTACAGATGGATTAACTGGAAGCGTCGCAATCATCCAAGTCCCAAAGCAGGGATGTAAACATCTAGCCCCACGACAGTTACATAGAAGTAAAGCTAAACTTTAAAGAAGGGTCACCCAAGTAGATTCTGCATATCGTCAGTGAACCGGTGTGGTTACACGCACTACAAACATGCGGTGCGACTAAAAACGTCAATTCATCTTTATAAAATTATTAACGACGTGATATTAATCAGATCTAGAATTTAATCGACGGCAGTAGAATAAATCAATGCGTCCATGTGGGAGGATGCGCAACATGATGGGTCCCAGCCATTTTGAAATCCCGGATGTTATCTCAGTTATCTCGTAAGTCGGCAATAATTATCGCTTCGTGGCTTTAAATTCGTTAGAATTGCAAGTTGACTGGCAGCTTGAAGTCCCCAGTTAGAAAGCCGCAGCTCCTTTTGTCACACACTGTGCATTCGTGATACGGGAAGGTTATAATGAGCTTAATCTAATCACATGGCTTTCACATCTCGACAGTGAAAGCTTTCATAGCGAGGAGCTAACAGGATGGAGCGTTAACTTGTATATGCGCCGATTCAGCCATCATTATTTAAGTTGACAACATTCAGCATGTAAAAAAAAAAAAAAAGAAGAGAAATAAAAATAAAAGAATAAACTGGTCAACCACGTCTACAGTAACCAGCAAATTTACGCTTGCATTCATTCCGGCTACGTAGAAATAACATTTACAGAGTGAACGTCACCACCACATTTTTGTTCTTGCATAACTAAAAGCTGCGTATAAATGTACTGAGTAAGACATGACCACGACCCCATTTGACGGCTCACGTGATTAATGCACACAATGTAGTTGGCTGGGACCACCTAAAACGTTGTACGAACGACGATTAGCTGAATGAAACACTGGTTGGTTTTCTTGCAAAACCCATAGCTTTTATAAAATATTTGTTATCAAGATGGACAAACGAAGTCATACCAAATGTCCCGTTTTGAATGAACCGTGGTTTCCTGGTACAGTCCAAGATGTTAGCCATATAGAATACATTTCCATTTCACTAAACTCATTTCAGGTATTTCAAGATGAGTGACGTTCAGTAGCTAGAGGCTAGGTCGTTGGTCAACGTTACCAAGATATTTACTTAGTCAAACTGGTATAGTCTGGTTTAAGCCAACATCAACAAATGGGCTAGCAAGCAATCTAACCAAATACTTAGTATTAGAAGACGTGAATCGTTTGGGTTTCCCACTAGTAACCAGCAACATATAGTTACTAATCAGCTTTCTACAGAACCGATTGCACATTCAGGCACCAGCTAATTAATGGCAGCAATGGATCACGTGGTCTCAGCCAATATATTAACCGGTTAACTACAATAGCAATCGATAGGCAACCACAGTAACATACACAACGTCAGCTAGCCTACGAAGAAGGCTATTTTTATTCGACAGAACCGCAGTGTCATTTATTAAACGGCAGCTGTGAGCACAACTTGCACTAACGTTAGCTTAGACACAGAAGAGGCTGTGCTGTAACGCTAGGTGATCAAATAACTTTGATTAACGTTACCTGAATAAGCGAACATAGATGGCTAACAACTATCGGCCTCGTTCTCGGCCATTTTAACCGGCTGTGACAATTTCTATAGGGGTCTTGTTGTCAAAAACGAATAGTCCAGTTTCTTAAAATGACCTCACCAGTGACATGGAACCAACATCCTGATATGTAAGGCGAAGTTATATCTGGTAAAGTACATGATCATTGCTACATGATAAATTGTTAACCAACGTTAGCTAATTCTTTCTCAGGTAAGAGCTAGCTAGGCTAGCCAGTCATAGCTTAAATCGACATATCTGTCTGATCAGCGTTTCACTGGGTCTTGAAAATAATCAGAGGTTAGCAATTCAACACTAGGTAGTTAGAATTTAGTTAGCTACATCTGAAATAACGTTACGTTGACGTACGTCTCATAAGCAATATAATAAGATAAATAAATAGCTTGCTAGTGGTAGCTAAAAAAACACCTTACCTGTCAGGGCACTGGCTCTGAACAAGAACATCAGGAAAACACCGAAAACCCACAACAACGCCATTTTCAGGCTTCTTTAGCCGAATTATGGGGAAATAAAGCTTGCTGTGATCTATGTTCTCCCCATACACTAACTGAGATGCACCATTCAATGGTCGGCTCTCAAATGAGACTCTGCTCGTCCTCTATTTGTTCCTCACGCGAAGATATGAACCCGCACGTACAAAGCGCCGGGCGCGCAACACACGTCCGGTATGAAATAAGCTACAACGTCATCACGTTCATACTGAGGCGTGGCATGCCAGCAGGCACGTAGAGGGAAACCAGAGACGCTCATCTCCGGGGAAACTTCATTGTACGGTGGAGGAAACCTCCTGCTTTCTACTTGACTGCAACTACAGAAAGCAGTCACTGACCACATATACATGCGGCACATCATTATTCTGATCTTATTCGGAAAACTAAGTGCTTGTGCGGATCCTGTTTTTCCAAGTAATCACTAGTTATCAAATGCTGTAATCTAGTCTAATTCATAAATTATATAACGATGTTCGAAATTATATAACGTAGCAATCTCCAGTAAAGCTGATGGGACCACAAACCCCCTCATTGTGCATTTGGATTTAAGCCCAAATTCTTTCTTTTTCCAGGAAATCACTCATGGCATGCCCAACCAATTAAACCCATTAAAACCAAATGACAACGTAAAAACAATTAACAAGAACAAGTGGATTCATATAGGCAAGATTTGAATCACGTATTCTCCTCCAATTGTCTTCATCCCATACGAATCTCTAGCTCATTTTCCCTTTATAAATAACTAAAATATAGGTTTTTCTAAACAGGAATAATAAATTATGGGCTAAAAACCCATACCTCCTAAAAACCTTAATACCTCCTTGCCAAGTAATTACTGTTTACAGATGCAATACATTTGGAAGTCTGTTTCTACACTTATAATATGGAGTCCCGGTTTCAGACCTGTTATTTTACATTCACGCACCCCTTCTGTATCCAACAGGCTAATTTAGAAAGTCAAGTATTAGGGCGGCCAGTAGCATAGTGGTTAAGGTAAATGACTGGGACCCGCAAGGTCAGTGGTTCTAATCTTGGTGTAGCCACAATAAGATCCGCACAGCCGTTGGGCCCTTGAGCAAGGCCCTTAACCCTGCATTGCTCCAGGGGAGGATTGTCTCCTGGTTAGTCTAATCAACTGTATGTCGCTCTGGATAAGAGCGTCTGCCAAATGCCAATAATGTAATGTAAGTATTCTCTTCTGTTCAGGACAAACCCCTCGACCATCGCCGTGTCCAGACAGCATGGGACGAGTCCCCAGTGTCTGCTGATCGTAGCATTATCGTGTCCTCTCGGTCTGGTCAATAGCTGCATCTGCCAGTTGTTGCTTGCGACAGTTCAAAGTAAATACATCAGTATGATTTTAAACTGCCTTAGACGGCACAAGGACTTGCCATTTAGGCTGAATTATATTGCTTTACCCCTTAATAACTATCAATAAGTGACCATCCCAAAGGCTATTCGTGCTATAACTGACATTCTGCCTTCTAAATGTGATGGTGTAATAATTCCACAATATATTAATTAATTCCTGCAAAACTAGGAATTGATTCCGGAAGGACTCCAGCAAAAGGTCTTTGCTGCTTTAATTGCATTACATCGCCACCTGGTGTTGGTGTTGTTAATCACTACCAATTCAGCCATTTGAAACATCAGTATTGTAGAGCTGTGTGGCTATCAAAGGCTATTTTTGTGCCATTTTGTAATCCGTCCAATTTCAATATATTACAATGGCATTTCAGTATTCCCCAGGTGCACAATTTATAATCAAGGCTGTGAATAGAAAAAGTGGTATCATCAGGAAAATTACTACGAGGAAAAACACATTAGTAACATAAGCAGTTCATACAGAAAATATGGTCATACAATTTAATCAGTTAACTTGCAAGTAATTTTCAACATGATTCTTCCTGAAGAACTCTTATGCACAGAAGTCATGGGAATAAAAAAATTAAAATAAAATAATCTATTGTGCTGCTTCATAATGGGACTCGCAATTCCGTATAGCATTAAGAAAAAATACTCAAACAAATCTCCTAAACTAAAATGTAAATAAATGCAGATGGCAAATGTCAAATAAGAACCTTATTACAGTACATACAACACATGCTTTTTGGAAGCATTTTCAATGTGAATGCAGCCATTGGCGGAGTCATCTCTGGAGGTGCTCAATCCTTTTTATTTTCACAACTGGTTCTTCATGTTTACAACATCTACAATTTATTACTTTTTTACTTTTTATAATGATTTTTACAAAAACGTCATTAACTTAGAATAAGTTAAAAAATACTTGCATTATACTGAAATTTAGGGAATATGTAAGAAAAGGTATGAAACTGCTGAGTGTGTGAATGTGAGTGGGATCTTGTGGGAAATGCGGACATCTTTAGCTTCGTGAAAGACGTCCCCTGGGATTCCATACGCAAAAAAGCTTTAAGAGAAAGCTGAAAAGGGATGACTCCGACATCGTAGTTTGGCATTGCTTCTTGTATTAGAGGTTGACCACGGAATGTATGCAGGGGCCATTTTGTTTGAAAAGCACAGGGCAGATGTGATTGTTCCACTAATCCACCGTTCTTCTGTCAACTGGTCAAAAAAGAATAAACCATTCCACAGAGAACAGCAAAGGCATCTCAGCGACATACGAACCACATTTGCCCAACCGATGGACCCAGTCGTTTCAATATCACTAAATTACCACCACAAAATTCATCGAAACAATGTTTTTGATTCTAAAAAGCCTAAGCCATCTGAAAGAAACAATCAATTCCAACCTTTATGGGGGGGAAATGGTAAAATTCAATCTTTAATCAAATGCACACACTCAGCTATCCCTCACTCCACAGAATATATTCTTGGGTGCTTTGGCTGTACAGATACTGCAACTTACTTTTCTAAAAAATATCAATATATGTACACATACATTTCCCCTTTGCTGCCAATAGCCGTACAGCCAAATGAGGACTTAAGCAAAATTATATATTTTTGTAAGTAAAATGTGTGCCCCTCCATCTGTGAGAGAACACAGGAAAAATGGCTCTGTTGCAGGGCAAGCCTGCTTTTTTCTAGTTGCCCTTCTCAGTTCCACATCTCTCATATTTATATATATACTTCCTCCTGCATGGTCAAGTCCACTCACAAAGTGACCACTTCAGACGCAAACAGTGCAGAAGGATAAGAGTGTTCCTTATTTTCCAGTTCATTGTGAAACATGGTTAAAAAAAAGAGAAAACGAAAGCATGGACTTCACATTGTCTGTGTTATTTCTTCACGGCACGCAGACCCCATATAGAGTCCTGAGGGTGATGAAACAGGCGTTCCTCATACCCTAGGTGGGTTGGAGGAGGCACCGTATCGAAGGGCCGGAGGTGGAGGTGGAGGAGGTGCTGTTTTATGAATTGCTGGAGGTGTTGTCATTGCCGGGCGAGCTGGATGAGGAGGAGGAGGAGGAAGAGGAGAAGTTCATCCCTGATAAACCTGGAGGATTGGTGGCTGTGTTCTGTCCGCTTAAGCTTTTCCTGCACACTGGACACGTGTCGTGCTGATGGAGGTAAAAAAATAAAGTGATTATAATCAAGACCGTCAAACCCCCATATAGCCAAATACACCCTCCTGATCACTGACTTTTGTGGTAAACTCAAAGCAGCCACTTCCACCGTTCACCCAATGGGAAAGCCAGGGCTAAAACACGCCCTACATTACTTACATGGCCAAAAACCATATGCGATATCAAATAATTTGAGAAGCCCATGCTTTTAAATATGGCAGGCCTCTATCTTTATTCTAAACATCATTCTATTCTAGTGTCTGGTTGTGTGAGATTGTGCAAAACAATGTCAATAAAACTTGAAACATTAGAAATAAAAATTGACACTGATAATAAGTCGGGACTCATGCTCCAAAATAAATAACAGATATTTCTACAACCACGTGATGGTTATATAAACAGTTTGACCAACAATGGCTTACCTGTTCCAGCCATGGTACTATACAGTCATTGTGAAACAAGTGATTGCACGGAAGCTGCCTAACGTTTTCTCCTGCACTGTAGTCCTCTTTACACACGGGACACTCTAGACCTGAACCTGAGAAACACAGAGGAAAAATATACATAATTACATGTACACACCTACACACGCATTAAATGAGTACTTCGGTTGCGAACGGTAATTTATGAAAAATCTTCTGGCTTTGAAGTACATCAAGAACGGCCATCACACTATCACAGATACAGGCACTTGTGTACGCGCACACAGACACAGAACCACACAGACACTGGAACTTATGCACACACACACACAGACATTAAATGAGTACATACACTGGTCCGTGAACAATAATTTACAAAGATTGTACAAAATTTACAAAAATTGCTTTTGTGAGTACATTAAGCACGAGACAGAGACAGAGACAGAGACAGAGACAGAGACAGAGACAGAGACAGAGACAGAGACAGAGACAGAGACAGAGACAGAGACAGAGACAGAGACAGAGACAGAGACAGAGACCGAGACCGAGACCGAGACCGAGACAGAGACAGAGACAGACAAAATGGAGGATGGGCTGTGAAGATGCAGTGAAGGCCAGTGCACTCACCCACGTGCTCCTGCGTGACCTGCACTGTAGGCAGGTTCTTGATCTTCTCCCTGTCTGCTGGCGGAGGGCCAGTGTTCTCAAACTGATTTAATAACTGCCAGAAAGAAAGAAAAACACTATTAATCACCCCAGGCACTAAAATCACAGGAACCCTGTCCTCAACAGAGAATGGAAAACAACACACAACACACACTTCCTTAAGTGCTTCATTAATGCCACAAAAACAAAGAGCTGCTTTCTACAAGAGGAAAATATCTTTTTGGGGAGTGTCCAAGGGTTGTTCTGCAAGGCCACTGACGCAATCCCTCCCCCGACAATGCTGAAATGCCAAGCATTAGATAAAAAAATTTCACATAGCAAACGATCAGAAAGGGTGGATGATGAAATTCATGTATGTTCTGTTCATTTACGTTATCATTGGCGATGTTCAGAACAGTACGGACATGGAAATCTACACGTTTTAGGGATCTACGACCATTTGCAAGCCTTTTATTAAAGGTATGAGGAAGTCAGGAAGGTATGGAGGTGTTAGGAACCACAGCAGTTCCAAATCAGTGCCTGGCTCACTGACCAAGGACAAGCCAACGTTTGGCATTTCTCATGAAGCGTCACAGGCAGAAAAACATATCTTCTTTCCTTCAAATAAGGAAATTAAGTATGGAGTACCAACATCCATTTAGAAGTTTACTTCTACATTAATCACAATTAAAATAGAAACGTAGGAAGTGCAGAGTATTTATCCTTTACTGAATTCACCTGTGTGATAATTGCATCAAGTCCGTTGGCACCCCATGCATAGTCCATTGGGTTTGAGTGCAGCACGCCCCTGAGAGAGAGAGAGAGAGAGAGAGAGAGAGAGAGAGAGAGAGAGAGAGAGAGAGAGAGAGAGAGAGAGAGAGAGAGAGAGAGAGAGAGAGAGAGAGAGAGAGAGAGAGAGAGAGAGAGAGAGAGAGAGAGAAAACAGTGTCAGCCCATAAGATTCTGAAAGTTTGGTTGGGCTTCAAACCGCCTGACACAAACCGCAGTCACATACCAGGGTCCCACACCAATATTTGGCATTGCTGTCGGAGCAATAATTCCGTTGACTAGCTGCTGAATTATTCTGTGGAGAGTGAAGAAACAAAATTTGCGTTACACTTTGAATTTATTCAAAATAGGAAAAACATAAACAACATAACACCGTATATAAAACATATTGATGCATACGTCATAATGCCAGAAGATTCTAGAATTAGGCAGACTTGTAATAGCACCGTCTAGAGCAGTGTAACCAATACACACTTCTTGCTTGTATGCGGTTTATGACAGAATGGAACAGCAGATTAATCTACAAAGGTTAATGTTTTTTATGGTCACTTCTAGCACTGTACTTCCCCCTCTAGGGTTTTCAGCGCATTGCTTTCGGCTATGCACTTTATTGTACTTTGCTCTGGATAAGAGGGTCTGCCAAACACCTGTAACGTAAAGAGGGAACTCAAGCTCACCCCTCTAACGTGGGCACACCCTCGTGTCTCCCTGGTTGCCGTCGCGGGACGTGCCGTCCGCGCGGTTGCCTGGCGCCGTACCGTTGCCGTGACGCCAGCTCACGTTCCCGCCTGTTCTCCGTTTCCCTGTTGTCTTCCGAAGACAGCCCCGCCCCGAAGTCGAAGGTCTCGTCAAAGACCCCGAGAGCGAACTGACCGTACCCAGGGGGGAATGTAAACAAGTGCTGGTCCACATTCTGAGAGCGCAAGAGAGAAAACCCATCACGCACATACGCACACACGCAACGCAAACGCACGCAACGCAAGCGCACGCAACGCAAACGCACGCAACGCAAACGCACGCAACACAAACGCACGCACGCGACACACATACACACACGGACATATGCAGCAAACGCAACAAACATAGGCGCACACAAATGCATGTGCGCAACACACAACACAAACGCACACGCCATACAAACCAACACGCACACATATACGGTGGGCTCCAGAATTATTGGCACCCTTAATAAAAATTTAGAAAAAAGGCTGCTTATAATAAACTAACACAGATAATAAGAAAGTTATGTTCATACACATGGGAAAACTACATATTTTCTTTCAATGCATTTCCTGTCATGCCTCGTAGGCCGAATACGTTACAAGAAGAGCTACCGTTTCCTGACGCATTCAGGGCCTTTCCCACTCCTGCGATGAAGTGCACATCATAACACCCCAAGTCACACTCAGGCTTGAGAGGAGCGAGCTCACAAACCTCAAATGGGTGCCGGTTCTGGTCACTGCTGGTAGCTGTGGATGTGGACCCATTTTCAGCGCTAATCAGAAGAGACACAGAGAGGCTGATCAGGCTTATCAACCGTGGGACTGGAACATGCCAGGGCACAATAAATCCATTTCAGGGTGTTTTTTTTTCCAAACCCTGACAGCCCACTAGCATTACTACCGTTCACCTCTTTCTAAATTAACTGAGAGGCAGAGCTGGCTAGCTTCGCATGTTGGTCCGCCAGCTTGTGACAGGCAGCTCGTCAAGCTGAATTTATATTCAGATCTGCATCGTACACAGGTTTACCTTGCAAAGATATCCAAACTTACTCCTATGAAAATGAGTTATACCAGACGCTCAGTCGCTAAGTTCCCCAATGTCGCTCTGTTACATCATGTGGTGTCACTTCCTGTTGCCTGCAAGTTCATATGACTCACCAAACTGTGTAGCCAAAGACCAATGCCCACGAGTCTGTCTTAACAGCTAAAAACACTTGATATGCTGGAGTTATGTTAAATATGCAGCCTGCACAAACATTACACTCCATGGATAATACTGTGCTCCTTGCTAGGGCTGCAGAAATTGATATGGCAGCAAAGTATATACCACCCAATTCCATCTCATCTGAACGCAAGCAACCTGCTACTGCCTAAATGTAATAAATAAATCGCAATGGGCGAAATGCGCTTTTAAGTTGTTTTAACTTTTTTTGTTTCAATATCAATTCAAGCCAATCCTTTCAATTAAAAAGACTTGGCTTTTCATTCTCAACCGGTAAAGGACATGACTCAAACCATACTCAAAGCAGAAATGTTCCCCAGAATCAAACGGAATTACCTCCTTTCTTCTGGTAACTCTTCAATGAAGCCAGACTCACACTGCGGGCAAGTGTAATCCTGCAAACAAAGTACAAATGTCACAACCAAAAACAACCTCAAGTGATAATGCAAATGACTCGAGCAACTATCAATTCAAGTCACACATGTTCTTAGGATGGGTGTCAGAGTAGAATAGGTCACACACCAGATTAAGGCACTTCACCTGACTTGATCCAGCTTTAAAATGTAAAACTTAAATGACTTGCTTGCATGTTGCAGGAAATAAGCTTGTTTTATAACATACCACACACTAGACCATATTTCTTTAAAACTTTGGTATATGAAAATGAGACCAGAAAATGTTTATATTTATCATGTAAGAGGAGAATTTACATGGTCAGCTCCAACCCAAATTCCAGTCCACCTGTTCAGCCTGTACATTTGTGCTGAACAAAATAAAAAGCACAAACAACGGAATTCTACAGAGCTGAACATACAGCCCTATTCTGAACACACACCTGCAAATCACTGCTGAACTGAACGCTTCCATTGTCACTAAAAACAGAATATTTCCCCATGTGACCAGCAGCAAATATTAATTAACTCCAAAACCAATTCCCTCTAGATGATTACTATAACCACACAAAAAGATGTATTAAGAGAAACCACCCATTCACATGAAAACAATCGATTGTCACAGCCTAGTACTACACAGTATAGCCTCCCATTGTAGAGTGTACTAGTAAACGGAAAGCTTCTAGGTGCAATTAGAATGCACCATTTTGTAAACCTACAGTATTTACACAAAACAATTGGAATGTGCGTTTCATCTAATCTCTAGGTTTGACCTAGCGGGCTATAGGCTACAAGTAGTGCAATGAGGACTTGTGGTTTTTGAGCAAACAATAACAGTTCTCAACCACAAGCAAGGACAAACAGATGTGGCCAAGTGTGTGAAAAGGCACTTTTGATAATATATTGGGGATCATTCCAGAACATAACTGCCATGATAACCAGTGTGTACCACAACTTTCTGTATGGGCTAGCAAGAAAGAACGCAATGTCCCATTGTTCATTTAACTGTATGGTTTGCATACTAGAAATGGCATTCTAGCTTTTGGTGTAGCTTGCATTGATCAGGAAACAACAGGTGTCTTTAGATTCTAGAGGTCGCCAATGAACAAGGCATGAACAAGAGCACATTGAATGAGGTCAGCCTTAGAGGATAATTCCCTTAAATCACAGACAGTATAAGCTGACAATAAAAGTATGAACACTTACATCTTGCAGTCAAAATAAATTATATATTAATTTAAATATTCATCATTTTAACCTGTGCTAATTCCAAAGCATTTACAAGCCACTGTAGAGACACTTAAAATGACATTTTAAATATATCTGTCATTTTTTTACATTATAGAGTAATCATACAGGAAATCAGGCAATTGATTATTTGATTACTATTCTTTTAATATTTAACTAAATTACGTTATCCACGCGAAAAAACGTCAGGCCTATTCCAGGTCACGATTATTGTGTAATTTCTACACATCTCTAGGTAGGTCATCTATGGCGGTCGGGACACCACAAACTGGCTTAATATTAGCTATCTTGCAAGGTGCTGAACAACACGCTACTTTGCTAACCAAATGCCCAAATTATGCGAATTCATCTGTTATTACACACCCACCAATGTTGCATGGGACATCGTGACATATAACGTTACCTTTGCTAGCTAGCATGTTAGCATGCTTGCTAACTAGCAATCAGAACTACCGTTAGCTACAGATACTTGACTTAACCCATGCTAACCGAATTAAAATCAGCACTACTCGGTCACTCGGGCATGTAGCTAGCTACCTACGCAATCAAGATTATAAAATATCAATGAATTCTATTTATATAAAACTGTCACCCAGATTAACCTGGTCATTAACTAAGTTAACTTACGTTAACTGTAACCTACTGTTAGTATTATGTTTCCCTCACACGAGAATTTGGTGGGTTGGTAACGTTAAGCTAGGTAGCCAGGTCGTTAGCCAACCAAGCATAAAACCCTGGCTCGATCAGAAGCAGACTGCCAAATTATGAACACGACGTGAAAGAACACATTGCATGATGAATGGCACGAAGGCTCCAGGAAACTAATATTTGTATATTCAATTCTGCAGATCGCGACGGCAACCATATGTTTGCTAGCATGTTAGCGTTAGGCTGCACTCGATAACTACACTCCATATTTAAAATCTACTAGCCATTCCAGTTAGCCAGTTAGCGAGCTAGCTAACTGTTAATGCAGAGCGGGTGTTCTAGACAGATTACCGAATTTCAGATAACAAATCAAAACCCAACTAATTGTACATCCCACACGTCCATATAAGCTAGATAAACTATGTGAATAAAGTCTAGCAATCTTTTTCTGGGCTCTAGTAAGTGATTATTCAGCTATGTAGCTCACCAGTACACCAATCAACTAACTTAACGCTAGCATTTACTGAATCAGATAGTTAGTCCAGCAAGCTATAATCACAAGGTAGCTCCAGGCGATAGGACAATATTTCCTAAAATAACCAATAGCCCAATTCACATCCAGACCTTCAATCTAGCTAAATAACTAGACTATGCTTGCTAGCTGACAGTCTAACAGTTACAGCTGCAAGCAGTAGCTAGCAAGTCTCATGAAAAGATGGCTAGATAACGAGGCTTAGCTAATAGCAACGTGAGGCTACTTCTTGCTAGCTAATATAAACTGTTCACCTTTGTGTTTATTATCTGGCACATATAGAGCCTAGTTTGGACTTGCAGAATCACCATACGGCACTGCTACACATTAATTACCGGGAGACGAGGGCTGATCTCTGCCGAACATCGGTGACAGAAAAACCGGCTGGGCCGTAGGGGAGCTTCCGCCATCTTCCGACTCGCCGTGAGACAGACAAAACCAAACCAGAGTGAGTATGGACTACCGTAGAGGACAAAAGGTTCGCTCTGACGAAAATATACCGAACGCTAAAAATCTGACATGAACGTTATCAATTGTTTAGATACTGTCCACACTCCTACTTCAAGGAATGTAGCTAGTCTATCACTACTCATTTCAAAGCACTCATTGAAAATGTACTATATCATTTCCTAAGCACGTATAAATATTGACAGAAAATCTAACATCTAAAGAATGGGATAAATTAGATGATTGGATAATAAGGTTTATTAAAATGAAGGTGCCCTATTAAAACTGACACAGTCAGGAAAAGTTAAAACGATTAATTGAGCACTGTTCTTTCAAGTCTTAAAAACAGTGAGTTTGCTTTAAACAGACGAAATAACCCAACGATTATCCCAGCAAAGTGAAAAGACACTGATACTAATACTGGTCAACTGCACGCCATGATATGTAAAATGGCATAAAAGCAATTGGCCTGAAAACACGATATATAGACATTCTTTTCTCATTTATTTGCAATGTAGATATCTCGGTGAATTATCCTACGGTGTCAGTGATCGGAAAATGTATGGTCTAAATTTGGAGTAAATGTTTGAATGAGATGTTGCCACTAGAGGGCGGTTTTGAGTTCAAAACCACAGAGCTCTTCTCCCAGGTACATCTCTCAGGATCGTCATTCCTCAGCAACTGTACACAACTGTTTATTTCAATAACTTCATTGCGATTTTAACTTTGCCTGTCTTCTAATAGTATCATTCCTTTTAGCTTGAAAGGCTGTTTCTGCAAGTGTACCTAACAGTAGCACAAAAAAACCCCCCAAAAAAAACATAACAGTGATGATCACCCATGATTCCCATGTGCAGTCAGATTCATCTGTGTATCTATGATATGAACCATGTGAATAGAAAACCCCAGCTGCCCACTACTCCCAGAGCCCACCCACTACTGTGCCCCAGCAGGTCAGCATTCCATCCGTGCCCCTGGGATTCTCTTACAGCAAGAGAACGCCCCAGCACGTCCGCGTTTTCACGCACGGACCGCGTGTGCAACCGTCATTGCTCATATTTTCGCGATCATATTCATATTTCCTGATCATGATCATACCCATTGCACATTGTCAGATTTTGCAGACTGACAGGATGTTGACAAAGTTGCGAAACATTCTAATGCAGAGAACCATGCCTAGAAATCAAAAGACAGAGCTTTTAGAAAACATTGAGGAAGGTATTTAAGACAGTAATGGTATCAAAAATACCACTCACCCCACAACCCACATAATGACTGAAACTGAATGCAGAATGGATTGTGAATTTCTTTTTCACCTCTGTATTCTAGAAAAAGACTTAAAATCCTATCACAATTTAATTTATAATGCCAGTCCTACATTTGAGGATCACTTGTGAGGACCGGAAGACTTGTTTTCATGCAGGGATGTTGAGTATCAAGCATTTGTGTTTTACTGTAACACTGAGAAATATTGTATTGAATCTGACTAATCGAATACCAGACTTCTTATCAGGTAAGAACCACATTTTTTCTCCGCCAAGTCATCCCATTACTGGTAATATGTATGATCTGCACACTCCTAGACTACACAGGTGCAGAACAGATAAGCATAAAAACAGAAACATTTTTTCCATGCCTCATTGCCTTAAAACATAGCATATGTTTATATTTGGCATGGACTACCATACAGGCTTATTGAAAGTGGTGTAGGTGGTATGATCAAATTCAAGGCATATACACAAAAACAGTTGGTCTGCTTCAAAAAGGGCTGTGGTCGAGGCAGGGTTGTAGCCTGATTCCAGCACTGCTTTACATCTGCATAATTCAGTTAATGATGTATTGTAGTTTGTTCTGCCTGCAGCCCATGTTGTGTCACACTACTAAAGTCAAATTTCTTCTCTGTGCAGATGGCCTGGTTTCCCACAAAACAAGGGCAGCAGCAGAATCTGGCTTTTTTGGATAAGCACTGCCAGACCCTGGCAATCAACCAGTAATAAAAAAAAAAAAACATGATAATTAGAACTTTACTCCATGTGGAATTCTTCTTGAACCCACTACATTATATTCACCTAGGTTTGATAATGGGCATGCTACGCAATAATATAATGGACATTTTATGCAAAAATAAGAAAAACACTGAAATAAATAAGCTGAAGAGTACAGTCTTTTGTGCTTTATTGTCTGACCCGGTCAGCACAACTACATTACATTGGCTGCATGCAATAAAAGCTCTGCATGCAGAGATATTTATATATCCCTTCTGCTTCAAAACACCAAATAATGCATCTAGGGCAGAATTAGGCAGAGTATACGACACATTCTGCATGAACTTAAAACATTGTTATAATAAAAATTAATTAGTATAGACACAAATTCCAAGGCACTCTTTATATATTAAAACACCTGTAATATAGGACTATGCTGAACATTGGAAACATTGGCGTGTGTAGGCTGGAAGGCCTTCATCAGGGAGTTGCATCAGGGAGTGATGAATGGTTTTTCCAAAGAGCACCTTCACTCAAAACTTTCTTACTTCAGAAGCCTACCTTTCCGGTTAAATGCTATAGCCATCTCCAATGCTGCTGATTCAAACAAACATTTAATACTTAAGCATCTTGACACAACATATTCTCTGCTGTTTATCATGCCAGTATGTGAGTGTGTGTGTGTGTGTGTGTGAGAGAGAGAGAGAGAGAGAGAGAGAGAGAGAGAGAGAGAGAGAAAGAGAGATGATAATGATGATGGTGCTGATAATGATAATGGTGATAATGATGATGATCATGATGATGATCAGGATGATGATGACGATTTAGGCTTCCATGCTGGCCAGAACTCAACAGACTGAGCTACATATTTTCCTTGCAAATGATTTCTGGCCTGTGGCTAAGCTTTGCAATGAACCTTTACGGACATTGAAGGAAGGCCAGGCATGTGGACTAAATGATATACAGACACATGTGCCACATTCATTTAAAAGTGGTATGAGTCAAATGACTGCCAGACGGTTGGTAAATCAAAATCACCTGCCACTGATAGCTGCTCTGGAAAGCATGATGGCCTAGTTCTGTCTCTTCTCCTTGGTGGTCCTCATATTAGTGACAGACCTGCTATTATTTGTCTTTTATCAGTCAGTGACCACAAATCATACCAGACCCAGCCAATATGCCACCGGGTACACAGATGTACCTCTGAGAATATCAGCATATGGCTATCTAACACACACACACACACACACACACACACACACACACACATTCACACACGCATGCATGCATACTCACACACATGCACACTCACATGCACACACGCACACATTCACACATGCACACATGCATTCTCACACACATGCACACTCACACACACACACTCACACACACACATTCACACACACATACATGCATACTCACACACACACACACACACACACACACACACACACACACACACACACACACACACATACAACACATAACTGAACATTCCCCCTGCCCAGCACACACTCAAGTCTATCTGTGGCGAATCCCACTGTACCCAAATGCATTTTTCCTAAAACCAAAGAAACCTCACAGCTTCTGCCATATTCAGATCATGTAACTGGGTTAGGGATGCTGGGTAGTGCAGTGCTTAAAAAAAACGAAGAAACCTGTGTGGACTGCAGTGCTTTTTTTTTGCAGGAATTATTTGCTCATGAATGGGCAGTAAAAATGTGAGCCGTGGCCCTAAAGCGCTTTGCGACATGGCTCCCTGGCACAAAATGAAGCATGACATTACATTTAATGTGCGTATTTAATGTGCAGAGGGCAGGTGCCTGTCCGGGATATCCTGTGCCACCCACGCTTTCACCTCCATATCCTCCACATAATCATATTGGGCTCAATTAGAGTCCGACAAGAGATCGCATTAATGGCTTTAATGGCACAATTCACAATGGTATAATTCACAAGCAAAACGGTCCAAGACCGAAATGCGCGTTTTGTGGTTTCCTTGTGGATAATCAGGAGTTAAAATCAGACCCAGGAAGGCATAGTATCGTGTAAGGCTGGTTGAAAATAATATATGTATGAAAATGGGGGACAGGGGAGAGAAAGACTTAACATGTACCACTTGTTGGTGGTAATACAATGCATGTAAATAGGCATGCCAATATTTGTGCAATGAAACTTCTTCTGATACCAATGGATGCATTTAAATATTGGCTATTCAAATGCATCCATTGGTATTCGAGAAAGCTTCATTTTAGCTGGACACTTTATGTTGTTCAAAATGCACCTGTTGTTCATATAGACAGGTGGGATCGACAGATATATCGACAGATATATTATATTAATCCAAACCAATGTGTAGGCAAATGCATCCCTGCTGTAAGCTATCCACAATATCTTATCATTTTATCTCTGAAAACTAAATAAAACACAGCTAGGACTACTGCATCCCCTGAGGTGAAATTGGTGAAAAGGGACGTGTTGGCTACTACATCCACTGGTTTGCTTTAGTTTTTAAAACTTGGCCAAGTGAAAAATATGTACAGTATGTCCGCTGGATTGAGTCCAAAGGAAATCTACTAGTGCTTTTGACGTCCCATCCAATTGCGCTGTGCTGCAAGGGAGTTGTTCCTCTGCCTCTGGAAATTGACTCAGACATCAAACATTACCCGTCCCTGCATTACAACTGGCTGAAAGCGTCGCCCATCCCAGCAGCATAATTCAGTCTAGCCAAAATATTTATATAGAGGCGGAACGGGATCACTTACAACACAGTCATTCACCTAAGCGAAGACTGCTGTCGGCATAAGCAACTCATCAAGACGAACTCTAACTTTAGTTTCGAACTATTTCACGGACTTTAAAAAAAAACAAAAAAACATCGCTGCGTTTTACTTTTACCCATTTATATTGTTCTGACACTGTTTGATACTAGATTACCAGCATGGGCATCTTAATTGTAATTAATATCGTGATCCTTGTCCTACATCCTGCTTGGGGTGAGTATTATTTCTATCAAAAGCGTAATGTATTCCATCTGAGAGCTTTTAAGATGAAGCGTTTTTAGAAAGATGAAGACACTACCTATACGTTTGAGATATATTGTTTGCATCATGCTGTATCCTACATTCTTATGTGCTGAGATAACGGCTTCGTCCAACAATGGAATTAAGAAGTAAGTTTAAGTGTTTGTCTTTGTTTGAACATCAGGAATATGATTTAATTATGAAATGGCTTCATTGCGATAATGAACACGATTGCCAACATCTGCAGATTTCCCGTGCGTAATCTTGCAACCGAGCTAACGTTCCGCAGGTGCACCCTTTTTATAAAAGTGCAAAGTGCTAGTTGGAACTCTTTGCCGAAAGATATGCTTCCGAAAATGGCATAGTTCCCGTTTCATATTTCTGTAATCGCGCGTAAAAAGGCACGAGCTCAGTGTTTCTTTTATACATATTCTGCATTAATAGTTATTGCTTACCCTAAATCAAAGATGCAATTATTTATGAGTTTGTAGTAGTTTTCCTGTTAAAATAATTATTTTGTTTCGGAAAACATCCTTACTCAGGGGAACGTAAGCTACCATTCCAAACTTTCCATTGCAGTTTCCACCCACAAGCAGTTATCATTATTTAGCCTAATTACGTATTTTGCTCCATGACAAAAAAGTGGGGGATAACCAACCATAGCCTATCAAAAACAACTTTGGTATATCAAGTGGATATAGAGGTTTAGTGAGGAATAATACAATGGATTTAAGTTGAATTTGATTCATAATTATTGTCAGTAGTATAGTTTGTCATAACATCTCATTTTCCGTTTTTATGAGATCATGTTTTTGAAAGCCACTCCGGAAATGTTTGCACTTGACAGAAGACACGAAGGCTTTTGGTAAAACAAAACTCAACAAGTGATTTTGAATGCACACAGTTTGCAGACCTCTATGCAGCTCGCCTTGCAGAGTCGTGTGGTATTCGTAAAAAGTGTGTTGGCGCAGACAGAATGGGCCAGGGCTGCGTGATCTCCTCAGTGAGTTTACGGTGTGTTTGTCGTCCGCGGCTAGCCGGGATGTGCTGGCTGCAGCAGAGCCAGGAGCCACGCTGCGACATGGTGCTGATGCGGGGTGTCAGCCAGGAGGAGTGCTGCGCCGGCGGCCGCCTTGACACCGCCTGGTCCAACACCAGCCTGCCAATCAACGAGGTCAGCCTGCTTGGCTTCCTGGGGATCGTGTCCTGTAAGCCCTGCAAAGGTAAGCTGGCCAACCGCGTCCGACCTCATGCACTCCAACCGGCCTCTCGTCCTGCACTTTTACCGTCACGTGTAGGAGTATTGTCAAAAATAAAAGCCGCTACATTAACCCTTTAGGGTGTAAGATCACTGTGTGATTAGAATGTTCAGCTAAGTTGCTTAACCAGTTCAGACCAGCTCCCAGCTCAACGTGATTTAGCTCGTTGAACAGTTCAGACCAACTCAAGCTATGTTTTGGAGCAGCTGGTAGCTGGTTGACTAGCTACCATCTCAGACAAGCTACTAGCTGGTTGACCAGCTCATATTCAGCTAGACCCTCTTTTTGACAAGCTTGGCCATGCTGGTTGACCAGCTCATACCCAGTTAGACCAGCTTATGACAAGGTTCACTAGCTCAATTTACAAGCTGGTTAAGCTGGCGTAGCTGGATTTTACAGCAAGCCAATCACTGTCGAAAATTGTTCTTAGATTTTTGATGAAATGTTTTTCCCAAAAACCCAAGCGGTTAATGGCCAACTTCAGTAAACAGTGGTTAGAATTTGATGGGCAACTGCAGGGTGGCCTTGGATTCCGGAACTTAATTGTCACGTCACAGACAAGTCTTTTCACTGAGCGTTAGCCTTGATGTTGCTTTATGAGCTACTCAAATGCTGAAGTGCTTTCATCAGGTCATCTTTCACCTCAACGCGCATCATTCTGTTCCATTAACACGAGTTCCTCTGCTATCTACATTTCTATCTGTTCCTTTCTAGGCTCTCTGCCGGTGGTGTGGGCATTTCTGTTTATCTGAATGAGCTATATTCTCAGCCCTTCAGCCACGAAACAGTTGTTACTCATGCAGCAACATTAAAACAATCATGCTGTAATTCTGAGTAATCTCTTAGTTTGTCACTCTGGAAAAAATTCCCTCATTGTTTAAAAAACAACGGCAGACCTTAAATGTGAAACAGATGTGTTGCAGATAACCTGATGGCTTATTAATGTTGCTGTCATCATAATGTTGAGTACACATTTTCATAGGTGTGTTGCAATCTACTGAAAGAGTTTTTCATGGTTTCTACCAAGCAATATCTGTGTTATTGCTGAATATTCAGAAGACCACACATGTAGACGCAATGTTTCGTGTTCCTGGACGTGCTCAGTGACTACAGGGCAGCTCAGATCACCTGTTGTTCTGTCCGCCTGTCTGTCAGTCTGTCCATGTGTAGCATCAAACACTGGTTTGTGGGAAAAAAAAAGTATCTGTAAAAGTTTTTTTTGGTTTTAATTTATGAAAGTTCTGCTGTGGATCAAGGCCAGATGTTCTATCTAAATCTGTCCAGCTGTTTGGAGTTGACTCCAGTATTGGAAGCCATTTCTGGGTGTTCAGGTTCACTTGAGGATATTTCAGCTCTTCGTTACCAGAAGTCCTAAATGCGCTATTAACATCTGAGGATAATGACTGGCTGGTTTGGTGGATTCTTCTAGGTCACACGAGGTGGTGTCTGTATGCTCTTTGGGTGGATATTTCCCAGTAAAATATCCAGTGTTAATTCAATGCTAACAGAGTTTATATGAGTCCAGTTGGGACCACAGGTACTCTATTTGAGCTAAAAAGCACTCTGTAGGTGTTGATCTAACACTGAACATTTTACTGTGTAGCTGTGTGTGGAGTGTGGAAAATGATTGCTGCTCATCTCGTTATATTCAGTTCTGTAGGAAATGTAAATTGTTAGACAAATAATATGACAATATACCCAATGCACTGGATGAGTGGTGTGTGCATAACCAATAGTGTAAATGTTGGCCTTATTTTTCCCCGTTTCCAGGGAAACAGGCTTGCGTACATCATGACATCATTCCATAACACACTGAAAACAAAAAGATTATGGAAACATGCCATGGATGACATTCATCTCTTCGTAGTTTGACCAACTATGTGTTGCTCCTCTGGTCTTTGGAAATAATACAATCGTTGTCATTGACTATACATCAAAATCACAGAACAGCTTTATTTATACCCTTATGGCAAGTCAATTTACACCCTTCGGGAATCTTTGTAGAATTTACCTGCAGCAGTTGTTTTGCAGAACTTCGATCTGTGAAATTTTTGGCAGCTATGACTGCACAGTGAAATGTCTAGTGTTAATTCAGTTCAACAGAGTACATACTCTATGAGTCCGATAGGTCCACGTGTACTCCGTAAGAGTTAAATTCACACTGAACATTTTACTATGTAAAATTGGCAAATATTAAAAATGTAAGAGAAGCACTTGGTACAGATTAGGGCTGCATCGACATTGAGATATAAACACATCGCAAATGCCTGCTTTAACTGCGATGAATAGTATTTCTTTAAATTGATGTTCTCTTAAATTAATTGGCTGCTCCTGTGCAATCTGTTCAATAAAAGCATGTTGGAAATAATGTATTACATTTTTTGAATTCAGTTGGCATCAGCTATTCATTGTCTAGTGTCTATGTTAGCAGTGTACCTAAAGTGGAAAGCTATTAGAACTGTGCAAACTTCAATACTTATTTATCGCAAGTCATATCACAATATTGAACAAAGTCATCGCATATTTTCCTCATATCGTGCAGCCCTAGTACTGATGTGCCATCCCATCGTTTGTTTCTCGGGCAAACAAGTGATGTGAGCAGCCAATGTTCGTTGCAAAGCTGTGCAATGCAGAGCTGCTCGGGGGGAAATGGCAACCAACCATTCACTCTGCATTAATTCTTTCCCAATGCTAGCTGGGAAGCATTCCTGTTGGCCTATTCTCCAAGAAAATAATGAATTCCACTTTACCACAGCAAGAATGTCCGCCACATGCCCCGGACTCCTGTTCCTTGGGTTTGACGAATACTGTCATAAGCCTGGGCCACTTGGAAAAAACTGTGATATTGCATAAATCATATATTTCTTCTCTTTCTCACACAGTTCTTGTCTTTCATTATCATAAAACTGTATGACGCATTGGACCCCACATGTAGTCTCCTGTAATATTTCTCACATGTGTGCTGTTGATGTTCGGTGCTTCAAAGCATTCCTAAGGCTTGACTAATGCTGGTCATCTGACCTGTACATTTCTATACATAAAGTCTGTGAAAAAGGGAAATAAATCACGACTCGCTGCCAATATATCTTGACAAAAACAAAACAAAACGGGGGATCCCCTTTTTATCATTTATTATGAAAATTGAGGACAGGATAGGAAAGCTCTCAGAGTGAAAGGTAATATTGCAGTGCTTTCTTTAACCAGATTTTGTGAATTAAGACTGAACATCGCTGTGTTTCCAATTCAAAACAGGGCAGCGTAGAGGCATTTGAAGTGGCTGTGCTGTTTTTCTAGCGCTGTTGCGGTGCGCGCTGACTCTCGGATGAACTTGACTGGTCAGAGAGCGAGTGGAGTTTGTTACTGGCAACTGGCACACGGTTCTCTCTCCGCACTCCAATGGCGTGCCTTCGAGCGCAAAATGCGGTCAGACGCCCTGAACCACGAGGGCTGTTTAAAGTGAATCTGATGCCAACCCGTTTCCATGCAGATCGGTTCCACTCTTCCTCGCCAGCCAGGACTCACTTGCGCACAGAACCACACTTCTGTTTGTTTGACCCCTAAACAAGTGACGCTGCATGTGTTTGCGAACACTGATTCGTCAGCTAATTAATCTTTGTGTGGCCCCCGGAAAAAAGTCTGGCAGCCGATCCATGGATAGCTCCCCCAGAATTCCTTGCACCTGCGTGACATTACGTCAGAGTCTGAGGGGGTGTAGTACCGTATAATTAATCCATGAGTCAGTCGCAGTAATCTTTACCAAATGACAACGATGTAGGCCGACCGGCAGGAAGGAACGGAGAAGTATACTTAATAGGAAAAACAAAATACTTCTCCACAAGAACATGCACGCTAGCCCTATTCTATCAAAACATTTCCAAGATTTTTCATCACCATCTCATAGTATGACACTAAAACCATAGAGGAGGAACAGGTGTCTGTACTATATCCTCGCCACATTACTTCATGAGAGATTGTTGAGAGAATGCTTTTTCTGGTTTCCTTCAAGTTTTCAACACCTTGTCGCGATGTGTGGCTGCCACCAAACGGCTACGGCCTAATGAAAGAGCAGTGCATTGTGGTATATTGTGAAAACCTAGGCTGTGTGCTTTATTGTACAGAATGTGTCTGTGTACATATAGCAGACGCAGTGACAAGAACAGGGCGTTCAGCCCATCCAGGCTTATCGTTTATCGTTGAGCCGGTCGTTTTACTGTGCAGAACTATGCTAAGCCTGGACTTGAGCACCCTGATGGTTTCTGCCACTTCTACATAACCTGGCAAGCTGTTCAGTGACAACTTACCATGTCGAAAGGCTCTTGCTCATATAAGTGCAGTGAGTCTGTTTGGCTATTTCCACGTATGCTCCCTTTCCCTGCACACGGAGTATCTCAAGCAGTGTTGACCCCACACATGTATGCCCAAGTGCCAGTTCACCACGTTTATACATAGCGAAATCCAGGTTCAAAAAGTCCTCCCCAGTATAATTAGCATGGATCTTCAGCCAGGAGAACTATTTAGTGAAATCAGAACAGGTAGGGCTTATTAATGTAGGGGTATTAATGAACTGGTTGTGTTCATGGGTGTAAGAAACACGCAGCAGGATTTTTACTTTCTGACCGCTGGTGTTACTTACAGACTTGGCCTTTCCAACATGTGCCCTAGACTTACGTTCATGTCTGTACAACTGATCCCCTGTGAATTGTACCTCATACAACCTGTTCTATTGTTTGTCCTATGACCTCGGTATGCACTTATTTTTGTACGTCACTTTGTCAAAAAAAGCGTGTGCCGAATAAAATGTAATGTCATGTAATGACCCCTGGGCTCTGTCCCGCCTCTCTCCCCACCCCTCCCCTCGGTTCCGGTCCGATAGAGACCTGCGAGGAGGTGGACTGCGGCCCGGGGAAGGTGTGCAAGATGAAGGCCGGCAGGCCGCAGTGCATCTGCTCGCCGGACTGCTCCAAGATCGCCCGCAAGCAGGCCATCTGCGGCAGCGACGGGAAGACCTACCGGGACGAGTGCGCCCTCCTGCTGTCCCGCTGCAAAGGGCACCCCGACTTGGAGGTCATGTACCAGGGAGAGTGCAAAAGTAAGAGCGCGGGGGCAAAAAAAACACAAGCCTGAACCCCTAAATATCATGCATAAAAACTCCCCGACCCCGACCTGGAGGTCATGTACCAGGGAGAGTGCAAAAGTAAGAGCGCGGGGGCAAAAAAAACACAAGTCTGAACCCCTAAATATCATGCATAAAAACTCCCCGACCCCGACCAAATGTACCTTGAAAGTACAGTTATGTTAACTTTAGGTACAAATATAAGTATGTTTTCCATGCAAAAAAGGTACATAACATTACTGGCATTTGGCAGACGCTCTCATCCAGAGCGACGTACAGTTGAGTAGACTAAGCAGGAGACAATCCTCCCCTGGAGCAATGCAGGGTTAAGGGCCTTGCTCAAGGGCCCAACGGCTGTGCGGATCTTATTGTGGCTACGCCGGGATTTGAACCACCGACCTTGCGTGTCCCAGTCATTTACCTTAACCACTACGCTACACTACAGGCTGCCCTACACACACAAACATACAAATATATCGCTGGCTATTGATACAGTGTTATGCAACAGCAACAGGCATTTGTACCGTTTTTCGTACCTTTATTTCCGTGACGCGACCGCTCTCCTCAGAGTCCTGCTCTAACGTGGTGTGCCCGGGGACGCACACCTGCGTGACGGACCAGACCAACAGCGCCCACTGCGTGATGTGCCGCACCGCCCCCTGCCCCATGCCCACGGCGTCCGAGCAGCCCATCTGCGGCAACGACAACGTCACCTACCAGAGCGCCTGCCACCTGCGCAGGACCACCTGCTTCCTGGGCCGGTCCATAGGGGCCCGGCACTACGGCCGCTGCTCAGGTGGGCTGTGTGTGCGTGTGTGTGTGTGTGTGTGTGTGTGTGTGTGGGTGCGTGTGTGTGTGTGTGTGGGGGTGAGGGTGAGGGTGTGTGTGTGTGTGTGGGGGGGGGGGGGTGTGTGTGTGTGTGTGTGGGGGTGAGGGTGTGTGTGTGTGTGGGGGTGGGGGTGTGTGTGTGGGGGGGGTGAGGGTGTGTGTGTGTGTGTTTGGGGGTGAGGGTGTGTGTGTGGGGGTGAGAGTGTGTGTGTGTGTGTGTGGGGGTGAGGGTGTGTGTGTGTGTGGGGGTGAGAGTGTGTGTGTGTGTTTGGGGATGAGGGTGTGTGTGTGGGGGTGAGAGTGAGAGTGTGTGTGTGTGGGGGGGGGGGTGAGGGTGTGTGTGTGTGTGGGGGTTGAGGGTGTGTGTGTGTGTGTGTGTGTGGGGGTGAGGGTGTGTGCGGGGGTGAGAGTGTATGTGTGTGAGTGTGTGGGGGGGGTGAGGGTGTGTGTGTGTGGGGGTTGAGGGTGTGTGTGTGTGTGTGTGTGTGTTTGGGGGTGAGGGTGTGTGTGTGTGTGGGGGTGAGAGTGTGTATGTGTGGGTGTGTGTGTGTGGGTGGTGAGGGTGTGTGTGTGTGTGTTTGGGGGTGAGGGTGTGTGTGTGTGTGTGGGGTGAGAGTGTGTGTGTTTGTGTGTGTGTGTGGGGTTGAGGGTGTGTGTGTGTGTGTGTGTGTGTGTGTGTGTGTGTGTGTGTGTGGGGGTGAGCGTGTGTGCGGGGGTGAGAGTGTGTATGTGTGTGAGTGTGTGGGGGTGAGGGTATGTGTGTGTGTGGGGGAGGGTATGTGTGGGTGTGTGTGTGCCTGTGGGCAAACAGCAAACATGAACCCCCAAAATAGCAAGCAGATGAGGTTAAAAAAAAACTCAAACTGTGGTGAGAAGAACTCAAGGAACCCAGCTATAGAGGGGTAGCCCATCCACCAGTGGCCGACAAGGTGTCATGGTAAATGGATATAGCAGAAGTGTGATAACACATCCATTATAAAAATTCAAATGGGTTGGACAGGTTACAGTTGGCTACTATGCTAGCTGGAGGAGTATGTTTCCAACCGACTTCAAACCCATCGTGATGGCGTCCTGTGTGAAGCCTCATTTTGATGTGGATGTGTTACATTTATTCAGCTAACATTCAAACATCCGTGCGTTCTTGTTTCCCAGAAACCTCGCCAGTCTCTCCCGATCTGCTCTGAAGCGAGCTGATCTGAAGCTTTAGGCGGCTTTGTACTTTGCACTTGGCTTCAAACTATTTTGGCCAAGACGTGCGGAAAGGGGCCTGCGTTGTTTAATGCGCTCTCTTTCATGTTGGGTATTTGGCTCTGATCGGTCTTGGCGTCCCGCGCTTGTGTCTTGCAGACGGGCCCCGGCACTCTGCGGAGCTGGACGGGAGTGAAGAGAACGCCCTCTAGAGACCTCTCACACAACCAGGAGATGGGTTCAGAAGATGGGGCCCTAAATGTGCTTACCTTTGCTTAAGACCCTCCACAGAGCTCCTACAAGTACTCATATTTGAGATTTTACTTTTTGACTGTTTTACTGTCTTTTATTTTATTACTCTAGTTCCTCCCCGTCCACCCCGTCCACCCCCCCCGTCCCCCCCCCCGTCCCCTCATGTGGAATTAGGATACACATGATGCGGGATACTCTCGTGAGCTTCGTTAGAGTACTTCTCTTTTTTTTACCTTTTAAATAACACATTTAAGCTTGTTTATTTTTCAGTCTAAAGAAAATTACTGCTATTTTCTCGTTGCATGCTGTTTATATTTTAGAGGGTGTATTTGCTTTCCATTCTGTCTGGGATCTAAATTTAGGAGAAGGGAGAGCTAGGGACATAAAGGAAAAGTCTGATGAGGAGGGAGACGAGTGTGCTATATGTGCATATTGTAAATAGGTCAGGATCAGTGATATTTATTGGAGAAACAGTAAATCTGTTCTATTTAAGTTTTATCATGTATACAGAGATATCAGCTGCCTTCAAATATTTATTGTCTTTGTTTTGATTTTAGGTGTATAATACTGGTTCCAGACTTGCATACAATTAAATTTTGTAGGTTTTTTTTTTTGTTTTTTGTTTTTTTACCCCTCTGCAACTAGAGACTTTCAAATTTACCTTGCAACATGTTGGCGAATTCTGCTCAGCAACAATTCAAATTGTTTTGGACATTTGGAGCTGTTTATCAGACAAGCTGAGATACAACAGAGATCCCATTAAGCTGAAGCCATGGCAGAAATATTACGCCCTCTGCATTTCTGTCTTGCTTTGTGGAGGTAGAGGAGGATCCAGCCAAAATAAAAGTCTATGTGTTTTCCAGCCTCCAAGGAGATCTTTGTGTGTTTAGCCTGGCGTCAAATCAAAACTTTGACCCACCCACCAACTGCAAATTATAGGCTTCATACCAATAGTAGCTCTATTATTTTACAGTGGGCTGTTGGTCCTGACAAGCCATTGAGTGTTCTGTGCATCCATTTTGAAGCCTTTCTTTTGTAATTTCCTTCCAATAAGTGGGTGGGCCACATGATCTTTATTTAATATACCTCTAAATTAATCACGTTATTGACACATGCTTTTTAATATATTCCGCATTTTTACCTTGTTTACCGAAAGGTGTGACTGTGAAATGCCTCAGAAACGCTCTCTTACAGAACCTGAACTCGAATGAATGCTGCTCAAAGGTTTTTGTTCAATGATTTTGACAACGGTGCAAACGAAACTTGAGAAAATGATCTGTCAGTTTGTTCATGAATGTTTGATGACCTGCAGTCAACTGATACATGGTGTGAATTGGGGTTGAAGTGCCTTTGACATATGAAATTTTTATCCTTTTTACCTACATTATGAATTGTGATTCATTCATTCGTCTTTTTGTCCACAAACCATATTCTTCAATCTTTGCTTGTACATAAAGCTGCATTTACAGTATATGTGTATCTACTGTGAGATTTAATTTACAAATGTATCAACTTATTTTTGTATTTTTGTACTGCCATTTTATCTCAATATAAACATTAGTCTTTAACATGGTGTCTGTTATTTGTACATGTCAATAGGTTATATCCTCAGTTATGAATTACCTTTCAACATCACACACATATTCAATGAAAGTAAGAATAAAACATGTACTTGTCGTGAAGCACAGTTTTAAAAGTGGGATTCAGCTAGTTAGAAACTGCCTTCTGCCATTCACAGAAAAGAACACATTTCTAAGGATGCATGGTCTGTCCTTGGTCAAACTAATTGTTTTGGATTCAAATACTTTCCTGCACTCAATTAATCGTGCCTGGTGCAACTGAGACAACCAAGAGGACATGAAGGCAGGGCTTGCACTTTTCTGAGAGTATTTCATAGGTTCCAATACACCAGACAAGCTCAGTAAAGTGTATGGAAGTATTTATATCTGTAACAGTTACATATTTGACCCTAGTCTGTAGTCAGCTGAGACTGTTTGTTCCGCGGTCTAATCTTCCAAAACCTTTGAGCTTTACACACTTGCACCCAGGGCCACGGATAGGAGGGACAACATCGTCCCGGGCCCAAGGCGGGGACAGGATGGGGTATAAGTACTTGTAATTTGTTAGAAATATTTGTTGGATATTGGGCTCCCAATATATTCTGTCGACGTCCTGAGAATTCATAGCCATGGCCCTCTTGCACCTGTGAACCAGGTCTATCTAGAATACTCACTGACCCTCCTCCAGTTGAGGGCTTGTACTCTTAATAGCCATGAAGACTGCTTCATGCTACTGTGCGAGGGGTAAACAGAACAACCGGCACGGCCGATTCAAATGGCGCGTCATTCCCGTTGCCACAGTGCGTGCGACGCTAATCCTGGCTGGTTTCAGTCGGCCCCGGGAAGAGGGGAGGGAAAGTATGGGGAAGGACTGCCCCTGGTTCAATCCCAGAACAGCCCCCTCTGATTTAGGTGGATGAGGTGCGGAGTGGTGTCGGTGTGAGTCACTTTCCTGTACGAAATTCCTCCCTTGTTTTCCCTTTTCCAAGAGGCACTCCCATCCCGGCATCTGGTTTGACTTTGGGTGATGTTTATATTCTCATCCAAGCACCCTTTTATTAAAAGCGGAATGGAATGGAATCGCATGTTTTCTCACAAGCTATAATAATTCCATACAATTTTGTTTTGTTTAAATTGCTAATGTATTTTTGTTTCTTTCTTTCTTTCTTTCTTTTCTCCATTAAAAGAAGTAGCGTTCAAGATGACACGACTAATTGATAGGAACATAATGTCACGCTGCTCTCTGCTCCAAGCTGCTTGTGTTTATTTCTCCCTCACCACAAACAAATACATCCATTATTTCATTATGGGCCAATGGCAACAGATCCATCCAAAATCTCAACAATTTCCAGAGAAGTCTTAATAACACCATACATTTCTCCTATAGTAAAACGTATGGTGTACATTACGTTGTGGATAGGCTCCTGTATGTCCTTTCCCCACATTTTTGATTCATTATTAAACTGTATGCATTGAACGATTAAAAAATTGTCATTTGTCAAGGGACGTCATATACTCCCCCCACAGTCCATTTTTACAAAGTTGACTACTGAGTCACAGCGGAAATTAGTTTCCGTGCTCCAGCGTAGAGGTGTACCCCCGGGCGGTATAAAAGCCATGTAATTAAGTAGAGCGCGAGACATCAGGAATACATAGCGCGTCGCACACGGCAATGAAGAGGAATGTCTGTTTTCGGCACGTAATGGGATGTTCTGGAACCCAAAGTATGGGTTTGTGTTTCCTGTGTGAGTGACGAGGGCCTTTGCGCAGTCGGCCACTTTTCATAATGTGTCATCCACATCGCTGACGGGTTCCCCTTCGCTCATTTTCTTTTCTTTTCTTTTTTTTTTTTTACTTTCGGAGAGTACACGAAATCAACCGTTAAGCACGTTACACGGATTCTCCGTGACAGCTGTTCTAAAAAAAAAAGAACAAGAACAAGAACAAACGTAGAATCAATCATTGTGGATTCGATGCTTCATGTGCGAATTCGCCTGATTTACGGTCGCCAGAATCAGGAGACGTTTGATATGTTTGGCTTTTCCTCGCCAAGTTTCGTCCTCTTTGTCCTAAAACGGTACTGTATATTACCGTGGAAGGTCATAACACGGTATGTCATTTAGAGGATGGCCTCCAGTAAGTCTTGAGTTGATTTAGGTTGGCAGGGGCATCCTGACTGTAATAGGCTCTGTGTTCTAATGAAGGGACCACCCACTCTCACGAATCCTTCTGCCTCATTCCAAACAGTGAAAAAAGCAGCAGTTGGGATCTATGAAAGCTGCAACTAATCTTGACAAAGAGACCTGTTTTTCATATAAGCGAAGCATCACATTGACCTTCTGGTTACAATGTCTCTCCTGTTGGGATTTTTTTTCAAACTGTACCCGGGCCTGTATGGTTTCAATTTGTCACGTTCGTCTTGATTATCCAAAGTATAAATATACTGCGTGTTTGAAATGGCAACATTCCTAGCTGCATTCTTAGAGTCCTTCAGGCCTGGGGATGGAGCACTTCAAGGGGAAAACCCTCACTGCACATGACCTAGTTGACAAATCAGAACTGCAGATTGATGGAGAATCACTGAATACTGGCATCCCGAGGCTCTAACAAAGGCCTGCAAATTATTAGAATTAATTCCGTTAATGACGCTGGAAAGAATGACCATACTACCTGCCTACATCCCTGCTGAAAATCCCAGCTAAGCCGAGTTGGGATTCTAAGCAGGTTTAAGATGGTTTTAGATAGATAGATAGATAGATAGATAGATAGATAGATAGATACTTTATTCATCCCGAGGGAAATTTTAGGCATCCAGTAGCTTATACATACACTCATATACACACATATCTCACACACAAAGATCAAAATCACTCACAGAAAAGTAAGAAATAAAGCGCATGTGAAGTGATTACAAAGGCCTAGTAGGGACTGGCCCTGTGATATTTTGATCTGTGTTCTCAACACTTTTAACTGGTCATTGCTGGTCTCTAGCTGGTCTCAAAGCTGGTTCAGCTGGTAGAGTAAGCTGGTGGTCAAATTGTTACATTACATTACATTATTGGCATTTGGCAGACGCTCTTATCCAGAGCGACGCACAACAAAGTGCATACCCATAACCAGGGATAAGTTCGCTGAAAGACCCTAGAGGGAAGTACAATTTCAACTGCTACCTGTACAACAAAGATAAGGACAAGGGCCATTTTTTTGAACAAACAAACAAACAAACAGAGCAAAAGTGACCAAAGTTAACTATCCAAACACTGCTTACCTAGCCAACTAAAAATACCGATACACAAAACAAGTCACAGAGACAACAATTAAGGTTCACAGGGAGGTAGGGAGGGATGGGGAGAGGTGCTGCTTGAAGAGGTATGTCTTCAGCTTGCGCTTGAAGGTGGGGAGAGATTCTATAGTTCTGACCTCAACGGGGAGTTCGTTCCACCACCGTGGAGCCAGAACAGACAGTAGTCGTGAGCGTGAGGTGGAGGTTCTGAGAGGGGGAGGTGCCAAGCGGCCTGTGGAGGCTGAACGAAGAGGTCTGGCAGGGGTGTAGAGTCTGATGATTTTTTGCAGATAAGCTGGGGAAGACCCTTTAACTGCTTGGAAGGCTAGCACCAATGTTTTGAATTTGATGCGAGTGCGAATTGTAGATGGGTTGACTATATAGGCTGGTCAGCTGGTGAACAGCTGGTTAGTTAAAAGTGTCGGAAACACAACTTAAATCAGCTTGACCAGTTTAGGCTGGTTTCAGGTGTAACGTTCAGCGGGGACGTAACTATGTCAAAGTGTATCTGCCTACAGGCCAAGGTGAGCATGAATATCCAAACTGATTAAATCCTTTAGTCATGAACCTGCTGAAAGTTTCCAATTCTGTGTTCATTACCCATTATCCAAAATACAGGGGCAGTTTCAGTGAATTGAGGTGTGTGTGTGTGTGTGTGGGGGGGGGTGGGGGGGTAGTTTAACTGAAAGGAAGATAAACAGATTTTCGGAAATTAAGCAACCTTAATTTGCCCCCATTAAGCATGTTGTGCAGAAAATGAGTGCAGATTTGATTTCCTGGTCCAGTCCACAGGGGAGAAGCTTGACCGCCCCCGACTCTCAAACTTTCTCCCTCTGTGTGGTCTCTACCAAGTCTGGAACACAACTGGGGAAGGCAGAAAAACACTGGAAGCAGAGATAACACGATTGTCACGCATGATCAACGATAACCCTAACCAGCTCCTCTACATGAGCATTCAATTCTATTGAGCCGGCAGAGGGAAAACAAACACACAGCAAGCCAGGCCACCATTACCCGGGAGCATGTCATTCCAGCTGCCACGCAGAGAGGCAATCAGAACTCCTTCTTACAAACCTTGAGGGTACAAAACCCACAACCGTCTGGCTTCTGGGTGGTCAGGCATACCATGAGGCTGCTGGGTCAAGAGATACTGGGGCAACAGAAACTGAACGCACTGTTTGAATGAGGGCGACCTGTAGCGTAGTGGTTAAGGTAAATGACTGGGACATGCAAGGTCGGTGGTTCAAATCCCAGTGTAGCCGCAATAAGATCCACACAGCCGTTGGGCCCTTGAATAAGGCCCTTAACCCTGCATTGCTCCTGGAGGATTGTCTCCTGCTTAGTCTAATCAACTGTACGTCACTCTGGATAAGAGCATCTGCCAAATGCCAATAATGTAATGTACTTTATGTTTTCAGTAATCCATCCCCAGTGTTTTTTTAACAATATATCCCAAAGTGAACTTGTTTGCTCTCTCTATCTCCCACACGTGCATATGTGTGGATACACACTCACACATTCACACACATATACACACAGACACACACAAACACACACTGTAGTAGCAACACTTTCTCTATAAAACTTGCCTCATCGTTTATTATGGAAGTTCTCTTGTATTTTCCCAGTTTCTTAGTTTTGTATTGACAAGTCAACAAACAGATCTGATTGGATGAGATATTTTTTTCATGATGTCTGAAAGAAATGCTCTAGAGGTGATTTAAAATAGCACAAAGGAACTCAGCAGCCAATGAGATGTTGCAGTTTGTCACAGGGTATTTCTTCAGACCAGTCTCTGGGGGGATTCTGCGGGATAAATGGGTCATCTCACAAGTAAAGGATCAAATTGCATTACGAGAAGAAGATTACCACTAAATGAACCTGTCTCGCCATATGGAATCCATTTCCTGAGATTATTAAATGTCTACAGACAGGATGTACAGTCAAAAAATGTTGACAGGGGCTTTGCGTCAGAGTCGATAACGTCGGCACAGACTGTGCGCAGGAGTGGCACAATAACAGTCAGACGTACTGTGCCTTCTCTCTGGTAAACATATTGCTTTCACTGCACCCAACACCAGGGGACACATCTGCTGTATCTAATACCTTCCCGCAGGAGATAGGGATCCGACTCTGGCATGGCCGAGCATCTCCCGTCCTCACAATAGTTTCCAGGGTTAGGCCACATTCTATTCACCTTCCTGACTGGGAATCTAACTGTATTCACCCTGGTGTGAAATCCACCTATGCCAGCTTGACAATTGAGCTGGTCAAGATGGCCATAATCGGGTCTAGCTGGGTATGAGCTGGCCAAGCAGCACGGCGAAGCTGGTCATGAAGCTGTTCGTTTTTGCCCACAGAACTGCTGTTCATGTTTTTTTTGTTTTTCACACCATTAGCTGCAAACTCTAGAGACTTTTGTGCGTGAAAATCAGCAGTTTCTGAGATACTCAAACCAACCTGTCTGGCACCAACAATCATTCCACAGTCAAAGTCACTTAGATCTCATTTCTTCCCCATTCTCATGTTTGGTCTGAAAAACAGTCTGCGACGCCGAGGATCAGCACGCCCGGATCCCCGCCTTTGCCTACTGCCCGTTGGGCAAAGCACCCGACTCCGATGCCGACCCCTGCAGGTGGTGAGCCCACAGGGCGGCGACCCCACGTGACCAGTTCGGGCTGTGCCCGGCCGGGCCCCATGGGATAAGGCCCGGCCACCAGACGCTCGCCGACGAGCTCCCCTCCCGGGTCTGGCTCCAGCAGGGGGCCCCGGTTTTTCTTTTCCGGGCGAGGTAACTGGGTCTTTGTGTGGCCGTGTCATGGGAGTCTTTGAATCGCTCTTAGTCCGGCCCCTCCCCCGGGACCAATTCGCCTTGGGAGACCCTACTGGGGGCTAACAGTGCCCCCGACAACCTAGCTCCCAGGATCACCGGGACACACAAACCCCTCCACCACGTTAAGGTGGCGATTCCTCGGAGGGGTAGCTCATAAGTGTACTTGGTACCAGAGCACCTTAGGCCAAAGATCGATGATCGACTTTGTGGTCGTATCATCAGACCTGCGGCCGTATGTCTTGGACACTCGGGTGAAGAGAGGAGCAGAGCTGTCAACTGATCACCACCTGGTGGTGAGTTGGATCAAGTGGCCGGGGAGGCTGCCTGACAGACCCGGTAAACCCAAACGTGTAGTGAGGGTGAACTGGGAACGTCTGGCGGAGGCCCCTGTTCGCGAGGTCTTCAACTCCCACCTCCGGAAGAACTTCTCACGCATCCCGGGGGAAGCTGGGGACATGGAGTCCGAGTGGGCCATGTTCAAAGCCTCCATTGCAGAGGCGGCAAGCAGGAGCTGTGGCCAGAAGGTCATCGGTGCCTGTCGGGGCGGCAACCCAAGAACCCGCTGGTGGACACCAGCGGTGAGGGAGGCCGTCAAGCTGAAGAAGGAGGCCTTTCGGGCTTGGCTGGCCCGGGGGTCCCCTGAAGCAGCAGACAGGTACCGGGTGGCCAGAAGGGCTGCAGCTTCGGCAGTCGCTGAAGCAAAAACCCGGGTATGGGAGGAGTTCGGGGAGGCTATGGAGAAGGACTTTCGGTTGGCCTCGAGGAAGTTCTGGCAAACCATCCGACGACTCAGAAAGGGAAAGCAGGGCTTGTCTCAGGCTGTTTTCAGCAGGGGAGGAGAACTGCTGACCCGGACTGGGGATATTGTCGGGCGGTGGAAAGAGCACTTCGAGGAGCTCCTGAACCCGAACAACACGTCCTCTGTGGAAGAGGCAGAGCCTGAAGACTCGGGGGAATCTGCACCTATATCCCTGGCGGAAGTTGCTGAGGTAGTCAAAAAGCTCCTCAGTGGCAAGTCGCCGGGTGTAGATGAGATTCGCCCTGAGATGCTGAAGGCTCTGGACATTGTAGGGCTGTCTTGGCTGACACGCCTCTTCAGTGTCGCGTGGAGATCGGGGACAGTGCCTGTAGAGTGGCAGACCGGGGTGGTGGTCCCCATTTTCAAGAAGGGGGACCGGAGGGTGTGCTCCAATTACCGGGGTATCACACTCCTCAGCCTCCCTGGGAAAGCTTACTCTAGGGTACTGGAAAGGAGGCTCCGACCGACGGTCGAACCTCGGATTCAGGAGGAGCAATGTGGCTTCCGTCCTGGCCGTGGAACAGTGGACCAGCTCTTTACCTTGGCAGGGTTGCTGGCGGGGTCATGGGAGTTTGCCCATCCAGTCCACATGTGCTTTGTGGACTTGGAGAAGGCTTTCGACCGTGTCCCCCGGGGAACCCTGTGGGGTGTACTGCGGGAGTATGGGGTACCGGGGCCGTTGTTACGAGCCATCAGGTCCCTGTATAACCAAAGTGAGAGCTGTGTCCGCATTCTCGGCACAAAGTCAAGCACGTTTCCGGTGGGTGTTGGACTCCGCCAAGGTTGCCCCTTGTCACCGGTCCTGTTTGTGGTATTCATGGACAGGATCTCAAGGCGCAGCCGAGGTGAGGAGAGTGTCCGGTTTGGTGACCTCAGAATCGCATCTCTGCTTTTTGCGGATGATGTGGTTCTGCTGGCTTCATCGGACCGTGACCTTCAGCACGCACTGGAGCGGTTTGCAGCCGAGTGTGAAGCGGCCGGGATGAGAGTCAGCACCTCTAAGTCCGAGGCCATGGTTCTCTGCCGGAAAACGGTGGATTGCTCCCTCCGGGTTGGGAACGAGTCTTTGCCCCAAGTGAAGGAGTTCAAGTATCTCGGGGTCTTGTTCACGAGTGAGGGTAGAAGGGAGCGTGAGATCGACAGGCGGATCGGTGCAGCGTCAGCAGTAATGCGGGCGTTGCACCGGACCGTTGTGGTGAAGAAGGAGCTGAGCCGGAAGGCGAAGCTCTCGATTTACTGGTCGATCTACGTCCCAACCCTCACCTATGGTCACGAGCTTTGGGTAGTGACTGAAAGAACGAGATCGCGTATACAAGCGGCCGAAATGAGCTTCCTCCGTAGGGTGGCCGGGCTCAGCCTTAGAGATAGGGTGAGGAGCTCGGACATCCGGAGGGAGCTCGGAGTAGAGCCGCTGCTCCTTCGCATCGAAAGGAGCCAATTGAGGTGGTTCGGGCATCTCATTAGGATGCCTCCCGGGCGCCTCCCTTTGGAGGTTTTCCGGGCTCGTCCAACTGGGCGGAGACCCCGAGGGAGACCCAGAGCCCGCTGGAGAGATTATATATCTCTCCTGGCCAGGGAACGCCTCGGGATCCCCCAGGAGGAGCTAGAATGCGTTGCTGGGGAGAGGGACGCCTGGAATACCCGGCTTTGCCTACTGCCCCCGCGACCCGACTCCGGATAAGTGGGTGACGATGGATGGATGGATGGATGGATGGATGGATGGTCTGAAAAACATCTGAACCTCTTCCATTTAGTTGCTGCCACATGATTAGCTGATTAGATATTTGCATTAGCAAGCTGGTATACAAGTCTACCTAATAAAAGTGATCACTGAGTGTAAATTTATTTAATATATATTTTCTCATTATACATATTTCTCAGTTTATATGTACTGAGTAACAGTGTGAGACAGATACAAATATCTCAGAAACTTAGCCAAACCACATTCACTAGAGAGAGCCCATCCATCTTTGGATTAGGGTGTAGTTTAATTGTGATCAACATTCTCAGTCAATTTGTCAAAAGGGAATGGAAACAATAGCCCTATAAACACCCTTCAAGAGAGATGTTCTTCTTTTACACATGAAATGGAGAACAGGATGATGGAGCATCGCAGCCTTTAATTCCACAATTATAGTCTACAATTATCTTGTTCTGGCAAATTGTGCGTGTGTGTGTGTGTGTGTGTGTTTGTGCATATGTGTTTTATGTGCCAGATTTCGGAAATTCTGCTGTTACACAATACCTGCATGAAACCAGGAAAATGTTGAGAAATAATTATGAATATATTATAGTTACTCTCACTAATGACAAGCATCCCACATTCCGGAAAATGTCTTTCAGATGTTCATTCTGCCCTTATACATTTTAAGAGCAAAATATGTAAGTATTGTGTTAAATATTTTATGATAAAAGCATATGTTTAGGATAGACAATTACAGACGGAAGTTAATTTAGGTATTTATTTATTTATTCATTTCATTTGTTTTATCTTAAAGCAAATTAAAACTATTTCATATCTCCAAAAAAGCAAAGAGCAAATTAGTGTGTAGGATGATTTCAATCCCCAGCTAATCAGTTTCAATTCAGCAAACATTTAGAATAAAAAATATGGTCATATATCTAATAATGTAAGGATATCTGGAGAGGAAAGAATAAGTAGGTGTAATGAAGTAAAAAATATTCCTAATAAAGTGATCGATGAGTGTCTATTCGCTGTAAAATTGATCACACCATTTGAAACTTATATTAAGCTCTGTAAATCCTCAAGAGTGGAGAAAAGAAGCAGTCTGCAGAGCCTCTTTTATCTGGAAGGTCTTTATCAGCCAAAGTGCACCAGGCTGCACACGTGCGTCTTGCAGTGTCTCTTCCTCCCTTCTCCCCATCTCCTCTCTGTTACTCTGCAGGCCTGTGGCCGTTGATACACTCGCATACCTCGAGGATATGTGGCCTATCTCATCCACACTTCACCTTGAATCAACAAAACAGACGGCTCTGGGAGACCAAATAGCTATTTCTGCTTTGTAACCGTTTGTGTAATGTTAGGGTCACCGTGCGCTCGCACTCATTCCAGTACGCATGCTACACGAACCAATCGTTGTATGTTGTTTTTAATCGTGTACCAATCAGAAGTAGGATAATCTATGTATTAGCAAGGCACTTTTTCATTATAAAATGGCGGAGGCTGCCTGCGTGTCCTCAGTTCATGCTTGAGACCACCTTGTTTGCGCAAGTACTGGACTCTTTCTGCAGAGAAATAAATACTTTTCTTCTTGGAGATACATGGGCACGCCTGGTCATTATAAGGAGAGAAAGGTCTAGCAAGAGTATTGTACAAGGTGAGTATCACTTCCTTAGATTTATACTCATTACTCTTTATATTTTTTCAGTCACAGACACAATTGAACAACAATGCAGCAAAGCTTTACAGCGGGGAAGGTCTGCAGTCCAGCGCTGGCACACTGACACATCGCAAATACCGTACAGTGTCCAATATGTGTTTCATTACCATCCCTCCGTCATGCCGAAGTGTTGCAGGATTTTCTCTCTTTTCCTTTTTTCTTTTTTTTCTTTGCGCAACTTTCTCCTGCTGAAATCGTTACAGCTATTGGACAAAGTTTGGGATTGAGTAGCTGTGCAGTTCTTTTTTTTTTTTTTGCAGCAGGATTTCAGCAGGGGGAACTCATTTTGAAAGAGTGAGAGAGAGAGAGAGAGAGAGAGAGAGAGAGAGAGAGAGAGAGAGAGAAAACAAGTCAAGTGCAGGCTGTTCCAGACTGTTATTTCTGGGCCTCTGGCAGGCTGGGGATGAGCATTGTCCCAACCCCCCAGGCTCCAACTGCTCCTTTCCCCCATCACTCCCGTTCCCCATTTGTACTTTCACCTGTAGGGCAAAGAGTACATTTTTGTATATATTTTTAATTTAAGTCATTGTTAATCATTGTTCAAGAATTCCATTGCTTCCGATAGCCGGTCACGATTGTAATAGTCATTTTGTGGAGCTTGCCCCCATTGTATTTGCACACTAGCGTAGAGTGAGTACTAGCAGCATTAGCTGTCCCTGCTAACCGCTAATGGCATCAACGTTCCTCTCAGGTGTTCGGCTTCACTCCCATTCAGTTTCAGGACCTTGTCGAAATTAATGGACGCACTAACTACAGAGGGTAATCAATAAAAGAGAGGGCTAATGTCAAATGCTCACTGTTTTTTAAATATCTGATGTATTCCCAACAATTTATTGCATTATAAAAGAAAAGGTTTTAACAAGGTGATGTATCCTCGTGCATGAAAACATGGGTACGCATTAAAGTGATCAAACTATGACTTGTAAAAAAGTGCTGTACAAATAAAATTGATTTGATTAGTCATTATTTGTGTTCTTACTCCAATGTATCAATAATTTAATTATCATTCAGTCCATGATATGATTGGATCCTTATAGCACCTGTCACGATACTATACCGTATGAGCATTGTTAATATTTTCAAACACAAATATGTTTAGAACCGTCTCCCCCCCCCCCGACACTGCGCGTAATCAAAATTATCACAGACATTTCAAAGTCTCCAGACACATTCCAGAAATGAAAGCTTTCCCTCTCATCAGCAGTTGTCCAGATATGCCACAGATCTTCCCGACAGTGCCACGCGACCCGGCCGTGACCCAGTCTGCCTCGCGCTGTCACTCTCCGGATTAGAGCGCTACAATGAGCACCAGACGGCCCCGGTGACGCAGTTGAGCCGGGAGACAATGGCCTCCCACTCAGACGCAGTCACAGCAAGCCTCCCCGAGATCAGCCCCCTCTAATCACAGCCCCTGGGACAGCGCTCCTCTTCCAGCTCCCATACGAAATCAGACACAACAGAGGCTACATGCCATGGACAAGATAGGGTTACAGCGCCCTCACCCCCCCCCCCCCCCCCCCCCAACCCCTCACCCTTTCTCCAGTGCGCTGCATCTGCAGTGTCTGATCCATAGTTCATCACTGAACAACAGGAGGAGAGATGGCACACACTTTTCCAGATTCTTACATGTGAGGTTACAGATGAGGGCACCTGGTGGATGTTTAAAGAGCACTGGTGGTTCTCTCGCATTCAAATGATCACTGGTCATTCAGAGAGGACAGTGGCATCGTTTGACTGCTTTAGAAAGGGCTCTGGGAAGTTGTTTTGCCTATTCCTCTCTGTGTCATGGAGCAGCGTTCATACACTATTTCTTATCAAATTATAATTTAATGTCCTCTTAAATAACCCCCACTGAAGCAGACAAGAATATGCAACCATTAAGACACTTTTGGAGAATGGGATGCATTTAAATGAAACTACAGCAGGGTAAAATGATATGAAACAGGTACTGATCTGTGGGATACCATATGTTTAGTATTTACTTTTGTTATTTGTCAGGTTATGATCATTATTTTTATGCTTTCCTTCCAAAGCACTGAACATTATCCTTTGCTATAGCAATTGAGGCATTTTTAAGACACACCATATTTGGTCAAACATGGTAACAGGTAGTACTGTACTATATTTAACTTACTTACAAGGTACTTCAAATGTGCTTGTTGCTGACATTTTGGCTTCCAGATGATTCTTTTCGTGATTAATTGATTTCTGCAGCTGCAGGTGCTTCTACACTATCATCTCTGAATGTCCAACAACATCTTGGCTGGACAGCACAGCTGCCCACATCTGTCAGCACATATGGACTATAATTATCTCCTGGTGTTTTTGTGATATGTGTTCCCAAAGATGAAACAGGCCAGAACACCATAGAATGACCATTCAAAGAGCAGGATGATTGACCTGGCCAAAGTAATAATTAACTGAAGAAAATAATATATTAATAGTTAAAAAGTAAAAAAATAAAAAAATTGAATTGCTTCCAATTAAATCTGTTGGGCAATGCTGTTTGTCCATGTGCTTCGAATTAAGCACAACCACCGTGGCATAAATTTCATCCTGATTATCACGAGCACAAGGACAAGATGAATGTTAGAGTGAGGTTGTTCTGGGGGATAGCAGAGCCATCAGTTACCTGTCTAAAACACAGCTGGAGAGGAAGCAGGCTATAAAAACGAAGGACCTGGATCAAGTCCGTCGCATTGAATTGCCTGGTTCTCCAACACCAGATCGAATTGCCGAATATGAGCCTATGGGAAACTGGAACAGAAAGACAAAGACAGGCAGTACTGGAGACGCTGGGAAGGAGGAGGCCTTGAATGAATGATGATGTCACAGCTGTCACAACTGAAATTTTGCGGAGACAGTGGTCACTGAGGATGCCTTCCACTCGACCTCTTCAAATGCTCCGTTATGGTTCCTCCACACGATATCTGCTGTTTCCTAAAGGTCTGCAGGACTTAGGATCTTTTTGTGGTGGGTGGTTGGGGGGTGGGCGTAGAAGAGAAGAGTGGATAATTTCACAGACATCGTATACTCCCTAGTACCCTTTTGTCGAGACACACTCCTACCCTCAAGGACATGAGTAGATGCAGTCGACTGATCTGGCTTCCTCGACGAGGCAAAATAATAATATAGCACTTAATCATACTTCAGTTACATCAGAGAAAGAAAAACATTTTTACGGATTATAGGATGTCCATTTTCTTTCACATTAGGTGCACAGATGGCAGCTACACTGCTAAGGTGCAAAGCTAGTATGCTAGCATCCATGGCCGATGTCATTTAGGAAGAGTATTTATATTAGTGGAGGACAGATGTGCATATTGGTTTATTTTATTGATCACAATGCTCAACTTGTGAAGATATGGCCCAAAATGCATTCAACTTACATTGCACGAATGGTGCATTGTAACAACATGCACAACTGGACCATCTGTCCTCCACTAATACAAATATTCTTCTTCAAATTATATTGACCATGTGGGAAGCTTGTCACTATGAATACTGCACCCTTTTCCAAACAGAGTGAGAATTAAAACCACAAGGACTGAAGAGGGATAATAATGTTTTCTTCGCAGAGGCACCGTTCTCTAACACTCAGCCAGGCCCGGATGGCAGTTAGAGGTCAGAGGTCAAGCCGGGTTACATTAAATCTCCCTCAGGACGGGGGGAATATGGATTGGCTGGTGCAGAGTCAGACAGAAACTCCTACTCATTCTCAATACGATGTGCCAAACACAGGGGATATTTCTCAAGGTAGCTCGGTAAACCCAATACCCCTGCACACTGGAGCGGTATCTTACAAACCTGACCATGTTGATCATAAATCAATAGTATTACAGCCCTCGGGAGAGAACATAAAAACTACTTGAGAAAAGGTAGAATATGAAAGGGTATCTATTATTCTTGCCCCAGACAAAAAAAGAAAAGAAAAGAAAAAAACAGACGTGAAACACTAGATCTTTTCTAAAGAAGTCTGTTCTGTTACACAACACGGGTTGTTTTTCAAAATTGAACTTTCAAAATTGTGTGATCTTTGAGTAGAGACAGACAAACTGAAACAAGTTATATTTAAAAGTAGAAGCTATAGATTTATAACCGATGGTCAGAATGCATGTGATTCCTATTTTTAGTCTACTCCAAGCTGAATGTCAATGCAAGAGATTTTGGAACAGAGCTGAAAAATGTTACCAGATCAATTATTATTATTATTTTTTACTTTTGTATTTTATTTCATTGTTTTGTTGATCAATTGAAATGTATTTTTTCACATTAACTTATGCATAGTTTTTTCAGAATGTACTGTAGTTGTCATTAAATGCTACAGACATTTGCGTACTAGAAATTCTTAATGTTACAATACAATTCCTTGAGGGCCTGCTACTATGATAATGAGTGAGTGAGATCTGTTTGTCCCATCTGAAAATAATGTAAGAATGAAATATATAGGTAAGCACAAAGCACTGGGGGAAAGAAGAGAGCAATAAAGTTATCTTGGAATAATTACAAGGGCTGGAAGACAAAGATGAGCATAACTCACAATTTCTGGCTCGGGACGGAAAGTACATGGAAATTCTGGGCCTTCACTCCAAAAACCCCGCTGTTCTGCTACTGCAGTCCTTTCATTTCAAGTTTTAATTTCTACAATCAGTTTTTCGACCAAGTCCGTTATGAAAATGTCTACACCATACCTGTTCTCAAAGTGAAACAGGAGAAAATTGTGTTCTTAGTCATACAGTGTGTTCAGTGCACAGGTTCACGTGCTCACCGGGGAGGTATCAGTGAGGTATTCACAGAATATCTGAAGTCAAACAGGTGGTTTCACAGTCAGAGTGGCATTTACGTTCCTCATCCAAGCCATCCAACTTTACATCATTTAAAATTATGTGTCATACTCACAAGGAAGTTGGGGTTTTCCAATAAAAAACAAAACATTTGTTGTACGTGCAAAGCATCTGTAGATCATTAAAGTCCACATTTTTGGCTTGCGTTTGACACCATAAAAGCAGCCCCTCCCAGCTGTTTTTCAAATGTCCAACCCATCCCTTACAAATGAATTGGTCAAATGTTATATGTATGGGTATTAATGGTAAGGTATAGAATTTCTACATTTAGGGTACAACACTTGCCCTTGTAACTTTCTAAACAATCCATAAGAAAGGAAAATTAAAACAAGGGGATAGTTTGTTAATGCATTCATATACAGTGCTCTCCATATGGGGGGGGTTACATACAAAAAGGGCTCTAGGTCCTACATGGTGAAACCAAAAACCTTTAAAGCTGAGAATCAGAACATTAGCTACAGGCAAATTATTTGATTATGAACCTAAAACTGTGAAGTACAGAGCCAAATATGTGAACAATATATCTTTGTCCCAAACATTATATATTGCATTATGTGTGTATGTGTGTGTGTGTGTGTGTGTACAGTAATCACAGGAGGACTAGATGGGACAGAGGTCTGGGACAGTAAAGGAAACTACTAAAATGGACTTTTAAACACCCATTGATGCTGCCATCATCTGGTGGTTCAGCACACTGCATCAGGAGTTCAAAGAGCTCATCATTTTGAAAGAAAAAAAAAATACAATGACCATGGCAGATTTTTTCAATCTTATAAGCTATGATACAAAACTGGTACATCACACAACAGACAATTAATTAACAGCACTGCTAAAATACAAACTTTATTGATTTATTTACATGAGCTTTCAAGAAAATGCATATAGGGTCGGTTTCTCAGGCACAGATTAAGCATAGTCCTGGACTAAGTAGGCTTTTGTATGGAGAATTAATCTGTATTCAAAATTGAATTTAGTCAAGGACTAGGCTGAATCTGTGCCCTCTGATATAAAAACCATGTATCGAGCAGGACTGTGAGCTACCCCACCTGGTTTCACTAAATAGCTTATTGTTTGAACCAAGCAGGAAAAACAACTAGTGTAAACAGGTGGTGTTGCGCCCGGTAGGAGAAAATGCCTGCAGACACTGCGGCCCGCAGGACGTGGAGCTGAGTAGGGCTGGAGAAGAGTATGATTCGGCTAGTCCTGCACAGGTCTACTTCACTTCTGCATGGTGCTGTCGATCCACTGGGTGTAGCGCGAGATGATGGTGTACAAACCGGGCTTCCGGAGAGTTCCGCACTTCTTCCCGCCATTGGAGGTGATGCCGACCGCCACCCCTTTGAAGATGAGGGGACCGCCTGAGTCTCCCTGGAGAAGGAAACCAAAAAGCGAGACCGGATCAGGACGGGGAGCGATCAAAGAAAAGGGGAGGGCTGAGGGGGGAGGAGGAGTCGGGCGATAGGGGATAAAATGATTTCTCTGTAAACTATTCAGTTTACACCCATTGATTGATCTGGCTGAGAGGACTTCAAGTGATTTGGCAGCCTATAGCCTAGTGGCCAAGGTGGGATCTAGAATGTTGGTGGTTCAAGGGTGGCCACAATAAGATTAGCCCACCTTTTGGGCCCTTAAGCCCACCTTGATAATCAACTGTAAGTCGCTTTGGCTAAAAGTGTCCAAACAACTGCTAATCTAATTTAATATAATTCAGCCAAAATACAAAAATACTCATAGTACAGATACTTATCGGTGCGGGTAGAATAAGTTGAAGGCGAGAGAACTAGCATTAAATGACTGCAATCTAATGTAATACAACCAAAGACAAAAGTACTCATAGAACAGAAACATATCGGTGTGGGTGGAGTAAGTGGAAGGCGAGGGAGGACTAAGATGGAGGAGACCTACATCGCAGGTGTCCTTGCGGGTCCCCGAGGCGCACATCAGGTTGTCGTTGAAGGCGTCGCCGTAGTAATCGATGCGTCCGCACAGGCCCCGGAGCAGGACCGCGACGTCGACCTCCTGCAGCTTGTCCGGCCTGGAGCCCAGGTTGTTCCTGGAGCCCCAGCCGGCCGCGCTGACCACGTCGGTAGTCTGAGGGTTGGCTGCACCATCGCGCTGGAACCCCAGGGTCTTCACCGAGTCGCCCAGGACCGCGGCGCGATCCAGCTGGCAGAACCCACGGAGACAGGGTCAGGGGCCGCTCCGGCTCGCATCTCCCCGTGTTCAGCAACGAAACGTCGCGCTCTATACTGAATCATCCATCCATCCATCCATTATCCTAACGCGCTTATCCTGAACAGGGTCGCAGGGGGGCTGGAGCCTATCCCAGCATACATTGGGCGAAAGGCAGGAATACACCCTAGACAGGTCGCCAGTCCATCGCAGGGCACACACACCATTCACTCACACACTCACACACTCACACACTCATACACTCATACACATGGGCAATTTAGACTCTCTCCAATCAGCCTAACATGCATGTCTTTGGACTGTGGGAGGAAACCCACGCAAACACGGGGAGAACATGCAAACTCCGCACAGAGAGGCCCTGGCCGACGGGGATTCGAACCCAGGACCTCCTTGCTGTGAGGCGGCTGTGCTACCCACTGCACCATCCGTGCCGCCTATACTGAATCAATATGCGATTTTTTGGGGCGACATTGGCTCAGGCTGTGAGAGCAGTCACAGACCAGCTATTACCACCTAGAAGTGAAAACACAACTTAAATCAAAATGAACCTTGAATGTATAACTTGAAATAATTACTATGTGATGTTATTGGATACTAATTAAAATGTTGCTTTAAATCCTCTCCTCTAGTGGGAACTCATTTGGGCTGAATTTTATAATCAGTCATAGACAGCAGGAGTCAAATGACTAGTGCTATTACGAATTATTGTTCTTCCTTCAATCACAAGTTTATATTCACAAATTGTTTTCCCATATTACTATGTTGAGGGTTGTAAACAAAATGGTTACTTTTAATGTTTTCTGAATTAACTTTGCCTTAGAATTGATCAGTCTGTTGATACATATTTTCCATGAAAATTATGCCACATATTCTTTTTGGAATGAGTCATATAATATCTCGTTTTGCTTTTTTTTTTTTAGATATTTTTGTGGCCTTTTATTGAACAGTATAGTATAGAGAGACAGGGGGGGAAGACAAATTGACGAACGGTCGGATTCGAACCGCCAATGTCGCGGCTCGCAATGAGTATGCGGTCAGGGCTCTACAGGCTGCGCCACCGAGACACCCCACGTTTTGCACTTTTCTATAGTAGGGGTGATAATATCTTACCTTTAGCAGAGCAATATCGTTGTCATAGTTATCAGTGCTGAAATCAGGGTGACTGAAAACGCCAGGAGCAGTAAATTCCTGCTTCGAAGTTTCAGATTCTGTTAGGGAATGTGCCCCTAAAACCACCTTCATCTCCTTTGCCCTATAAAACAAAATTATACACTTTTACAATAGTATTATTTCTTGGTGATAATCATAGAAAAACTTCATAGAAAAAAGGACAGCCAATCAATGTCGAGGTTGAAAACAAATCAACCAGTATTTGTAAATAAAGGTACGAAATAAGGACAACTGTGGTATGGAAGTTAAATCAACCAAGCTACAAAATGGGCGGAGGTTAAGCGGATATATTATTAATTTTCCCAGAACATGCTTTTGTTTCTCAGATATGTTGGCAAAAGAAAAATATCGTTTCCCATCTCGCGTCGTGTACTCACCCGTCACGTAGGCAGTGGGCTGCAGTCATGACCCACTGCTCTGCTACCAGAAATCCACCGCATTCATGCTTATAATTGTCATTTTTCTTCCATTGAAGCGATGCCATGTAGGGTCTAGAGTGCGCGGTCGCTTCTTGGCCACCCGTGATGCATTCACCTTAAACATAGCCAAACGGGGTACTGTTAACAGCTGATGGATGCAGAAACGTCTTTCAAAAATAATGTAATCGCACGTGTGGGACGTTATCGGCATTTGTATGGGTGTTAGCTACATCTCTATTTTGCTGATATAGCTAAAAAAAAATTATCCCTAAATTATGAGAACATGCATCAATCAATATAGTCAATTTCACGTATGACAAACGTGCTTTCAGAAATCCGTGTTTGAGTAGGCCTAAATGTCATTTTCGAACTTTAAAACTAGATTTCTGACAAGCAGATGATTATGGGTTTTTTTTCTTCATCCTCCTTGTTGAAGTTCATTATTTTAAATCAATAAATACCAGAGCTTCTAGAAGTGCGTTACTCACAGGCCAAAATAGAAGCAAAGATAGCAGCTGCCGCAGCAACAAAATCTGGAGTTCCACGAATCATCCTGCAGAACTTCTCTTTGCGTGAGGCTTTTCGAATGAATGTCCGCGATGGAACTAAGGCCCTTTATAGACTCGTGAAAGGAAACGGCTCGTTTGCCAAAATGACAAGTCTATCAAAACGCACGTTCCTCGCTCTTAACATACTCCAGGAGAACGTAATTATGCAACTGGAAAGCGCAGTCCAGATGTCCTTAATCACTGGCTATTTTTTTCCACATTGATGTTGCAATGAATTTATATATATTTTCGTTGTTTTGTTCTAATGAACAAATTGTTCCCCCTTAAAAGGTAGGTTATGGTACCACGGATACTGTATCGTGCTTATACGTGCTTGTTTTGTGTATACCCAGCCTTGTAGGCCAAGCAAACTGTGACAGCAGACGGTTTACTGGAGAGGGAAATACAGACTTATTTTTTCGTCTACCTCCATGATTACGTCCACTGTGTCTACAGTTTGAATTAAGAAGAATTTCACTGTAACATGCAGTGGAGATGCACAGCCCTTTGAACTGCTGAATATTTATTTGAGCAAAGGCACACAATGGCATAACCAGCCAAGAACCAAACCTCAACCTACGAGTTGCCTAGTTCCCAAAGTGATGACGTGCTACCACCCAAAAGCTGAACAGAAAGTTTCCTGAAATGTGCAGTTTAAATGTTGGGTTATGGATTTTGATATTACCTTTAATTGAAGTATCAATATTCAGCCATTGCTAAAGCCACGGAAATCAAGGCAAATATAGTCTCCCTTGTATTACCCCTATTAGCTGTGAGTGTAAGCTTGGTTTGTACTGTGTACATTACATCCTAATACAACCTAGTCTGCAATTTAACTGATTGAGTCTAACCTAGACCTGAACTTTTTAGTGCTTCTTACACCTGTCTGAATCATATTTCTTCAGAACTAAATGGCTTCTTGAATGTGGACATTTGCTCCCATGCTCTTGAATAAGCCATTAATTGAATGGGTGGGAACAAGACTGTCCTACAGTATGCAGCATTGTTCAAACTTTAACGAAAATACATTCCTAGTTGATGGTATTGAATAAACGCCGCTACCTAAGCTTGACATGACTGAGCCCATATGGGAAACATTGTGCATTGAAGAGAATCCTCCAAAATGACCAAACAAGATAAAATAACCGAATAAATAACTGAATAAAAAGTTTTCTTTTAAATGCAACACCGGACCTGTAGATGCAGAGCTGCCAGAAGGACTACAGCCATAATTGTAAACTCCAACCGCCGCTCCCCTCCAACATGAACTCCCGCGCTCTGCTTGACAGTTGCGCTAAGCAGACGAGCTGCAGTGACAATGCACAGCCGTTCGTGTTCCGGGAACAATAACGATCCATCACTTCACCCTGCTCGCGATCTCTTAGCTGACCCTACGGCCGTACTTCAAGGCGCCAATCCTAGCATGGGAAGAAATAAATCCATTCGGGGAGTGTTTGGACTCTGAACCCCGTTGTTGAGAGTGATTAAGATGATTTTTTGGAAGCAGCGACCATAATTGAACAGCATGCTGTTTTATATTTCTACTTACTGTCATTGTGCGGTCAACCAATTCATTGTCATCATTTGCTGGGTAGGGGCTGCAGCATTTATTCTATTCTTATACCAAGCAACATGGTCATTGTGACAATTGTGTACAGAGCATGTCAAAGGAGCCATTAAATCAAGGATATAGCCCATCAGTGATTCAGCATCATAATGGAAGAGTGCTACTTTGCATGAAAATAAACAGAGCTGTTATGAGAATGGGTACTTGATATGATCTTAAAATAAAATGAAATATGATTACAACGCATACATACTGTATAGTGCGTAGCAACACTCCATAATAACAGCATAATCGTATGTCAAATTAATATAATACGCAATAACAAAAATAGCCACAAAAGTAAAGGGGTTAGTTGGGAGCAGAAATAATAAAAGAAAGTGGTGAAAGGGCAGCAGGAAACATACAACAGCTGTGTGTGTGTGTGTGTGTGTGTGTGTGTGTGTGTGTGTGTGTGTGTGTGTGTGTGTCTGTGTGTGTGTGTCTGTGTGTGTGTGTGTCTGTGTGTGTGTTCTTTTTGAGACTCTTCTTCTCATGATTCCCAGGACTGTTTGTAAACTAACTTCCAGAAATAAGGAATAAAACATTTTGGTGGGTTGAAATACTGCATGTAAATTGTGCATACCATTTTTTTCAATTTTAGAGTAAATAAGGAAATAAACAGCAACCATGGCACCAGAAAAGAAATCAAAACCAGCAATACCTTTCAATAAGAATGTTTCAAGTCATATACTTGCAATCGATAGTAGTAATTCTGGTGTAAGAATAAATAAAAAATCTGTAATTTGACGTAATTCAATAGGCCTACATAAACAATGATCATCCAGATCATAGACCATACTTCTTACATTTATCCTAAATTATCGAGACGAGACTATTCAACTAACCCAAATCGATTTCACTACCATGTGATTGGCTTCGAGATCACAGCAGCAAAGTTTTAACCAGTCAAAATCGACCGCGTTGTTCCATCGTTCAAAAAAAATACGTCAATTCTTTTCATTGTGCGTTCACCGGAAGCTATGGTAACAATATCCGAGGGGGAAAACGTACACAACGATGGAGGGGAGCGATGCAGGTAAACATATCCATAAATATAGATAGACACACAGCCAGATTAAATGTATGGTTAAGTCTACGTTTTGCGTAAAACATGATGCAGGGATCTTAGTAAAAGTATGTTTATTTGCAGTCCTGTTATTGTTTTAAAGAGATATAAGTCAATTACCTAGCTAACGTAAGCTAGTTAACAAGCAAGCTGGGCCTCACCAACTTCTCGCTGCGCTTGTGAAGCTAGGCTATCATGCTAGCAACGCCGTTTCCTGTGCTCAGTCTAATCTAGAGAAAGTTGATCATGCATATAAACCAGGTAGCTAACGTAACAATTGTATTTCCTGATTTCCTTATTATCAGGTTTAATTATTGAATGTATAAAAATAGCTTTCGCTACGAGGGAAGCTAGCTAGCACTGACAATTTCCTAGACCAGCTAGCTTGCTAGCCAGATAACTTTGCCTGCTAACAATTACACACCCAAATCGGTGCGAATCTTTTTCTGCGTAACATTATGCTGTTTGTATCACTATTTTTAGTCCTCTTGCTTTGATGGGTAATGTTAGATGCATCTGTTGAATAGATTACGTATATTGGATGGGATTGACGCAGACCGATGTAGCTAACTTAACTTAGCTGTAATGTTAATGTAGCTAGCACGACGTTTTGTTGCTTATCTAGTGCTTAGCTAAGGTTAGATAACTGGCTACATCGATGCAGCTACAAATGGAAGTGACATACACTTTAGTTGACTCTTAACTGCTCTTCGCTTAGGCAAAGATGGCTAAGGTTGGTTTCTCATGTAACTTGACCGCAGCAATCTTTGTGGTGTTTGGATTGACAAAAGGATTGTGCTAAACGTGGGTGTGTATGCTGTTCCCGAGGCGGCTCATCTCATGAGCAGGCTGCTTATTATATTAGTATAACGTTGGGCAGTTATAATTCGACACTAGCTTCCCATTTCCATTTAGAAATGGCTAGTCATGAACATGAACAATTAGCATTTTGTGAATCGTGAAATTCTCTCTAGTAGTGTAACCACCCAATATACACTTCTATTGCATGTAGTTAGTTAAAATAATGATGTAGTTCATAATTCATTCATAATTTATAGCAGTCTGGCAGGACCAGAAAGTTAATTTGTATTTTCCTTTTCTTTCCCCCCCCCCCCCCCCTTTCTTTTCTGCCCCGCCCCCCCTTTTCTTTTCTCCCCTCTCAGGTGGACGGGCGGGCTGGAAGGCCAGGCCAGTTCAGAAGAACAAGATGAGCGTAAATATTCTTCGGCAAGAAGAGTTGATTGCGCAGAAGAAAAGGGAAATTGAGGCAAAGATGGCTGCACAAGCAAAGAATAGCCCCCAGGCTCCCAGTAAGCCACTTCCCCCAAGGTAGGTTCTGTCATTGTTTTTTGATTATATAATTCAGTTTGTAGAAATTCAGCGGCAGATGGGTTCCCCTACTGAGTCAGGTTCTGCTCAAGGTTTCTTCCTGTTTCCAGGGAGTTTTTCCTTGCCACTGTTGCCCTAGGCGTACTCTTGGGCCCCGGTTTCTCTGTAAAGCTGCAAAGGCCCTTTGTAAAAAGCGCTATACAAATAGAATTGAATTGAATTCAAAATTAAGGTGAATACCCCGGCCAATAATTACTATGCATGTTTTAAGAACATGTAGCTCGCACTACTGCAACATACTGATCCTGCAGTTGTGGTCTAATAATATTCTCATTGTTTTCTGCTATGTGTCGTTGAGTTGGTTTTCGTAATGATGTTTTGGTGATATAACATATATTTCTTCGGTCACAGCTCTCCAAGTTCGCAGGGTCCCTCTTCCAACAAATTTACCAATGATGGCAGCTTCCTCCAGCAGTTTCTGAAGATGCAGAAGGACAAACCGGTCTCAGACTCGGGTATGTGTTTGGCCCCTTTTTTACACGGTGGGGTCAGGGAGTGCTCTTATTTTGTGCTTTGGGAACAAGACAAGTAGCATTAAGACCCAATACAAGGTCCTATTGTACCCAAGATAAAAATTATATTCACTGAGGTAAATTGCATTGTTTTTATGGGTAAGGATATTCATTTATATTTGTGTTCTATGTATTTCTGCATTCGCGTGAAATCAATGACATTTACAAATTACACTAATGCTGCAGAAATGTTATTTTAAATTACAACAATGTGTTTAGCCATGGCATTTTTTCTAAGATGTATTCTCTTTGCTTAAATTTAAAAGGTTTGTTTCTTTGTTGCCAAACTTTTGCCGTGTGTCTTCTGAAACGTGACATCTGTACTTGCTTTGGATTGGTGTGTCAATGTCACATATAATATTGTCAGCAGTTTACCCTGTATCTCTCAGGGTTGTTATAATAGTATTAAGGAAAGCCCAAAATATGCTATCATACTTGTGTAAAATATTTTCACACTGGGAGTATTGTTAATCCACAGTCAGGGTGGTTTGCTGTTCTGTGGTTCAATACAGGCTGAAACGGAAGTTAGAGCAGCACTAGTGGACATGGAGTCCATTTTATTGATGTCTAATGAGGATGCGTGCCGCTGTGTGAAAAGGATATTGATTGGAGGGGAACGGATAAATTTAACAGACATTTGATCGACGTACATGCCCACTCGTACACAATGACATCAGATCTCTTCCTGAGTACTGAATTGGGGGGAAAAAAAAGCTTTTGGTGTGAAATAGGAAGTATTACATTTTCGTAAATTTTATGGAATATGTACCTCAAGACGTGTTCGTGTAGTTACGAAGACTTGTCTAATTTGAGGAAAAAGTGAATTTTGATTTCAGCTTGTCTTTAAATGCAGGGTCCAACAGTGAGTCCCTAGGCGAAGCGGCCTCCGCCCCAGGGCCGTCCTCCGGGGCCGCACAACCACAGAAGAAGAGCATCCTGATCGGGAAACGGCCCGGCTTGGGCATCAGCAGCATGCTCAACCAGTTCAAGAATTACTCCCAGGCGAAGAAGGCCCCGCCGCGCCCGCCGCGGCCCAGCATCTTCCTCTCGCCTGACGACGAAGACGAGGAAACCGACGATTCGCACTTCCTGGAGGTCAAAGGTAACCGCCACAGCCATTGTCCTTGCCCCAGTTTAAGGAACTTTTTGGCTGTAATGGTAAAGCACACTGTAAAGCGAGGACAATACTCCTTTCAGACCCGACGATTTGTATGTACGTATCAGAGCTACCGGAATTGTTTTGCTTGACGTTCCAAGCTAGAGTACGATTTCACAACTAGCTCATGTATAAACAGTTTTATGATGAGGATTAGTTATGCAGTTTTGGGAAGATGTACTGTATGATTGTTTACAAGCTACTGCCGAGTGTAGAGGAGCACATTCGTCATAGGACATTATTCAGCTGTTGTAAATATTCAGACGAGCCAAAAGCGGCTCCAGGAAGCGTTGTATTGCTCATACAGTGTGCGTCAGTGTTTTGAAAAGAATGAAAATGACTGTTTCTCCCACTCTGTTCCCTCTTAACTCCCTCCCACCTCCCCGGCTCTCAGTGAACCCTTGTGTCGGAATAGCGGCGTGAGTGTGTGTGTGCGCGTAAGCATCGGTACTGATAGCCTGCTTAAAGTTTCCCCCCCAGAGGACCCCGACGTCCGCATCATCCTGGACAAGATGGCCGTGTTTGTGGCTGAAGGGGGGCCTGAGCTGGAGAGGAAGGCCATGGAGGACTACAAAGACAACCCCGTTTTCTCGTGAGTCTCTCTGATAGACACCCAGCTAACACAAACGCATTCTCGCAATGTTGGGCCAATGCTATAAACATTGACAAAACATCTGGTTGGCGTTTATATTGCGCCTTTATCCAAAGCGCTGTACAATTGATGCTTCTCATTCACACATTCATACACACACACACCAACAGCGATTAGCTGCCATGCAAGGTTTACACCAACATTTCAGTAATATTGTGAGTGTTTTGTGTTGGCTGGAAATGATCAATTCTTACAGTGTACCCCCGATACAGCATGGATTGTCCTCTCCAGTTCTCTCTTAAAAACGTTTTTCATTTTGTCTTTGCGCAGGTTCTTGTATGATAAAAATAGCCGGGACTATCTGTACTACAGAAAGAAAGTTGCCGAAATAAGAAAGGAAAACCCAAAACCAGAGACGCCCTCACGCCCCACTGGTAAGATGCAGGAGTCTGTGGTCTAGCCCACAAGAGCAACCTGACCATTAAGTATTACTTCCCCCCAAATTCCCTTACTCAAAATTAGGTTGATCAGCAGGACATGTCCGCGTTAAGACAGCGAGTTAAGTGGGATCCACTATCTCTGAGACAGCATAGTTCTTTCATGGAATTTCCAGTTGCCAGAGATGTCGGAGGTTATCTTGACTTAAAAATGTAATCATGGTCTTAGAGCTATTTTGGTTTCTGCTCTTCCTGTCCAGAAGGTCATTCCAGCTTCTTAAATACTGTGGCAAAACATGTTCAAATGCAGCCGTGAAACCCCCCCCCCCCCCCCCTAGGTTGAGATTGTCCCTTTACGCTAAGTAGGGGGGGAAAATAATTAGATTGATCGGGATTAAGGGGGAGCTTAAAATGCATCAATCCTCCTTTTCCCTATCCCCTCTCAATCTCCCCATGCCCCTCCCTCTCTTATCCCCCTGCTTGCTGTAGAGTCTATGTTGCAGTTGAGTAGTTGTGTGAGTTGAACCCCAGTACTGATAGCCTGCTTAAAGTCTCCCCCCCAGTGGACGAGGAAACCCAGCGGGTGGCCGAGAAGCTGGCCAGGTTTGTGGCGGATGGCGGCCCTGAGGTGGAAGCCATCGCCGCCCAGCACAACCGAGACAACCCCGCCTTCAGGTGGGTGAGCCCGCCATCTGCCGGACCTTCTTTTTCTGGAGAGCAGGGTCTTCCCAACCCTCTTCCTGGAGGTTTAATGTCCTGTGCGTTTTCACTCCAAACCTAACAAAGCACACCTCATTCAACAGCTATAGTAGGGCTGCCCAACCCTGTTCCTGGAGGTTTAATGTCCTCTGAATTTTCACTCCATACCTAACAAAGCACACCTCATTCAGCAGCTACAGCAGGGCCGCCCAACCCTGTTTTTGGAGGTCTGGTCTCATGTGGGTTGTCCCTCCAACCCTAACAAAGCGCACACCTCATTCAGCTGCTACAGCAGGGCTGCCCAACCCTGTTTTTGGAGGTCTGGTCTCATGTGAGCTGTCCCTCCAACCCTAACAAAGCACACCTCATTCAGCAACTAGAGTAGGGCTGCCCAACCCTGTTCCTGGAAGTTTAATGTCCTGTGGGTTTTCACTCTAACCCTAACAAACACACCTCATTCAGCAGCTCCAGCAGAGCTGCCCAACCCTGTTCCTGGAGATCTGTTGTACTGTGGGTTTTCACTCCAACCCTAACAAAGCACACCTCATTCAGCAGCGAGAAATGTCATTGAGCTGCTAATTTGAAGCAGTCGGTGACCAAATTATGGTTGAAATGAAAACATACAATGCGGGCTAGATCTCCAGGAACAGGGCTGAGTTTGTAGCATTCATGTAAGCCATAACGGTTAAACAAAATACAAAAAAACCTGACCCTGTGTCATGCTATTCTCCTGCTAATGGCACCCTTACAGTAAAGAGTGTGGTTGAAGGGGAGCTGTCCTGCTTGTGCTTTTTTTGTCAGCCCTTCCATTTTGTTTTGCGTTACCTGCTGTTTCATGGGTCTGGGCCGAGGGGAATTTGAGAACAGCAGGAATATAGAGCTTCTGGTGTCCTTTTGGAAAAGGCCATTTTCAGGCTAAAGATACATTCACAAATTGTTCAAATTAATTGGGCTCTACCTTTGCATGGTTAAATCAAACCCTGTTTATAAGAAATATGGTGATATTGTATCATGCAACATGATCTTTTAAGCATTTGGTGATCTTGGAGCGATACCACTGGCTAAAGGATCTGTATCGCTGTCCAGCCCAGCAGAGTTCAGGAGCTTTTGTAGTCCTTTTGTCTGAGGATGTATTGAAGTTGGCAGCATATCTGCATTCAGTTTATTTTTGGGTGGCTTATGCTGTTTTCTTATTTGGCTCTTGTTTACCTGCACGGTGCATAAATGGGATTAGAGCGTGGGCCTTTCATGAATTATCGAGCCGTGACCTTTCCTCAGAAGCTGAAATGTCAGCCGTCTGAGGCCGAACGTCACGGCCGACAGGGGAGCCTGAAACACGTCGTCTCTTTCTCCTGAAGGTTTTTGTACGAGCCCAATAGCGCGGCTCACCGCTTCTACCGGGACAAGGTGGAGGAGTTCCGACAGGGCTCCCGGAGTCCGAGCCCCCCGCCCCCCCCGGCCAGAGATCCCGCCGTGGCGCTAAAGAGGCCGGCCGGCCTGCCTGGCCCCCCGCCCGCCTTCTACCCGCCCCCGTTCAGCCCGGCGGGTCTGGCCCCCCCGCCCGCGCAGGACGGCGACGCTGCTCCCACCGCCACCAAGAGGAAGAGGAAGAGCCGCTGGGGGTCTGAGGACGACAAAGTGGACCTCCCCATTCCTCCCATCATCATCCCGCCCGAGGCAGCGCCGGAGCCCGAGGGCCCCTCCCTGTCCGGTACGCCGCGCCACCTCCTGCATATCTGTATCCCCAAACTGCTCTGCCTTCTATGAGTTACCTCCTGCATATCTGTATCCCCGAACTGCTCTGCCTTCTATGAGTTACCTCCTGCATATCTGTATCCCCGAACTGCTCTGCCTTCTATGAGTTACCTCCTGCATATCTGTATCCCCAAACTGCTCTGCCTTCTATGAGTTACCTCCTGCATATCTGTATCCCCGAACTGCTCTGCCTTCTATGAGTTACCTCCTGCATATCTGTATCCCCAAACTGCTCTGCCTTCTATGAGTTACCTCCTGCATATCTGTATCCCCAAACTAGTTACCTCCTGCATATCTGTGCCCCCAAACTAGTTACCTCCTGCATATCTGTATCCCCAAACTGCTCTGCCTTCTATGAGTTACCTCCTGCATATCTGTATCCCCGAACTGCTCTGCCTTCTATGAGTTACCTCCTGCATATCTGTATCCCCAAACTGCTCTGCCTTCTATGAGTTACCTCCTGCATATCTGTATCCCCAAACTGCTCTGCCTTCTATGAGTTACCTCCTGCATATCTGTATCCCCAAACTAGTTACCTCCTGCATATCTGTGCCCCCAAACTAGTTACCTCCTGCATATCTGTATCCCCAAACTGCTCTGCCTTCTATGAGTTACCTCCTGCATATCTGTATCCCCAAACTGCTCTGCCTTCTATGAGTTACCTCCTGCATATCTGTATCCCCAAACTGCTCTGCCTTCTATGAGTTACCTCCTGCATGTCTGTATCCCCAAACTGCTCTGCCTTCTATGAGTTACCTCCTGCATATTTGTGCCCTCAAACTGCTCTGCCTTCTATGAGTTACCTCCTGCATATCCGTGCCCCCAAAGTAGTTACCTCCTGCATATCTGTGCCCCCAAATGGCCCTGTCCCTCTGAGTTACCTCCTGCATATCTGTATCCCCAAACTGCTCTGCCTTCTATGAGTTACCTCCTGCACACCTGTGCCCCCAAACTGCTCTGCCTTCTATGAGTTACCTCCTGCATATCCGTGCCCCCAAACTAGTTACCTCCTGCATATCTGTATCCCCAAAACGGCCCTGTCCCTCTGAGTTACCTTCTGCAATTATGTATCCCCAAACTGCCCTGTCCTCTGCCTCTGGTGATATTTTAAGTTTGTATGTTTATGAAACGGGGGAAGGACGAATCACAATTTCTCGTAGCCTAGCTCAAATTTTGATGGGCATTTTACACCTGTTTATCTGGGCTACGCATATGCGTAAGTGAGCGAGCAAGTTGCCTCGTGTGATATTTTCCAAGTTCATATGCTCATGAAATGTGATATCCCAAGTAAATATTGATTAGGAAATTGAATGTGATTTCCCCTCCCCCGTTCCTGAGTTCTGAGTGTGAACTGTGTGTGGCCGGGCCTGGTGAGATGCAGGCGACTCTTGCCGACTCTCGCTGACTCTTGCTGACGTGTATTGCAGTTCAGGAGCTGAGAGGACTGGGGTACAAGAAGGGCAAGCCGGTGGGGCTGGTGGGGGTGACAGAACTCTCCGAAGATCAGAAGAAACAGCTCAAAGAGCAGCAGGAGGTAAGGGGTGCCTGGCTATAAAAGCCTGTGGCTCTGCTCACTCACTGTGGCTATAGTCTGTCCACTCTGACTCAGGCTAGATCAGGTGTACGGAGGGCTAAAGAGATCAAACTCTAGGGTGCTGATGGTATTGCAGTAGCCACAGTGCCTGTGTATTTTATAATACAGTATTAATGACTGTTGAGTTAAGGGAATTATTAAATTATGAAATGCTATCAAGGATGACAAATGACTTCAAAGTCCAGGTCTTCCCTCTAATTAGAACTTTCTACAATCACGGTAAAATCAAATTAGCAAAGGCCTATTTAAAATGCATATTAAACTGTGTTCAATTATTAAAGATAGAAATGATCAATTATTCATTAAAAATAACAATTATGGTTGGGCTAGAACTCAAAATTCATTTGTACGTTAATCAAAAGTCGATTGTATGAATCATCTTTAGCAATGTTTAAAGATGCACTGCTACCAGTTCAGGATTTTGGACTGACAAAAAAGCCTGAAATCATACACCAATTTATACACCATTTGCTCAAAACAATAAATAACAATAACCCAAATTTTGTTGTGAACATTTATGCCCAATATCGATGAAATAAAAGTTTGTATTAAAATTGTTTTATTAAAATGGTCAGTAATCTGTTTTAATCTTACCCGTAGTTGAAGTATTTTTGTTTAGTCCAGGCCTGTAGAGCAGCAGTAGTATTATGGTCTCATGGTTGTGGTCATCTGAAGATTAATGGCAGTTGTGCTCACACCTTTGACTGTGAACTCACGTGTGCTGCTATTTTCTCTGTGTGTGTGTGTGTGTGTGTGTGTGTGTGTGTGTGTGTGTGTGTGTGTGTGTGTGTGTGTGTGTGTGTGTGTGTGTGTGTGTGTGTGTGTGTGTGTGTGTGTGTGTTCACATGCTTCTGGGCTCGCTTGTGGTTGCGTGTGTCTGTGGTTGCGTGTGTGCGTGTGCGTGTGCATCTCTGCGTGCTCCACCCCAGATGCAGGAGATGTTTGACATGATCATGAAGCACAAGCGGGCGATGCAGGAGATGCAGGTGATGTGGGAGAAGGCGGTGCGGGACCACCAGCACGAGTACGACAGCGACGAGGAGGTCGACCAGGACGACGGCACCTGGGAGCACCGCCTGCGGCAGATGGAGATGGAGAAGACCCGGGGTGAGCGCTGCCTCCTCGCCCCCCCCCCCACCGGAAGGGCAAAGCCCAGGTTCACATAGTAACAGTCCTCCCTGGTGTTCTTCTCCAATCTCCTGGATTTGCTCATTAGCGCAGTTCTTCAGCCGGGGGTAGAACTAATTGGTGAAATCAGCTGGCTGAGTTTATGGGTGGAAGAAACGCAAGGCAGGACTTTTACTTTATGAACCTAGGTTTCCCACCTCTGCAATCTAATAAAGTGAAAATCCTCCCCACTATTTTGTTCCAGTCACCTGGATTTGCTCATTAGCACAGTTCTCCAGCCAGCAGGTAGATCTAATTCCTGAAATCAGCTGGTTGAGTTAAGTCATGGGTGCAGGAAACGCGTGGCAGGACTTTTACTTTCTGACCCCGTGAGTTTCCACCTCTGCGCCCGGAGAGGGTGAATGCGCTCTGTGCTTGATTGGTTCTGTCTGCTTGCAGAGTGGGCGGAACAGCTGACTGAGATGGGAAAGGGGAAGCACTTCATCGGGGACTTCCTGCCTCCCGACGAGCTGGAGAGGTTCATGGAGACCTTTAAGGCTCTGAAGGTGAGTGAGGAGGCCGCGTCCCAAACTCTACCTGGGGAAGAGCTGGAAATGACCTGTGCCGGGATTCAAAAATATGAGAAGGGGTTCCCACTGCACATACACTCACACACACACACACACACACACACACACCTCTAGGGGCCCCCTGGACCCACGAGTACCTGGGAAAGCTTTCCCTGCTAGCTTCACCCCTGGTCACTGCAAAGAAATCTGATGGCATATACCGATAGCCAAGGACTTCTTGGCAGTATAGGACAGCTGATCTAATTTCTTTGTGACTGTGCTGGACGTTTTGGAAGTCTGTCATCCTCAGACCTGGGTCAAATGCATAATTGTTTTGTATTCAAATACTTTTCTGTGCATTTGAGCCAACCAAGAGCTCCAGAAGGGCTGAGTTTGTGTGTTTGAGAGTATTTCATGGGTTCCAACACACCAGACAAGCTCAGTATAGTGCAGAAGAGTCTTTGACCCAGACAGAACCAAGACGTATTTCACCCAGATCTGGTCATCTTTGCCTGTCCTGACGGTTTGCGTTGTTCCCGTGGCAATGCAGGAAGGACGTGACCCGGACTATTCCGAGTACAAGGAGTTCAAGCTGACTGTGGAGAACATCGGCTTCCAGATGCTCATGAAGATGGGCTGGAAGGATGGGGATGGCCTTGGCTCTGATGGACAGGGAATCAAGAACCCTGTCAACAGGTAGGAGTGCTCACACAGGCATATCCACCTACACACACGCACATGCATACACACGCAAGCACGCGCGCACACCCACACTCACACTCTGCTACACACATCTACACAAAGCACACACAACCCTGCTCTCTCTCTCTCTCACACACAGACACAAACACACACACACTCCGCTACTCACACATCTACACACAAACACACACAACCCTGCTCTCATACACACACACAAACACACACAGGCACACACACCCACATTCACACTCTGCTACACACATCTACACAAAGCACACACAACCCTGCTCTCTCTCTCTCTCTCACACACACACACACACACACACACACACACACACACAACCCTGCTCTCTCTCTCACACACACACACACAAACACACACACACTCGCACATCAACACACACACTCACACACTCACCTACAAACACATCTGCACTCACGCACAACCCTGCTCTCTCTCATACACACATGCCTATTTCAGTGTTTTATCGGAAGAGTTTGTTTTGTATAGATAACGATCTTTGGTAGTTAAGAAATGCCCATCAAATCTAATGGTCTCTTTCATTTGAGGCAGATTTAAACCAATAAAAATGTCTCACTTGAAGATGCCCTGTCCTATTTCATCACGTCACTGCAGAGCCATTTGGATTCGTTTACAATTGCTGGGAATTTGCCGCTCTTGAACTTTTTTGGACTAAAACGGTTCTGGAACTTATTAGTTAAGTGGTCAGAGGTACAATGAGAGGAGTTGTTGCTTAATACTCAAAGGGCTTGTGTTTCGTACAGCGTGTCATTTCCCCCAGTTTACAACAGAAAGTAAATTGGAACAAAAGGTCTTAAGTGCTTCGCGTAAACAAACATTCCCCATGGGGTAGCGTGAGGTCTTTCACAGACCTGACAGAAAAAGCTGTTTGATGAGACAGTCCGTTGATGGTTAAGAGTAAAATTATTATTTCTTTTTCTATGTTTGATGAAAATCTGACTAACACAGTGTTCCTCGAATCGTATTGAAATTATATAAAACTGACTGAAATCTTGCTGTTTCAGAACATGAGAGCAATCAACAATTTTAACGATGGCAAATCCTGAATGGTATAATCTGGTTATGGGTATGCACTTTGTTGTACGTCGCTCTGGATAAGAGCGTCTGCCAAATGCCAATAATGTAATGTAATGTAATGTAATCTGTATAGTATATTTTTATTTTACATTGATATTGTATTGTATTCTGCTCATGAGTTCATCAAAACCTCCTAAATCTGTGGCCCAAATCATGAATATTCATGCTTTAGTAACCTATTGAAGACTGCTCAATTATAGGAAGTATTATACAGTCTTGGCTTAAACACATTATCTATAAAGTACACTGTCTTCTAAAATTGTAAGCAGAGAGCTATGCATGAGTATATTGCTTCATTCTATGAGCAGCAGTGCCATCTAGTGGCTGTGAAGCATACAGGGTTGGACATGATGTCAAACTGTCAGTGAACTGAAAAGAAAATGAGTGTGTACTAACCCTGATGGATTGTATGAGGAAACGACATGAATTAACTCCAACATGCTGTAATTTTGAACATGTTGATTATTCATTCGAGTGCCGCTTTGTCCTCCAGCGTTGTGGCAGTAGTTGGATTCTCTCGCCTAGCTGTCTCTCCTTTAGGACTATGCCTCATTCTTCTGTCCTTCTATCTGTGCTGAATGAGCCTTGTGGTACATGGCAAACACCATTCCCCAACACTGCAAGCTTCATTTTGCGTAGTTTTACCTCCTCGTGACACATGGTGAACACCACTTCCCACGCTGCAAGCTTCATTTGCGTAGTTTTACCTCCTCATGGCACATGGTGAACACCACTTCCCACGCTGCAAGCTTCATTTGCGTAGTTTTGCCTAGACTCCTGTGTGTTTGCTTCCTCAGAATGAGCAGTAAGTCCGGTTGGCTCTGTGACTGAACTGTGTGTGTGTGTGTGTGTGTGTGTGTGTGTGTGTGTGTTCGTTCCAGGGGCTCTACGGCAGTGGACGGTGCGGGGTTCGGAGTCGACCGCCCCGCTGAGCTGTCCAACAATGATGACGAGTACGATGCGTTCCGCAAGAGGATGATGCTGGCCTACCGCTTCAGACCAAACCCCCTGGTAACGTGGCTGTAGACAAACCTGCACAGCTACAAACTGCGTTCAGCGAGACTTTGAATTAATTACATTTACATTCCATTAATGGCCTTTGGCAGTCGCTCTTATCCAGAGCGACGTACAGTTGATTAGACTAAGCAGGAGACAGTCCTCCCCTGGAGCAATGCTGGGTTAAGGGCCTTGCTCAAGGGCCCAACGGCTGTGCCGATCTTATTGTGGCTACACCAGGGATTGAACCACCGACATTGCGGGTCCCAGTCATGTACCTTACCCACTATGCTCCAGGCCACCCCATCATTATTAATTAAGTTAAATAATAATAGTCTACAATGTTTTGTAGATTGTGTGTTACCTTGATATTGGTTTCATATGTAGGGTAGCCTTGTGGCTGAGGTACATGACTGGGATCCGGAAAGGTTGGTGGTTCAAGTCCAGGTGTAGCCACAATAATGTCAGCACAGCTGTTGGGCCCTCATGGCAGACTGTTGCATTTGAGTTGAGGCAAGACTATAAAAATCTATTCATACAGTTCACAAGGTTCAAGTCCTAAAAAGGAAGAGAGGTTGTTTTGTGAAATTATATGTTTTAAAAAAAATGCACTATGAAATAACTATTTAGGCTAGACTTTCCCTGCACAGTAAAACGCATGTTCCTCAGATAAGACTTGCACCATCATTGCTTTGATTGAAGGCAATCTTAGTTACCGTTGCCGATATTGCGGTTTAATTATAATTTAATGATCATTAATTTTATTTTCCTTTTGTCCTTCAGAACAATCCAAGGAGACCATACTACTGAGCAAGTCAGCCAGACATGTTGGGAGTGATTTATTCTCTCTTTCTGATCGTCTGACATCCTCATCGATAGCCGAGAAAGTCGCGTCGGCTGAAGACATTTCGAACGAGTGGAGCTCCGGCTGTTCTCTGCATTCAGACCCCAGGATAGAATCATTTAGCGTCCTTTCTGAAAACACACCTAATACATAATCATGGGTGGTGAGATTGAAACCATCCCTTACAGCAACAGAGTAAATGGCCAGTGATATTTCTTGTAAACCAAATACTGCATATTTATAGCGGTTTGAGCTGAACTGGGTTAGGTCAGTACATTGGTCAGTGCACACTCTTGGGGCCTGTTTATGACCGTAATGACTGCAATTGGAACTCCGAATACAATTCAACTGTTTGTCTGTCCGGAGCATTTTCCAATCACTGCTAATCCAATAGCCAGTGGCTGAATGGTGTGTTCGTTCATTTTAATTTTTTTTTATTAATCATTTTATGGGGGTTTAAAGAGTTTATTGCAGTTTCATTGTAAACAGTATTCGACGCTTACTTGCAAACCAATATAATTGGACACAAAATTAGTTTGTTTTGGTGTCCTGTTACAAGTGTTAACATTGTTCATGTGTCACGCTTATGTTTCAAATAATACATAGAAGCTAAGAATTTGAAATTCTTCCCTGTTAACAATAAAGTCTCACGTGTCTTACTTTCTCCAGTCGGAATTTAGATCTTTTAATCTCAGTTTTTAATGTAAAATGATTGCCCTCGTGTGGCAAGACTTCGTTAGAAATATAATATGAATACAAACTGCTTATATGTTCCATTAAATCAAATGTTAGAATTGAAAATATGCATATATAAGGTTACTTTTAATAAAGTAACTTAACGTAGCACACTGACTGAATGGTGAGTACATTTAAGCCAATGTCCGTTTATAAAAGCGCCAGCATTTCAGTTTTGTCATATATCAACCTCTGGCTGACTTTGAACTCACTGGACTCGTTTCCTTTTGTGTTTTAGCAGAGGCGAGATAGCATGATTTAACTAGCATATGTGCGCGTCAAACTCTCTCCCTTCTTTCGTTTTCTCAGCCAAAACTCTGTCAGCACTCTAATGAGGGAGGTATGCAGTTCTGTACTTAGACCGTCGGTTAGCCATTCCCTGGAGTTTTTATATGTTAAATATAACTCAAATCCTCCAGCTAAGGGAAGAGGTCAGGAAGCGGACTAATGCCGTGTGAACGAAGTGAATACATTGACGGTGGGTATGTTGGGTCTGGGACCTTGCTAACATGCAGGTAATCCCCATAATATTGCTGCCGCCTTTTTGAGGGCGTGTGGTGACTTTAGCCAATCAGTGACTTAATTACTTGAATTCTAAAACGCATCAAAAGCCATCAGACGTCACGGTCCTTTGGACTGGAGTCTACACCCCCTGCGTTAATGGTAGTTTTAAATTAGGCTACAGTTGCTGTTCTACGCCTTTAGCTAGTTTCAGCTTTATTATATTACGTGTCATTTGGCTGACGCTTTTACCCGAAGCGACTTATAGTTGATTAGACTAAGCAGGAGACAGTCCTCCCCTAGAGCAATGCAGGGTTAAGGGCCTTGCTCAAGGGCCCAACGGCTGTGCGGATCTTATTGTGGCTACACAGAGGATCGAACCACCGACCCATTCATGTACCTTAACCACTACGCCCATATTTGCAGCTTGATGTTTATACTAATAACGGGTGTTTTGTACCTGTGATCATTGCAGTGGTTTAAGGCGACCTGAGTAAGATTATCTAGGTTAGGGAACAGATTATTGAACTGTATAATAACAGTTCAATGGAACAGACTCAAAATAAAGAAACGCTATGGATCTATCATTACGTCAGATATGTACTGACATCTAACTGAAAGGACAAGTATTGCGTAAGATATTTATTGACCTTATTTTAACTGGAATGGACTAAAAGTGTGTCATGGGGAGCAGCAAATACATTTGTGCCGTAGTGTTAATACAACCTAACGTGGTTCGTGAAAGCTGGGAGCTTGGCTGGGTATTTTACGAGGGAAGGAAGGTGGTAAAAATGGTTGTGGAACTACAACCTCAGTTTAGTCATAGTGCATACAGGGGGACATATATTATACATGCATGCCTATGGGGTAAAGACAAGGTTATGTTTACATGCCATGTTTGCTCCAATGGACGATTTTGCCCAGCATAGTACTGAACAGGAGAACGCCTAATGGCTTCGTCAAATAATTAATGTATGTAACTTAGCACCGAATTACTTTTCCCGGACTTGATAGTGTTTGTTCGATAACTAACCCAGAGAAAATACGAAAAGTTCCGAACACTTTCTGCTTTGCCTACGTAAAATTGATTTGAATGACCCCAGTCTCTGCCAATGATATATTTGCATTGGTTAGACCCGCCTCTAAAATAGTTGAGGAGTACTGACACGCAAACAGCCAATGAAAGTAGGCTGCTGTAGTTGCAATGTTGATGCACTGACGTAGGGGTTGGTTTTTGAGGCGGGGTTGGAGTAAGGGGGGGAGGTAAACAAGATGGCGGCAGCCAAACAGCAGCTGCAATAGCAAACCTTTTGCTAACGTTCTTACCGACACAGAGCAAGGAAACGAGGGGAACAACACAGGTAAAGTGTGCAAGATGATATACGAGATATTTTTGTCCCACATTGATTAATTTCTGCAATTTCCCTCGGAAATACGCGTATATCTCCGTTACATGCACAGTGGATATTGGTTTACTAGTCTAGTTAGCTAGCTAGTTAGCTTGGTACACTGTTCGCAACCATGTATCTAGCTGTCCGACTGCTACTTAGCTAGCTAGCTGTATATATTGGAACTTGACTTAACGTTACTCCTTACCTTAGCTAACCCTCGCGCTAACTGGCTAAAAACGCAGTTATTTCTAGCTAGTTGGCAAACGGTTGCCTGTCGATTCACACAGTGGCAAGGTTGTATTTCTAAATAATATCCAGGACACATGCAACTTGAAATATTAGAGTCAAACTGAAAATAGCGAATTGGTGCCCAAGCACCGTGTCCGGAGCAATTGTTGGCTGCGTTCGTCCTAGGTCGTAGCAGGGGTAGCTAGCTAGCTAACTCGAATCAGCTAATCTGCCTGTGTTTTGAAATGTATGCAGGATGTGGCTAACTAACTAGCAACTCTAAACCGGTCGTATCACAGTTAAATGGGTTTAGTTAACTGTACATATAAGTGTATTAGTGTGTAATAATGGCGAACAATCTGGTGGCAAGTTGGCTAGACGAAGCTGGAAACCCCAAACACCAGCAAACTGTAAAACTGGCAGTCAGTATTTGTTGCCAACTTACCGGTTTCTATTAACATAAACGTGGAATTGTCGCAAGCGCTAACTAATGTAATTAGCATGTCTGGATACCTTCCGAAGAGTGCCTTTGAAAGACGATTTGGGGGAGGGGGTGTTAGAAATGCTAATTTTGTTCATTTCTGTCTATACTTACAGATATTCAGAAGCAAGTCGGATATTTTGAAGCTGACGAAGGACTTAAGGGAATGTATGAACTCTGGTTTTCTGTCTGATATGAAGAATGGACTTGAGTTTCCCCTTTTAATCATTTTGTTGTTAAGAAATGCCAAAGAAGTGGTTCTGTTTCTGATTGCAACGGAAGCCAAATTGAGCTTTTATAGAGAGGTCCTTGTAGGAAGATGTCAGCAATGATACACTATACAAGTGAGATTAGGTCCTGATATACACAAACGCAACAAAATATGGTCTGAGAGTTAGTATTTTAACCAAAAAAGTAAACCAATCAGAATTTTATAGTTTTGAGAATAGTATGTGGGAATGGTTGCGATGGGAATACTAGCTTGTAGGTTTAGACTGAGCATTGTATTACAATCCAACTGAACTGTTCCGTTTACTTTTAAAGAGACTTTCCAAGGATTGCATTTTACTTTGCACCCCCCCCCACCTCCCCTTCCCTCCACATCGACCACAAACCAAACTCAAAGGTTCGAGCCACATCATATCATCAGTCTTTCGAAGCTTTCCCTACACTGAAGTGAAGTAGTATTCTAATCCTTTTTTAAAGTTTTCCCCCGCCTCAGTAAAATCAAGTGCCCACCGGACGCAAACTTAAAATACAACCCATCATTCACCTGCATCTATGTTTCAGTTTGGAGTCAATGGATGCTTTTAGATGCATTTAGTTACTTTTTACCATTCCAGCTTGGACACAAACATCAAGTAGACAATATTGAATTATACTGTTGGATACCAGGGGAGCAAAAATGAGTGTGGGTGAACTCCAGCATTTGGACTACCTGGCAGAAAATGAACTCATAGGCATGGACACTTTCATCCATCGCATCGACTCCACCGAAGTCATTTACCAGCCACGCCGTAAGAGAGCTAAGCTCATCGGCAAGTATTTGATGGGGGACCTCTTGGGCGAGGGTTCCTACGGCAAGGTGAAGGAGATGCTGGACTCTGAGACGCTCTGCAGGAGGGCTGTCAAGATCCTGAAGAAGAAGAAGCTAAGGAGGATTCCCAACGGGGAGGCCAATGTCAAGAAGTAAGTAAAGTAAAAGAAAAGTCGAGTGAAACTCATTTAGGTGTGTGTGTGCGTGTGCGCGTGTGCGCGCGTGCATGCTTGCACTACATTTGAAGACTATACGAAGTTTTCGGGTGACATTAGCTCAGGAGCAGTCGTCTGGCAGTCGGAAGATTTGTTGGTTCAATCCCCTGCCTTGGGTGTGTCAAAGTGTCCCCCCAATAACCCCCAATTGCTCTTGATGACCTTGTATAGACTTTGGATAAAAGCACTATGTAAATGCAGTCAATTTACATAGGTAAATTGCTCTGGTCCTAAACTGGTGCTTAACTTCCTGTAGGCCTGTATAACTGCATACAATCATCATGCTTGTTCAAGAAACAATCAGAATCAGAATGTGAATTCTGTATTCTGCCAACTTGTGTGGAGTGTGTTTGGAGAAAAGCCTCTAGCCTAGTCTGTGCATGTGGCTTGGGCAGGCCGTTTAAAGCCAGATCCTCCTCCAGGAAAAAGAGCTTCCACAAAAGCTTTGTGTGTATTCATTAAGCAGGCTAGGAAACTAACAGTGTATTTTTAGGCACCTTCTCTCCCTGTAGTCATAGAAGGTTTGATGGTTGTTTAGTTTTTTGTCGTCTTGAAAATCCAGGTCAGGGATTTTTTTAAAGCAGTTGAAACAAAGGTGTAATGGAAGGAATGCTTGGGCAGCAACGTTGCCTTACAGTCTGCCTTAGTTTCTGCAGAATTAGTATGAATAGTTTCCTCGAAGCAAGCCGGTTATGATTTCGTTATAATTTTGGATTTCTGTGGAAAGTTAATATGAACTTATGTAGTTGAATCAGTGAAAAGATTATCATAACCCAGCCATGTGCTCTGTAAGTATACGTTATGCATAAAATATGGCATTATTGCTGTGTTTGAGAATAGATTACATGCTTTTATGCAGGATGCTTATTGAGACTTGTAATGCATCTGGAGTTACTCTGTGATCCTAACTAGGAACTGTATCTTCCACTGGCTTTTACAGTGCCTTAAAAGCTGCTGTTGATCTGCCACTCATATTGCTGCTAAATCCTCATCCATTGAAGTCTGTGGCCCAATATGATATTGATTTGTAACTCATTCCATAACAGCACAGGGTACATATTTATTGTCAGTGCAAGGATAACCAGGATTGTCATTTGCCTGCTGGAATTAGAAAGATGTATTTTCAAATTCAGTCGACACATTGTGAACATTATCATTATGCAAACAACATTTTCATGGGTTCAGGTTTTAGTTTTTCATCTTGCTCCAGGCGTGTCTTCCTTCATTCAGATGATTTAGTTTGACAAACTGACATGTTTGTCAAACTAAATCTTCTGAATAGTGTAACGCATCCATTTCCTTATGAACAGCCAAAACAGGAATTTGGCTCATTTTTTTTTCATTTTTTCTCTAGCAAAGTCTGTTTTTATTTTAGGAATGCTAATAAAAAACTGAATTGTAGCGGTAAATTGATGCACAACTGTAATCTTTTAACTGTAGGCATTACGATTCATTTGGCTAGCTTGGACCTTTTAGTTTAAATAAGCTTTTATTATGTTCATAAAGGTGCCATTCTCAGCCATTCCACAGTGGGCCTGCCCTGCGGTCCCAGGTTCTCTCGCAAATGGGCATGTTTGTCTTCAACATGCGAGGGGCAATCATTTTTTTAAATAGTATTTTTTTTTTAAATGTCTTCTGGTCCGTGTGAGATACTTGGACGAAATGGCGCTTTGCGAAGAGCGATTGCTCCTGGGCATTCTGTCCGCAGCGGTTCCATTCCGATATTAAATGAAACCGCGGTCAGGCCGCCCGCGTTGCCGTTTTGTCAATCTGCATTATGCTTGGGGAGCCGTTCCCGAATTGCGAGGCAGGTGGCGCATTTTAAGTGTGACGAGAAGCCTGTGGTTGCAGGCCGGATTTGGCCAACCTTCTCCTCACCCACCTGCACGGGTGGCACATGAGCCCTCTGCCGTCTTTACGGGGTTTATGTAATGGTGTATTGATGGAGTGATGGCTTTAAGGTCAGCTGTGCGGGGTCAGGCTGAAAACGTGAATTATCAGCTGCCTTTTCACAGAACCATCACATTTACTCTGCTCAAAGTGCAGCTCCCGCTGGGTATTCGTCTGGTAAAACCACCGCTATACCGGATAACATGTCTATCAACAGGCCTAAATGTGCTTTACAACTATACTTGAACACTGCTTAGCATAGCACGCAAATGTTCACCATGGGTCCAGATGAATGTAAATTAATATACATGGTTGCTTGCATATTTCAGTAGTAAATGGGATTGAGGTTGGTTTAGAAACCTTGATATTGAAATCCCTGTTGGGGGAAGAGCCTTTCCAGGTAGCACACAATATTCTCACTTCTCTGGACTACCTGCGGACATATAGCCCCTTTTATAAGGCCGATGATCATACAAACCCAGCAAATACGAAACATTTCCAGAATGTTGGCGGAAAGTTTTGCCAACGTTAGAACATTGCCTCTATGTGATAGCAATGTTCTGGAAATGTTCTGAAAATGTCTTCAGCCCCGCTAGCGTGCTGTCTCTCGCGCGCGTCTGAACGCTCGACGCTTGCCGCAGTACGTCAGCCTCCGCACGGACACAGGCGCTGCGTAACGCATTGTGCAACCCGGGGCGACGGATGACGGACGGCATATTGACTGACTGATTGTCCCACTGCAGTCGCCAACAAAGGCCCAGTATGCGAGCGCTCGAGAAGCCATTAGAGTGAATGGACGCTCTGTGCCATTAAAATTAGTCACGGATCCATCTGTTAATCCCCCCCCCCATGTCCTTTAACAGAGAATGTTATTAAAGTGGGGATTAAGGTACGACTGCCCCCCCCAAACGTGCGATGCAGGATCTCGCGTTTCAAATGGAGATGTGTTCATTTATTCACAGATGAGACTGGGTTTGGGAAATGGCACCATGCTCATTTGAGATTTTAGGACAGGGCGGTGGTGTTCGCTTGGTGTACTGAATGAAAGTGACAACTGTAATCAAGCGGTTCGTTTTGATTCTGTCGAGCAATGAGATGGCAGGTTTAGTAGCCGTATTTCAAACAGTGCCTGTTTGGCTCAGAACTTGCTGGGAGGCAGCAATAGCCAAAGTGCCCTGAAATGGCAGAATTTAATGGCAAGTTTCGCAAAGTATTTGTTTTCAAAGATTTTTCAGGAACATCTTAGTTGTGAGAAGATGACCCATGAGGCTCTTATAACATTAAAATTCTTTCGTAAAATAGAAATAAAAATATGATTTGGCTGTAGCCTAGAGTTTTTTTTGTTTAGTTTTTTTTGGCTATAGCCCCCCCCTCCCCCAGATGACTTTTCAGATGGTCCTTTCAGTACTTTAACCACACAATGCTTTTTACCCTAAATCATTGGCCAATAATGTTTGCGTTTGCTGATATGTAGTTTTATCCTGAGAGTGCATGTTCAGTGTTGTTTTTTTTGTTGAAGTATGTTTGATCCACTTGTGTTTATCGCCCACAATCTTCTAAACTGTTCTGCATCCGAGCCACACGTCGTCACGGCTGTGCAAACAGTGTACCTTTATAAAGAGTGTTCGCTTGTGTTGCTGGTTTGCTGCATTCCTGCCCTTAGAAACCTCTTAACTAGCAACAGTCCAAACTGTGAAAACCCAGTAAAGAACTGTAATACCGCCAGTGGAGTTACTGTAGAACAGGGACCATGCAGTTCGTCTGTCATCTGGCGCACAAAACATTGTCTAAGAAATTTCCATAATTACATTCATTTCCTCGGAGCCAACACCAAAAGCGGTTTCAATTGATACTAAATAGTTAATTCTGTTGGCTCCTGGAAGAATGGAGCTATTGTGCGGTGCCACCTCAACCAAATGTTCGCGGAGTGTAGTTGATAAAATATGCAGGACACCTCGTCTGTTTCGGAACCAAGAATAGCGCGCTTGCTGTTAATCTCTGTGTGAGTAAAGTTTTGAGTTAGTCACACTACACTTCACTTACCAAATGAACAACGCGGGGAAAATGAGAAACTAGGGACGCACAGCTGCCTGTCGTCTAGGGAGGGGCTGGGCTCCTGCAATAGTACCCAAAAGTCTATTTCATAACATGCGAAGAGCAGGTCTATTAATATTTGACATTGTATGTAAACGTCAGTGAGTTCATCTGTCTATATCGCCTTGCCATAGGGGTGAGAGCTGAAAATAATTCCTTAATGTAGTTGGCCCTTTCTTCTGGCTTATGTTTTCAGCAAATGCACATTTTGAAATTCTAGCATTCTTTACCAGAAAAGCCATCCAATGAATTCGATGTGAAATGCGTTGTGGAAACGTGAAGCATCGAATTATATTTTTCTTTGGAAGCGGTTAAGCGCGTTTAATCGCAGTTACATCTAAATCGAACGCTGAAGGACACCAGGCTGAACGTCTGAACAGGGCTGCCGGCAGACCACTTCCTCCGAAGCGACTTCATTCTCATGCCACAGGCAGCCTTCGCATGCTGTCCGCTGCGCGTTCAGCCCTGTTTTCTTCATTGGTTTTGTCCTCGTCTGTGAGATGCAGGGGTGTGATAACGCCGCATTGGCTCGCTGAAGATGAACCGCCGCAGGGCGGGCCTGAGCCGGCCTCGTACGCGCCGCGGGAGAGAGGAGCGTCGAGGCGGGAAGTGACAACGTCGCCGTGACGAAACGCGAGGTGTCGGAACGCCTCGCCGGAGCTTCTGCTCCCCCGCCAAGCGGCACGGAGAACCTCGATTTAAGCGCCGGGGGAAACCGGGGCCGGTGCCACGGCAGGGCCCGGAGCGCGGAGCCGCGCTCGGAAACGGCCCCGGGGGTCTCATAATGCCGGTGTGTGCTCTGTGACCCGCTGAGGAAAACTCTGCGAGGGTTCAGGCCCGACGCGGGGTGTTTTACTGCTGTCATCCTGTGTAAGGGGGGAGGCGGCTTGGCGGTTGGTTTTCTCTGCTGACTTCTGTGGTTAAGTTCTGACCTTTTTTTCCGATGTGAAAGTGTCTAGCGTCTCCAGTTCGTCGGGTTCGTGTTGATGAGAAAGGGCGTTTGTAGAGTGTACATTTAATTTTAGGTGTCCTTTTCTGCTACAGAAATTTCAAAATGGTACAATGAGTTGTTTTGGTCACAGAAGGTTTGTTCACGTTTTTCATAAGCAGTGTTTCATTCTTCTTCTTTTTTATCCACCATGATATTGTTTTTCTTTCCTTTCTGCTTAATTCCATACTTCAGTCATGTTGTCATGCCCCCCCCCCCACCTCAAATGAGCCAGAATTGTGTGGGAGGTGCGTCTTGTTGTACAAACATAAATAACAGTAACTATGAGGCACATTTCTCCAGAACCTTCCGTCCCTAACAAGTATCCCAGTGCGCTTTGCGTGGATGTAAGGACCCCCAAAATTGGCCAAGTCAGCAGTGCACACCTACTTTGGTCAGGAGTTGTGACAAAAATGTATAATAGGCTAATTTAAGTGCTCATGATGCTACCAGTTATACTGAGAAAGCTGGGAGAGTTGATATCTCTGATTATTTACCTTTGTAATGCTGGTGAATCTTTTTTTTTTTCTTTTCTTTCAGAGGTAGTCATAGAAGAGAACCCAAAACGTGTATGTTTGCACTTGTACAAATGTGCAAGCCAGTCAAGTTTAGTGTGACTTTCGCATCTCAGTTTAGTTGCAACATATAATTTCCCCTGAAGTTTCCACACATCCCAAGCCTCTACTTGTTATGCTTTGTCATGGAGGGCCCATGAACGGTTGTGTAAAAGGTGTCGGCTACATTCCGTGGTTTAGGATGGGAATTCCACAATGTTCGGCCAAACCTAGAAAGTACTATTGAGCCGTACCCTCCTGTGTGATGTGCCGTATAGTAAGGGCTTTGTTCAGATTCCCCAGCACTCCCTCCATTCAAATATCTCTCCTGAAGCGCTCCATGGCAACAGGCTATCTGTGCTAGCTGGGATAGGTCTGCTTTGGTAATGGGACGGTGCCATTGGACAACCCCACACTGACACTCCCCCCTGCACTGTCGATATTTATATTTTCTATCCTGCTTTTCAATGATTGTACCTGGCCCTGAAGTGGAACACTGGGGGGATGGAGGAATGTTCTGGAAGTATCCCCTCGTTGCTGTCGGCAGTTGCACTGCTCTCTAAACTGAGTTATGGCCACAAAAACCCGTACAAGATTATTCCAAATCCTGTGGTTGACCTGGCTTGTTTTGATTGTATAACCCCACGTTCCTCTATGGGAGAAGTGGAGGAAGCACTAATTCTGTGTCTGGACTGAAAATCACTTACCCCCACCCCCAACCCCCCACGGTGCCGGGATGATGTAAGCTGTAGGCTAGACGACAAACTCCCCTGGTCAAAATAAGCTGCTCACTGTTTCTACATTTGCAGACTGCAGGGTTATACATAGGTAAAGAAAGCAGATTAGCCTTGCCGCTAATACCGGGGTCCTTTTGGGTCACAGGGAATTCTTTTAACGCTTTGCAATGGAAGCTGTGCTTGTGTGTTCATCACTAAAGCCTTAGTACTGTGCTGACGCCTCTGACAAACGTGTTCTTATACCCCGATGATTCACTTTACCTTGGATCTAAAGAAACCGTATTCACGGTCTAAGGCTGTTCTCGTTTGAACAGTTGAGACTCGCGGAAATGTGGAGATGTTTCCAATGATCGTGGTCCAGTCTTACGACGGCCATTTTATCAGCCAGGTGGTCTCGCAGATCATTTCACAGAACAAACCGCTGTGCTGAGTTTGTTCAGACCTGCGCTGAGATCTTGATGCAAATGATTGCTTTCCACCGTGAACCTTTTGCCTGACAGACCGATCTCTTAAAGATCTCATATTGTGGAAAATGATTTCCCTCTTTGTGTGGATTATGAAGTTGTAAATGCTACGAAAACACTGTGGAAGTATCAAAACAGTCCTCAAATAAATCCACACAACCTGTATTAAGGACCTGTGCATTTAAATGAGTCGTTTGGACCGTAACTTTATGATGTCACAACTACGCGCTCATTTGCATTTGCCTTCAGCACAGCCCACCTTGTAGCCAGAAGAAACCCAAGCGCTAGTCTCACTAGCCAACCAATCAGAACACAAGTTCATTGATATCTATGAGCCTCAAAGACACAGTCACTAAACCAGCCTCTTCTTGGTAAAGCTCATGAGAGGCACTGGAGAATGGACATGTAAAACTGGATAGAGATTGCTTATGGTACTTAAAACCACAGAAACGTTGTCTTAAGGATATCAGGGCTGAAAATGAAGCCCTGGAAATGCGGGGCCTTTAACCCCGCCGCCACGACGCTGCTGTTATGGAGGTGGGGTGGTGTCAGCAGCCAGCGGTTTTTATCAGGTCATCAGTCTGCCTCCAGACCGTCCTGCTTCAGCTTGTTCCTGTGTGACCGCATATTTCAAATATTTTGTCTGTCAACATTTCTCAGAGGAACACGAAAATCTGGAGTGTGTAAAACTAAACGTTTGTTTGTTTAACAGTTCCCGTTCTCTCCGCCTCTTTCCTCTTTGCTTTGTCGTGTGTGTGTGTGTGTGTGTGTGTGTGTGTGTGTGTGTGTGTGTGTGTGTGTGTGTGTGTGTGTGTGTGTGTGTGTGTGATTGTGACATTAACTCTCCCTCCCCACGTATCATGATGAAATGGCTTCAGCAGGGCTGTGTGTGTACGTGTGTGTACGTGTGTGTACGTGTGTGTACGTGTGTGTACGTGTGTGTACGTGTGTGTACGTGTGTGTACGTGTGTGTACGTGTGTCTGTGTGTCTGTGTGTCTGTGTACATGTGCGTTCGTGTGTATGTGTACGTGTGGGGTTTGGTGATTGTGACATTAACTCTCCCTCCCCACGCATCATGTTGAAATGGCTTCAGCAAGGCTGTGTGTGTACGTGTGTGTACGTGTGTGTACGTGTGTGTACGTGTGTGTACGTGTGTGTACGTGTGTGTACGTGTGTGTACGTGTGTGTACGTGTGTGTACGTGTGTGTACGTGTGTGTACGTGTGTGTACGTGTGTGTACGTGTGCGTTCGTGTGTATGTGTACGTGTGGGGTTTGGTGATTGTGACATTAACTCTCCCTCCCCACGCATTATGTTGAAATGGCTTCAGCAAGGCTGTGTGTGTGTGTACGTGTACATGTGCCTTCGTGAGTACGTGTGCGTGTGTTTACGTGTGTGGGGTTTGGTGATTGTGACATTAACTCTCCCTCCCCACGCATCATGTTGAAATGGCTTCAGCAAGGCTGTGTGTGTGTGTACATGTACATGTGCCTTCGTGTGTACGTGTGCGCGTGTGTGTGTGTGTGTGTACGTGTGCGCGTGTGTGTACGTGTGTGTGTGTACGTGTGTGGGGTTTGGTGATTGTGACATTAACTCTCCCTCCCCACGCATCATGTTGAAATGGCTTCAGCAGGGCAGTGTGTCATCGCTGTTACGCAACGCGTCTGTTAACGGCCTGCGTTCCGTGTCCCGCCACGGCGCCTGTGATTAACTCTGCCCTCCTCTCTCCGGATCATCCACACTGTTTTTTATTTTTTTCCCAGCTTCAGCTTAGTTAGCAGATGGTTTCAACTCGCCTGAGTGGACATGATGGTCGTTGATTTCGCGACACGGTAAACCGCTCTGTGTTCGGCTCCTACAGAGTACATATGGTCCTGATTGGATCGCGCGTACTCCGAGTTTAATTAACGCTGGACATTTTAACTGTGTTTGCACACAGTGTGTCGTCTCCGTTTGTTACTTCCATTCACTTATGCGGGGGGTGTCATCAACTCTTAACATATGAAATGCTGCTCATATTAAGAGATGGCTTATAGCTTATACATTTTAGAATGAGAAATTAATGTGGATATTGAGTGTGCCTACTGTAAGCTGGCTTAGGGGTTGACCGGTTTTGGTAGATTGGTCAGCAGAGCAGTACATGCATGTGAATTTACATTATATTAATGGCATTTGGCAGATGCTCTTATCCAGAGCGACTTACAGTTGATTAGACTAAGCAGGGGGACAATCCTCCCCTGGAGCAATGCAGGGTTAAGGGCCTTGCTCAAGGGCCCAACGGCTGTGCGGACACTGGGGTACACTGGGGATCGAGCCACCAACCTTGCAGGTCCCAGTCATTTACCTTAACCATCACTATGCTACAGGCAGCCCCCGAATGTAACCTCTAACGCGTTAATGACAGTTACAAACACACATTTCATTTCTCATTGATTACACATCGCATTTTCAGCCAATGACAGAGCCTGTGGCCTGGCTGCATATTTCAGTTGACTTTTATTTATTTATTTTTGCATACACCAAGCAGGTTACTGAGTTAGCTGGATAACTGCACCAAATCGAACCCAGAACAGTACTTTTCACTTCAGTCCAGGGTTTACTCTGTGAGCTGATCCCGCTAACTCCGTAACCCTGTTTGGTGAAACGCCACCCCCACTCTCTCTCGCTCTGTGGTTTTCCCAAGGCTGAGGACATCGTTGCTGGTGTATACACGCAGGAAGTGGGGCTCTGGATCAAGGTTAATCGAGCTCTGTTTACCCAGCCTGTTGTGCCTCTGACCACTGTGGGTTGGGCTCTGTCCAAGGATTCACGGTTTCTGTAGAGGGGGGTGGGACCTGTGCAAAGCATGCTGGGTGATGGAAGGCAAAGCGCCGAACAAACGGCTAATTTTCAAACGGCTACGCGGCAGTTGAGTCTGAAACTGAGTCTCACCTGGGCTCCCTGTGCTGGGTCTGGGCCGGGGCACGTCGGCTTGAACAGCTGCTCTGATGTGGGTTTGTGTTTACCTGGCATTGCAGGTTCCAGGAGACCTTTTAAAACATTTTTATTTAACCTTTATTTAAGCAGGGGCAGTCGCATTGAGAGCGACTTCTCTTTCGCAAATAAGCCCTGGAGCTTAGATTACATTAGTTATTTAGCTGAAGTTTTCATCCAAAGCATCCTTAGTTGATCAGACTAAGCTAACCCTCCTGGAGTAATGTGGCGTTGAGCACCTTGTTCAAGACCTCAACAGCTGTACTGTCTACACTGGGGCTTGAACCACAAACCTTCCAGGTCCCAGTCAGGCACCTGAGACACTAGGCCTCATGTACCTGTGAGAGGAAACCGGAGTGCCTGGTGGAAACTAGCGTGAACACAGGGAAACATACAAACTCTTCACACGGTGGCTCCATGCCAGAAGAGAAGAGTCGAACCCGGAACCACTTGTGAGGTTTCTGTTGAAGACCAATGAGGTTAAAACGTTAACCGTGGGTTTTTCCCGGCTTAAGAAATGACACGATTGACGTGTTTTTTTTCAGAGCGTCGAGCGAGTGTGCCAATCTTTTCTTTTCCGCTTCTCGTATGTTCCTGTGACCCAACACCTTGTGAAAAATATTTTGTTGTGCGTTTGTTTTCTTGTTTTCTTCCACACACACACACACACACACACGCACACACCCTCTGCACCTCTCTGTAAATGGGGGGTGTAGAAACGCAGACTCCCATTCTAAACGCACAGACAGCACCACCACGCTTCCACACGCCCACAGGGCAGTCCGACCTCCCTCAACCCTAATGGGTTTGGGACACAGTGGGCAGGAATGGAACTGTGTGAAAGATGAAGCCTGTTATCGCAGACTCTGCCAGATGGGCAAAGTGTACACAAGGTTCTGGAAAGAAGTGCTTTTCTGACTCACGGCATAACCATTGTACTGGCCCAAGTTCAGTGGCTTTTTTTCTCCCGAGTTTGAATGCCACAGAGGGCTTTCGGCGTCAGTTTATTGTATGTAAATAATAGAAGATGCATTAGGCACACAAAAACCAGTTTGCTGCCCAGCTGTACCACGTTTAAGTGCAGTCTCTCAAATGCTTTTGCGTACTCAAATTAGCTTATTTGGTTTTCTTATTTTGGGCGGATGTAGATTTTTGCCTATGCTGCTCTGTTCTCTGTTGAGAGGCCACGGCTCCCTCTGCTGGACAGAAGATGAAGTGATTTTGTTTGACGGTGTCTTATTTTCCCGGCTGTTTCTGTCGAAGCCTCGTTTCCCTGTGTCATGTTTTGTGTGTTTTTTTGTTTTGCAGGGAAATCCAGCTTCTACGAAGACTACGACACAAAAATGTGATCCAGTTGGTAGACGTGCTGTATAATGAAGAGAAGCAGAAAATATATCCTTTTCAGAATGTACTACTGGGGGGAGGTGATATTGCTAACCTTAGCTGCCGTACCTTTTAATGGAAATATAATTCTCTGCTTATGTTGTGTATCAGATTGCAGAAATGTACTACTGCTTTTTCACTTCATCAAAGATCATAAAATCTGGCCCTCCAATCCAAATCCAGCCCTGGTTTTATTTTCTACCAGGTAATTAATTGAACAATTAGAGCCACAGGTTGTCCAGACAGTTCACTCCTGACTCCCAGGTAAAGGGAGGCTGGAAAACCAGCTGTTCTCAGCCCTCGAAGACCGTGATTTGATTATCTTTTCTATCTCTCTGTCAAGGTATATCATATCGCTATAATATACTCATCCATCAAGCAAAAACGATGCGTTCTCACAATGCTGCTACCACGTAGTGGCAAAGTTCTAACATTCACAAAACATTTGAGTAACACTGCGAGAACATTGTTAGCCGATTGTATATAAAGCGTCTTAAGTGTGTAAGATATGTAGTATGTTTACGCATGTAACTAGAAGAAAGGAATAGTTGGCTGGTGTGACTATGCATGTGAAGTGTCAGTGTGCTCTTTGTGCAGAGAGTGAGGGTGACGTGGATGAGTAATGAGAACAGCAGTGGTTCCAGGCTACGGTTGTGCAGCTGCTGTCTGACCTCATTTGGACACCGTGTCTCTCTGCCCTGTATTACACGGCGCTAACGCTGTGTTCTGTACTGGCCCGGATTTAAATACCGACGTTAGAGCCAACGCTTGGCTTCAGCGATACGCTGTCCGCAGCGAGTGAAGCTAATTATTTGCGGGGGGGCTATTTTTGAAAGGCGGGTGTCGATTTGACGGACATCCAATGAGGATGCGCGCCGCTGCGTACGAAGGCTTTCGATTGGAGAGGAACGGGAAATTGGCAGACAGTCGGTCGACGTGCACGCCCACTGGTTCACGATGACATAAAATCTGAATCCAAATTGTTTTCCAGGAAGTTGATTGGGGGGGGAAAAAAAAAAAGGTGAAATTACCATTTCTATTAATTTTATGGAATGTCTACTTTAAAACATCGTCGTATGCTTATGAAGAATTGACTCAAATTGAGGGCCAGGTTTGAGTATCCTCGCTGTGGGTGACTCTCTGTAAAATTCAGCCACGGCTCCTCAGCCCCCGCTCCACCGGAGCTGCCGATTCCTGCCCTCGCAGAGCTGCTGCGCGGCCGGTTACGGTTCCGCCTTAAAACGGGCGGCCGGCTCTCACCGCGGGGACGGGGCGAGGCGGTCGCCGTGTGATGAATTGATTTTTAATTCGGCGCCGGGTAACCGGGAGAACTCGCGCGCCCCGCGACTCTCCCGGGACAACGGTGACTAACGGCGCCGAGATTTTTCCGGTCAGCGGGTAGAGGCGTTGAGGCTCCTCTGCGGAGACCGTGTCTGACCGTGTGCATCGGCACTGTCTGCGGCAGGACGAGGTCAGAGTGATTTAAGATGCAGTTCCGCTCCGTGGCCACAGAGGGGCTCTCTTGACTTTCCTGACGCGAGAAAGCTACGGGGCTTCTGATGAGCTCATAATGTATTTTTGTCTGGCAGTACCCCCCCAGCCCCCAGCCCCCCGCCCCCCGCCCCGTCCTCGGCTCTTACCGTCTCTACAGGCTCCTCTGAAGTGAAACTCTCATTACCTTTCATGTCTGACAGTGAAGTGCCCTTAAATCCATACGCTAAAATCAGATGTATTAAGAGTGGCTCCGTGTTTATATGCGCGATTCAACATGAATGACGTCGCTTGTAGTCGTAAACGGGACAAACCCGTAAAAAATGTGACATACCCTCAGTCCTGGGGAATAACATTGTTTAATACATGTTATACTGAAGTTCAATGCCTTTTTTGGTCGCTGTGTGAGGCTCGGGGATCAAAATGTTGGATTCCAGAATTGGATGGATCCCTGCAGTCCTCGTAGAAGTCTGTTACACGACGTATTTGCACTTGCACTCAGCCAGTGGGTCTGGGGTATAGCAGCAGGGCCAGTGGGTCTGGGGTATAGCAGCAGGGCCAGTGGGTGTGGGGTATAGCAGCAGGGCCAGTAGTTCTGGGGTATAGCAGCAGGGCCAGTGGGTCTGGGGTATAGCAGCGGGGCCAGTGGCTCTGAGGTATAGCAGCAGGGCCAGTGGGTCTGGGGTATAGCAGCGGGGCCAGGGGGTCTGGGGTATAGCAGCGGGGCCAGTGGCTCTGAGGTATAGCAGCAGGGCCAGTGGGTCTGGGGTATAGCAGCGGGACCAGTGGGTCTGGGGTATAGCAGCAGGGCCAGTGGGTCTTGGGTATAGCAGCAGGGCCAGTGGGTCTTGGGTATAGCAGCAGGGCCGGTGGGTCTTGGGTATAGCAGCAGGGCCAGTGGCTCTGGGGTATAGCAGCGGGGCCAGTGGGTCTGAGGTATAGCAGCAGGGCCAGTGGGTGTGGGGTCTGGGGTATAGCAGCAGGGCCAGTGGGTGTGGGGCCTGGGGTATAGCAGCAGGGCCAGTGGGTCTGGGGTATAGCAGCAGGGCCAGTGGGTCTGGGGTATAGCAGCAGGGCCAGTGGGTCTGGGGTATAGCAGCAGGGCCAGTGGGTCTGAGGTATAGCAGCAGGGCCAGTGGGTCTGGGGTATAGCAGCAGGGCCAGTGGGTCTGGGGTATAGCAGCAGGGCCAGTGGGTCTGAGGTATAGCAGCAGGGCCAGTGGGTCTGGGGTATAGCAGCAGGGCCAGTGGGTCTGGGGTATAGCAGCAGGGCCAGTGGGTCTGAGGTATAGCAGCAGGGCCAGTGGGTCTGGGGTATAGCAGCAGGGCCAATGTGGGCACATTCAAGTGTTTGACTTTATCAAGGCCAGACCTAATCCTGAAACAGTCATAGACTCCACGGTTGGGTGTTTGACTGTCTATTTCGCCTCAGCCTCCGCGGTTGGGTGTGTGGCGGTCTGGTTCGGTCTCAGGAGGCGTGGGAGTTAACGGGCTCCGCACCGTGCCCTGACTCACGCTCCCTCCCGGCCTGCCTTTAATTCCGGGATGGGTCGGGACGTCATTATGCGCACCGCGTCCTGGCGTCTGCCTTCCCTTTTCTCATTTCCTCTTCCTTTCCCCCTCGGAATATCCGGCAGAAAATGTCGTGATTTTTCACACCGAACGGTCGCTCGGAACCCCCGTGGACCACCTCTGCAACCCCTCTGGACCGTGACGCGACCGCGCGTCTCCTCCGGTCCGTCGGCAGACCGGTCCGGATTCCTGGTGGAGGACGGGAAAGCGGAGCGGTTGGGGGGGGAGATGCGGTTGTTTCCGCTGCTCTCCGTCCCCCCCTCTCGCTTTGCATGCTGGTCACGCAGGTTATTATTGGCGGAGTGCTCTCTGGAATCCCCCTCCTGCAGAGAGGGAGGCGCTCTGACGCAGTTAGCGAGCGAGGAGCTCCCCCCGCCGTCCCCGCCGGTCCGTTTTCTCAGCCCTTTCATTTCTCTTTCGTCCAACCCTTCAGCCCTTCCCTCCTTCAGCGCTCCGCTTCTGCGTCTCCTGCTAAGTGCTCTCCACCCCCCCACCCCCCCCCCGGACGCGTGACGCAGTCCACCCGCTCGCCCGCTAACGCGTGAGCGTTGAGTCTATAATACTTCTCATTTGCTTGTCCTTTGATGGTCAATCCATCGTTTATTTTCCTGTTGCCATGTTTACGTCTCCTTCCTCGGGTCCTGAAGGTGACATTGAAAATGAGGATGTTGGTTTCATTTTTCAGTGTTTGGTGGCAGCTGTGATTGGACAATCAGTATTACCCGTCCGGCAGTTAACCGTCAGCTTTACCACTGGTTAACTGGCAGCTTAGGCAACATTATCCTGGACTACCATACTCTGTCATATTTTATTCTGTGCCTCCCACCCCAAACAAATCATGCTTTTAAAAACATTTTTTAAAGAGAGTAGCACTAGCCCAGAAGATTATCACTTGATTCAGTAGTGCTGCAATAATGAGCCAATTTATTATAGTGTATGGAGAAGCAAGATAATGCTTCTAGCAATCTTGGAGATGATTACAGCACTTTACATTCCCTTCACAAAATGGAGGATTGTTGTTGGGTTTGGGGAAAAAAATAAATAACTATTTCTTTCATTCAATTTCTTTATTTTGTCATCAGTGGTGTCTGTACCACCCAGCTGTTATAACGCGGCAGCGTAACTGTCTCATTCACGCACACTTCAATTTCTCTAACCGCTGTGATATCTCTGTGCTGCTCTTTCAGAGGCGGACTTATGGATCGTTTTCTGATTCCTCATTAATCATACGAGCAGGTCAACGTTAGATTTCTGTGGTTGTTGTTAGAGACATTTTCCCCACTGTCAAAAATCACAGTCCAAATTCCTCTCCTACTGGCTGATTATTGGGCAGCACGGTGGTGCAGTCGATGGCACTGTAAGAAGGTTCAGGGTTCGAAGGTTCAGGGAAACAATCCTCCCCTGGTTGGGGGCCTTGCTCAAGGCCCAACGGCTGTGCGGATCTTATTGTGGCTACACCAGGGATCGAACCACCGACCGCCTGGGTCGCAGTCATGTGCCTTAACCCCTACGCTACAGGCCGCCCCAAAGACATCAAGATTAGATTGCTTGTGGGGGGGGGGGGGGGGGGGGTTATTATGGCTTTGCTGCAAAAACAGTGTGTGGCAGCAGTTAGGCAGCAATATTTTTGCTTCCTTCAAAAGCTGCTAAATACCACTGGCTTGAAAAACCGGACGTTGAAGGCGCCCTAATCTGCTTTTCTGAAATGAGCTTATTTTCCTGGCTACTGCGGCCGTGCCATTTCCGTGCGTAATGATCCCTGCTCAGCGTCTCTGATGGGCCAGGGCCGGTCCATCCACAGCAGTGCACTGGATTACATGCAGCGTCAGAGTAATGAGACATGTTTCCTGTACGACACCCTGGAGACCTGACAACAGTCCCCTTCCTCCGTTCTGTTTCCTAATGCGGAGTTTGAGTTTCTTTTTCCCCATTTTCAGTTCATTTCGTAAGGGTGAATTTATATCGCGCCTTTATCAAAAGAGCTGTACAATTGATGCTTCTCTTTCACCTATTTGCACGCCAACAGCGACGCAAGCAAGGCACCAACCGGCTTGTCAGGAGCATTTGGGCATTAGGTGTCTTGCTCAGGGACACTTCGATACACCCAGGACAGAATCAGACTGGCAGCCCTCCGACTGCCAGACAACTGCTCTTACCGCCTAAGCTGAATTCGCTCCTGATAATAGTGCTCTTTGCAGAGAAACGGAAGACAAAATTGGGCGAAAACCAGGCTCGATCCCTGAGAAGCAAAACCTCCCAGGTGGGCAGAAATACACTCAGACGGTGGTGACGGTCCACTGGCCGGCCCTGTGTAAAGTACAGGCAGAGTTTGAGGCCTGGCCGTGGCCTGTGTTCCTGGCTTTGAGCCGGTGTGGCCGTAGCGTGTGCGTGTCACCGTGGCGACTCCACTGTGTTTAGTGTGTCAGGATGCATGTGACGGCCTGTCGTGTTGTGGCTGTGGTCGTGTTGTGGCTCTGTTCCTTGACCGCGGGCACGTATATGGTGATGGAGTACTGCGTGTGCGGCATGCAGGAGATGCTGGACAGCGTCCCGGAGAAGCGCTTTCCCATGTTCCAGGCTCATGGGTGAGTTTGGGCTGCAGGTACCCTCCGTGTCGCCATCCCTATGGCCCTGCTCCTGTTACGGCCTGTCCGCTCCGAGACCTATAACTATCATAACAGTGAGCATCCACACCAAGAACTATAACTATCATAACAGTGAACATCCACACCAAGAACTATAACTATCATGATGCCGTTATTTAAATTTAATCCATTAGACACCTACTTTCATTACTTAATTAAACTCAGAGAAAATATCAGTATGAATTGTATGTATATCTACATTCTAGTTTTAAGTTTAAGTTTCAAATTAATAGAAATAGCTTTGCTTGCTCCTATTCGAATATACACAAGGACCAATATCTATCAAAATGGGTTTGTGTTTTCTGAAGGCAAAAATCCAGGATGGAATAAAAGTCCAATCCAGTCAAACTGAGTATATGAGGTGTCTCTAGAACCTGGCTTAAGAAATGTGTGTGTGTGTCTGTGTCTGTGTGTGTTTACACCTCGGTTAATGTGTTTTATAGAGTGTTATTTACAGGTCTCAGATTCCTGCTTCAATAATTGACAGTTTGCATTCGTGTTCTTGTTGTTTTAGGTACTTCTGCCAGCTCCTCGATGGCTTAGAATATTTGCACAGCCAAGGAATCGTGCACAAAGACATTAAACCAGGGAACCTGCTGCTGACCACAGACGGTGCACTGAAAATCTCCGATCTCGGTGTAGCAGAGGTAAGGGCTTCACCTTCACTCCCCTGTCCAGAGAGTGCTGAGCACGCTAATGTTGGCGTCGTGAATCAAAACCGCGGTACTCAAGTTTAGTGAGAGAGAGTGACTTGGGAGTGATGCAATCTGTCCACGATTCTTCCACAAACTGGAAATGTATTTTCCTAATAACCTAATCAACACATGGGGAGACATGAGACATGAAAACACACTGATTGTGACTACATTTTCATGTGTGGGGCAAAAAAAAAAAAATTGACTATTTTCACTGCAATTGTACCATTGACTTTACATGAACAGTGTACATTTCCAGCAGGATAAAATTGACTCCCGTCAGAATGAAAGGTGGAGCGTCCGCGCTGTTAGTGACTGTGATGTCACTTCCTGTCTCCCAGGCGCTGCACCCCTTTGCCGAGGACGACACGTGCAGGACGAGCCAGGGCTCCCCGGCGTTCCAGCCCCCCGAGATCGCCAACGGCCTGGACACGTTTTCAGGGTTCAAAGTGGACATCTGGTCCGCGGGCGTCACACTGTGAGTATGGAAGCCCGGCTGCTCGTGCGTCCGGGGGGGCCGTCAGCGGAACATCTGCTTTTTGGATAACGCTAAACGCATACGCTGCGGGGGAATGCTTTGATCCCAGAGCCCACACTCCTGCCTTTAGCCCCGTTCTCACCAGCTCTCTGTTGTGGTCATTTAACCCTATAAGCTGTGATATCACAAATATGTACTTATAATGTTCTTAACTGGACCATTCTAACATTCTTAACTGAACCATTCTGATGTTCTTAACTGAACCATTCTGATGTTCTTAACTGAACCATTCTACTGTTCTTAACTGAACCATTCTACTGTTCTTAACTGAACCATTCTACTGTTCTTAACTGAACCATTCTACTGTTCTTAACTGAACCATTCTACTGTTCTTAACTGAACCATTCTACTGTTCTTAACTGAACCATTATCCTGTTCTTAACTGATCCATTCTAACATTCTTACCTGAACCATTCTAATGCTGATGTAAGAATCACTACTGGTAAATGAGTTCTAGAACGCTGACTTAGAATACAAAACTAAAAACTGCAAAGGGTTAAGGAAATTGTAATGTGTCCAGTTGCTCTGTGAATGTGCTACTCATTTCTACTGGTCAGTTGTGCTTCGCTTGACAGAGGCTTTATATCACCCTCATTATTGTAAAGCCAACGCTGTAACGTTTTTTCCAGATATAACATTACAACGAGCCTGTATCCGTTCGAAGGGGACAACATCTATAAGCTATTTGAGAACATTGGCAAGGGGGACTACAGTGTTCCGGAAGACTGCGGCCCCCTCCTGACAGACCTGCTGAGAGGTGAGTGCTCTGACATCACTTCCTGTCTGCGGAGTCACTGTCTGGCACTGTGGGGACATATGGCTGTGGCACTTTCCCATACTTAATCTAATCAACCTCTCGTCGCTTTGGATGAAGGCGTCAGCCAAACAACATTATTATTATTATCATCATCATCATCTGGACACTATCTTTTGGCTCTCAGGCTTGCGGCTTTATGTCCGTGTGTGAAATGGCCGCCGTATCCTCGCTGTAGCCGTGGCTCCGGTTTAAGCCGCGCTGGTGTGAATTTAAACAGTCGTTTGCCACCCAGTGCACCAAGTTCTCTGCTAATCAGCTTGGCAGAGGACCGGGCGAGGGATCTGAGAGCGAACGGCGATGTTGTTTATCAGCGGGTGAGTGGGCGAAATTAGCCGGGAACGTTACCAAGAGCGTTTGTGCTTTGAGTGGGTTCCCCCAAGAGCGCCTACACTCCCCCATAACTCAGCGTGTGCCTCATTAAAGACTGAACCACGATGTACAACGCTGACCTTCTGGAAATTATAACGGTAAATATATATTTCACAGCGGAGTATTTTTCTAAAATGTATTGCGTCAATGATTTGTGCGTTTGCTCGTATAGTATTAAGCAGTGCAATAGTTTATGCGATGTATATTTTATTTCACTGTATTTCAGTGTATATAATTTCATAGGGATACCTTTCTAACTAATACCCAACGTCCCTTCCTAAAGGTATGGCTAGTTGTACACTGACCTATCACCAGGATATGTACTGCCACCTATGGACTGGGAGGTGCATTGCTGCACCAAAGTCTAGCACTTTAGCTGCATACTGTGTCTAATGGCCTCCTCTGTCCATCATCAACACAGTCAAAGTTCAACTAAAGCGACTTACAGTTGATTAGACTAAGCAAGGGACAATCACCCCTGGAGAAATGCAGAGCTAAGGACCTTGGTCCAGGGCCCAGCAGCTGTGTGGATCTTATCGTGGCTTCACCGGGGATTGAACCACCAACCTTGTGTCCCAGTCACGTACCTTAGCCACAAGGCTACAGGTCGACCCTGTACTTGTGAACTGTCTTCGTCGGTCTGAGATGTGCAGACCTCTCCTGCAGACAGCGCTGCTGGGATTTTTCCTCGCATTAAGTCCTCGGTGCTCCCCGTCATTGGGCCAGCCCCTGTAATCGCACCTAGGGTCATCCTGCATCGCACTCAACTATTTCCCATTTTCCCTTTTTTTTCCCCCCCGCTTTTGCTCTCTGGTGCTCGTAAGTCTTGCTGTGGTGCAAGCCAAAGATTTCTCCGCACAGGAAAAACCCTGGTACAGGCTAGTGTGGGATTGCTGGTGGTGGATAAGTGGGTGGGTGGGGGGGGAGGAGTCGTTTGCTCAGTTGCGCAAAGATGAAAGCTATCGGAAGTCACATTGCCATTTAAACGGATTACCTTGTTGAAACATGAACAGGAGGGCTCTGTTGCCTGTTCGCGGCATGTCCAGTAGGTGGCACTGCGATTGCTTTGGATTCCACCAATGACTGGAAGCTCGCAGAAAATTGCAGCAACTTGTTTTGTTGATTTGGTGATCAGTCTTCAGTCCCTCTTCTGGCGCACTGTGGATATATTTAAAAAAAGAGATCCCTTTCATTTGTCCTGCAAATGGCACTCAAGCATAACGACAATAAAATTCTCAACCTGGACCTTTTCAACCAGTCTGAATGACTGCTGTACTGCTATACCTATTAAAACCCTCCTAAATTTTCTGCTTTCCCAATCTAAGCAAATACTCCTTGGTATTTGGTTGGTGCCACTTCATATTGGGCTTGGCACTGAAAAGGTTAAAGCTTAATCCTTAGTAATTAGCAGGATTGTAAAGTTCTCGAGTTAAAAAAACGAACACGACATCCTTTGTAAGGCCAGCAAAATCCCTCTGCCATTTGCGTTCAGCGAGTTAATTAAATTATTGGAAATATGGACCTGCCCGATCTTCATCTGAGATTGCGGTTGTTTTCAAGCAAAATGTTCGGTTTTTGTGATGCGTGTATTGAAGCCTTTGAAATGTGCAGATATTTCGATGAGATATTTGATAAACGTGTTTGAACTTGCTACCTGTTTTCTAACAGTTTTCGCAGTGCAGCGGGCCGGTTATTTTCTGTGTTGTCGTCATCTGCGGAGGCGCCGTCGAAACCGGGCCCTGGCGCCGCGGTCTCGCCTTCTGAGATCACGTGATCACGGCGATTTAACGATTTTACCGAAATGTTCCTGTGATTTATCTGTTCCAGGAATGCTTGAATATGACCCTGCCAAGCGGTTCTCAATACAACACATAAGACAGCACAAGTAAGTCATCCCGTTTCCCCCCCCCTGCATTAGGTGTGTTTAATAGACCATATGGCGTGTGCATCTGCTCCCAAAGTCCAATCTAAAATATTTGTCTGTATGCCTCAAGGATGAAAGCTGTGTTAGTCGATTTGCGATCTAGCGTCCATGTGCACAAAATGTAGCGATATCCCTGGAATGAATTTAATATGTTCTGATCGATGTCTTGTATTTGTATTTTGGCTGTAGCTGTAGCGATGGGTATATGACGCTGTTTTGTTAATGTTGATGAGAAATTGGAAACCTTTATTTAAGCAGGGCGAGGCCAGTGGAGAGCAGGGCTCTTTTGCGATGGCACCCGGAGAGTACAATGGTGTATCAGGGACACAACAATGCATTAAAATACTGCAAAAATGGAGAGAAATAAATGGAGGTGGGAAAGTGCATTGGTGCCATGTCTCCTCTCTCTCTGGTAATGGTCTATTGTGCCAGGGTCTTTTATGGGAGGGTCCCCTTCCCCTTTCACATTTTGTTTTATTGTGTTGACGTTCACGGATGGCTGCTCCGCGCTGTTGTGTGGGAGCTGTGGACGGAATTAGACTAGATTAATGTGCGTGCGCGCGGTAGAGAGCAGGTATGTGTGACTCTCCCAGGTTCACGCCAAGGGTCACGAGAGTCAACAACCTTGACCTGGGCTTCTGTGAATTATGGTCTGTTTGAGAGGCATACAATAACATGAACTTTACCCTCGTTCCTCTGGGTTAGCACCTCCGCTAATGCTAATTTCTGAAGCTCCTCAATACTCAGCCACCCCTCCTCCCATTCGCAGAGTTTGCTTGAGAGAGTATGTATGCTGTTTTGAGTGACACTTACATTAAGTTGCAGCTGTGTAGTTCAATTGTAAGTAATTTGATACGTATGCACAGTAAATAAACCTTGCTTGTTAATTTCACAATGTGTCTTGAAACCGAATGTTTTCATTTTAGCAGGAGAGAGAGTCATGGGGCTAGCCTTGTTTCACGTGTAACTAAGAAGACCGCTATCTGGCTTTGCATGTTACCGAAGTTACTCTGTAAGAACCTCTTGTTCTACTTATATTTTTTAAAACTTTTTTTATTTAAACAATTTTTTAACATGGCCATTTTAGACCTACTGTAGTCCAGCTGGTGACATTTGGAGCGCTAACCGATTTCGGTTGAAAGAAATAACAGAGAAGTCAGGCCCAGCGGGCTAAAGTGAGATAAAATTGGGTCAGTATATTTCCCACCTATAACTGGGCATTCTTGTTGCGGCCAGGTGTTTCTTTGTCTCTGATTATGACAACAGATTCATCCCGGAGTGGTTCCAGGGGTTCCAGGGGTTTTAGGACCGATGAATAGCGTGTAGTCGGAAGCAGTCGAGACATTTCTCTTTTCAAGTCGAAATAATTGCGTCCCCAGTGACTGTGTCCGTCTGCGAACGTATTGGGGGTTTGTGTAGAGACCGGTGAAGCCGCAGCCCGTCTGTAAACGCCGTTCCGGAGGAAGGGATCGGAGGCTTTAATGACGTTGTTGATTGTGACTGAAGGCACATCGCTGCCGCTATTGTGTTGCGTTCTCTGTGTCGTTTCTTTACCACCTCAAATATGGCCACTGCTCCGACCTCAGCAACACGCACCTCATTCAACAGCTAGAGCTAGAGGTTCTTGTCGTAATCCTGTAGGAAGCGCATTCATTTTTTATGTTTTTAATCATTTGGTGGAATTCTTTTGAGTGTTTTAGTGCTGAGACAGTCCACCGCTCCCAATGCCAAGCAAAGCGCAGATAGTGTTAAATATGTATAACATCAGAACAAAGAAATTAAAGCTTAGAGAGATTTTGCCCTAAGCTATGAGGTTAGCTGTGCATGCCTCCACAAACCACGGCCAAAAACCATTCAGTTTTTAAAATGATTATTATTATATTATTTTTTTATTTTTTTATTTTTGGACAATCATTGGACAACTGGGCCAGTGATGTGCCAATCATGTGTTATGCTGGCTTTGATTCCAGCCAATCACTACATCTGGCGATTTAAACTAATTGGCACACCTTCAACCAGAGAGTTGGTGCACTTCATTGTACGTCGCTCTGGATAAGAGCGTCTGCTGAATGCCATGTAATGTAATGTAATGTAAATCAGCAGGTGCGGTGATTGGTTGGAATGAAAACCTACGTACCCTCGGCTCTCCAGGGCACGACTCGGGTTGCACGATGTGTCTTAAATTTATCGCCATCGAAATACGAACTCATTGCAAAAGACTGGTTGAACTGCAGTGAATAGTATTTGCTTAAATTGATGTTCTGATCAATTGATTGCCTGTTCAGGTACACTTTGTTCAATAAAAGCATGTTGGAAATAATGCCTTAAAAAAAATATTAAATTATTCAGTGGACATAGGCTATTAATTGTCTGGAGTCTTATGTTAGCAGTGTACCTAAAGCAGAAAGACATTAGAACTTTATCGCCGGTCATATCGTCATGGCGATATTCACCAACGTTAGCGCATATTGCATGTTCTCCTCGTATCGTGCGGCCCGAGGCGCCGCTGGCTCTGATATCTGCGCTCAGCCGTGTCCGTGCAGTCACCCTCCGTGTCGTGACTGTCTGCGTGCGGAGGAAGCGCGCCCGGAGTACCGGCCTTCAGCCGGCGAGCGCGTCTGCAGCGACCGAAGGACAGCGCAGAGGAGGAAAAGACCAAGGGAACATTTCGGTCCTTTCGCGCGAGGACTGTCGGTTCGTCCCGGCGATGCGCCGTTCCACTGTCACCGTCTGTGACACGCTCTTAGAAGGGCGTGTGAGTCAGGCCCCACAAGGTGAAAAAAACGCTGCATATCTTTTCTCTCTCCCCCAACTTTTTAGGCTTTAGCCTTTTTTAGGTCTCCTGTTACAGACACGGGCTGATATTCCTGCGGAATGCTGGCTGCAGTTGCCACGGCAACGGATGACTGAAGCGTGTCGGTGTGCCGGTGTAGTGCTTCTGGGTGATGAGGGAGGGAGGGAGGGAGGGGCGATCACACCTCTCTCACCCTCTCTCTCTATCCCTCTCTATCTCTCTCTGTGGGTGACTCAACTGCATCAAGTCTTATTTCTCATCTCTGTAGAAAAACATTTAAAAAAAAAACAATACAAGGAAATTATGAAAATGAGCACCGAAGTCTCTCGTACAGTATATACGCGCATACACAGATGTTTCATTCCCATGATTGTCCCATTTCAGAAGCGGGAATATGGCATATGACACACCAGGCTGTGTTTTCCCCAGGTCGATATTCTGAGTGCTGCTTTGTTGAGTTTGTTTTTGAGTTGGGCCAATTATTGTCAGTTATAACCCAGTTGTGTCCAGATTTGGCCGTCTGTACGGGGTGACACAGGCTGCTCCTTCCGCTGTGCACTTTGTCCATAACTCTGGTTAACACTTCCAAATGCTACACTCCCAACTCCCGCATACCTGCCTCCTGTGTACAGACCTGTCGCATTCCTGAGCTCCCTCACTGAAATGTGAAGCCTGCCATACATGCTGTACCTCCCCACAAAATGCTATGTTGAACAAATTCATATTTGCATATTCGTGTTTTAAAATGGCTGTCGGCTGCCATGTCTCCAGTCCTCCTTGGCTCCCATCTCCTCACTGGTCCCACTGAGTTCTGTAATACAGGTTACTGTATGTGTTTTCAATGCAACAGCATTGTTTTAAAATGGCTGCTGAGTGTAGGGTGGAGGGAGAGTGGCAGTTTGGCAGTTTGGATTTGAATTTGTCGTTAGACGCAATGCAAAGCGGAGTGATTCCGCCCCCCCCCTCCCTTATATCGCATCAAAGTTCTCCAGAGTTGAATTTGAGTATTACCAAACCGGGGCAGTTTTCTTGCTCTTCGTCGTTTTCCCCGTTCACGCCGGGCCCTTCAGACCTGGTCCTCTGCCGTCCCAGCTGCTGGTCTCGTCTCGTCCCTTTCTCAGTTCTGCTTCACCGCCACGCCGACATTGCAGACGAAAATACAAAAATAGAGAGGAAAAAAAAAACCTGCATAAATATTTAAACTGGCAAAAGGGCAGCCGGGTCTTTAAAATTAATTACGCAGCTCTGTGCAAATATTAACATTAAGGGGATTTACAATGGAAGGCACCATGCTGGAGCTAATGCAGTTTTAATGGTCTGTCTCCTAAGGTGCTGTGGCAGGGCTGCTGTGTTGCTTGTGGCTGATTGCCCTTTGCATATTCAAAGCGTACGCCAACCCCAGTGACGCTACCCTAAAACACCCTTACCTTGTCTCTTCAGCTCCAGGTCGTCTTCTTAAACGCTTCCCCTGGCTGTTCGGCTCTGTAGTGAGGTACGACGGGTTTTTCTGATGTCTGAAACGGCACTGAAAAACGTGTGATCAGAACGGATTTTCAGTGACGTTAATGACGTCGTCATGACGGCGGAGAGAACTGTGAACACCACTTCAAAAACACTCATTTAAAGAACTCCAACACCTTGAGTCCAGTGTCAGTAAGCAAGTGGGCAGTAGTGATGTGCACTCACACACACACACACACACACACACACACACACTGAGTGAGAGAGAGTGGAGTGTGGTCATGTGACATGAGCATCTCTGCAGTCAGCTCGCTAATGCTAATCGCTCGACTGATCTTTCCATTTCTAAAGGGTATATAATTTAGGCAGATCTTTATGTTCAAAATCTGGTCTCCCTATAAGCATTCATTCCGGCAGCAGGCCTTCAATTGAAGATAATCTCAGCGATTTTAATAGTAATTGCATAATAGCTTTTCATCTTGCATAGGAGCTATGGGATGGCCTTTCTGGAGTTGAGTTTTATCACCGCAGTTCAATAGTGATGTCATTTCCTAAAGGTGCGAACTTTAATGAAAGAATTGGTTCGTGCTGTACAAATTTCTTTGAACCACGGAAGTCTAATTTTAGGCTGAATTTGAGAATCTCCAATCTCGGGGGTGTTTACTGTTCCAAACACACGCCTTGTAAAAGGCCATCACAAAGCCAGCTCCTGAATGTGTGCTTTGTCCCAACCAAATATTGAAAGAACATTATTCTTTCAGGCAATGCCCAAAGTGCTGTTCGGCACACAGTTCAAGCCACTTCATATACTTTAAAAGCCCGGCAGAAATGATAACGCATATTTTGTCCCTGCAGAAGAAAGCATTCTGTCGATTGAGCTCATCAATGAGTCGGCTGTTTTTCCCCTTCCTTCCTGAAAACATGAATGCGTTCATTGATCTGGAAATCCATCATACCTTTTTCACACGCCGGAGTGAGATTCAGCGCCATGCGTCAGTGTGTGAGAACATCCGCACGTCAGCGTTGGTGGCAGGGGGCCGTGCCGTTGAGAATGCATCAGAAGCGTGACGAACGAAGAAAATGTAAAGATTTGAGATTCGTAATGAGCCAGTTGAGGGTTCTGTTTGGGGCCTTAAACAGACGATCCTAATGATGGGATTACATGAGGGATTTCTTTTATAGCATAACATCAAGAAGAGAGTAGGCCTTTCAGCCAGACTATGATCGCCTTTTCATACCACTACAATGTACATAATGCTTAGTTTACCTAAAAGCTGAATGGGATATAGCACCGTATCAAGCCTGGTCTGAACCCCCTCTGGTTTATACCTCCACTACTATGTCCTCCCAAGCTGTTCCATGCTGACCACACTCAAAAATACTTCCTAATGTCTTCCTCCTGTTTGACTGTAATGCATATGAAGTACGGTCCAGGGTTTGAGTGGCGTCAGGACCAGACCCTAGGGTCAAATATGTAATAGTTTTGGGTTTGTATATGTACAAGTCAGAAGAGTTTGCCTGGTGCAGTTTAACCAACTAAGAGTTTCAGAAGGCTAGGTTTGCGCATTTTTACAATATTTGATAGGTTCCAGTACACCAGACAAGCTCAATAAAGTGCAGGAAAATATTTCAATCCAAAACGATGACCCGTTTGTTCCATGTCTGGTCAGGACAGAGACAGTTGGTGGATCAGTGTGAAAGGGTGACCTGAGGTGGCAGAGTGTGAGCACCTCAGAGGCCTAATTTCATTAGATCCAGGTAGGCTTCCTCCAGCCCGGTGTGTGAGTCTGCACATACCGGCGCCACACGGAGGTGAGAAGCTCCCATCAGGGCAGATCTTCGCAGGGCCTAAATCCAGCCTGTGGTGGGCCACATCATCTCTCACAAATCCTATTTCCAGAGGTGTGATCTCGGTGACGGAGCGCTGCAGACACCCCGCAGGGTACAGTTGGCTTCGAATTCTCATTAGACTGTGGATTTCTCTACACTGCTCCGTGTGAATTTCTCTGCATGGAATCGTTCTCGTGTCCAAAAGATTCACTATTTCCGCCCGCTTTGGGAGTGAGGTGAAGGTTTTTTGCTTTGTACAAAAACCAGTGTGTTCATGCATGCCGCCGTAAACATGATTTCACGTGTTATTGTAAAAACTAGCAGCATTAAAGTAACTTTTGCCCTGTTGGTGAGTATTACGAGCTTAGAAAAGTGCTAATGTTACATTCCGTTCATTACCTACCCTTGCTAAAGTCCTGACGCCGAGCGTAAAGTGAGCCAGGTGTCACTTTGAGAGGGCGACGAGGACACCCACGGTCATGTTCACCTTCTCTTCACACGCCGTGCCCGTTCCTGGACGGGTTGGTTCCTCACGGCGTGATTAAGACGGATGGCGAGCGGCCTGTTTAATATTCACGTTCGGGATGGGCAGGACCTCCGGGGGGAAGCAGCTGGTTTCACCGCCCGCTCGTTAGCGGCCGGCGCTTTGATGGGCGTCCTGCTTCCTCTCCGTGCAAGGCCCCCAGGGGCCCCCCGGAGGAGCAAGGCCCCGGGGGCCCCCCGGAGGAGCGAGGCCCCGGGGACGTGTGAGCGGACCTGACCGTCAGGGCCCGGGCTCCGGTTTTCCCTCTCCGCGTCGGGGTCTGCTGCTCGTGAGCCGTCGTTCCTGAGGCTCTGCTTTCCACTGTGATCTCACCCCCTTTACGTCTCCTGTAGCTACGTGACGATCCGGACTCCCTCGGCTTTATACTTCAACAAAATGTATAGCGCTGTGAATATATTCTTTTAATGGATTTCAAAGTCCCAAAATATACGTAAACTCCTTTTTAGAGTGAACGCTGGTCAAAGGATCACAAACATTCTGAAATTCCAAGTTTGTTGCATATTTGTTGCCTCCATAGTGGGTTGCCGCGTTCGCATGGTGCTGATATCGGTGTAATTGCAGGGAAAAAGTTGATTTGGCGCTAAAAATGTTTGTTACATAGTGCGTGCCTTTCCCTGACATTTCCCTGAGGATCTGACTGGACTGTGCCCAGAAGCATCTGAGGCCAGTGCTTAGGTCCAATTTGATGGATTTGAGCCTGAAAAAGGGGAAATGTGTGCTAGTTACCCCAAGACGGGTCGTAAGCCTTTGTTGAAATTCATTCCGAACATCGCTCCTGCTTGTAATTCATAATGTTTCGCCCGTCTCGGCTACGAGATTACAGTTCGCGCTAGGACCACGGATAGAATCTGTCCGTCAAAACCAGATGAAAGAATAAGGTTCTGCGTGGAATCTGATCGCCGTGTACTCCTGTGTCCTGATCTCTATCACCGCACACACACAAATGAAAACGGAGAGGACGGAAGACGCGGGAGATGTAATCTCTGTGATTGCTGGCCGTGTGTTCTGCGTTTGCCACCGGGCCGTTTCATAAAGAGCGTCTGAACGCAGGTGGCTTTGGCAGCTCCGGGATGGTAGGTTCTCCACACCCATCGGTGGTGATGGTGCTAGGGAGTTTAAAGACCGAGGTTTACCTCCATGGGGCGACATGGCTCAGGCAGTAAGAGCAGTCGTCTGGCAGTCGGAGGGTTGTCGGTTCGATCCCCCGCCCGGGCTGTGTCGAAGTGTCCCTGAGCAAGACACCTAACTCCTAAATGCTCCTGACGAGCTGGTTGGTGCCTTGCATGGCAGCCAATCGCCGTTGGTGTGTGAGTGTGTGTATGAGAAGCATCAATTGTACAGCACTTTGGATAAAGGCGCTATATAAATGCCAACCATTTTACCATTTACTATTTACCTGGAGGCTAGATTTCAGCGTATAGAACCTTCTGTACGTGCACAGCCAGGCCATGGTTCTAATTAGTGTTTATCTGTTGATTCAGCCTCCATAGGGCAAGGTGACTGTGTTCTGAGGAGACTGTGGTCAGAATGTGACTACTTTGTTGAAGAGTTGATGTACTCTTTTTGTCTGTGGTGTTGTGCCATTGGAACACTGCAGTACAACAACCTGTTAAAGAGCTGCTTTTCCTTTGGTTCTTTCTAGTGTCAACAAGTCTGTATATTTCTTGCATATTATTTCACACCTAAGCGATAAGCTGCAAAGCAATAAGCAGCGAAACAAATGAAAAATGTTTCATAAACAGCTCCTGCAGTGCGAAGAAGCCGCATTTCAGTCTAGTCTCTTAGACGGTCAGTGATTTGGATATATTTCTGCTCAAGTTCACTTCCAAAGAGATAATACAGAGAGGCCTACAAACCTGGCTAGGTCAGTTCAGTACAGCCTGTAGCTAAAGGCAACAGGCACTCCCATTTCAGTCAATAAAATAAATACCCAAGTATATAATGTTTGTCTGCAATGGTTTGCATTGAGCTGGCTATTGTTGCTTGTTGGGTTGTTCAAAAACATGGTGTCCAGTGGAAAGGCATACATTTGGGGAGGAAAATGTACAGCCAAGGAGGATGTGGAGCTGTGGTTGTCCCATGGCAGGACTCCTTGTTCGTGGAGTCAAGTGGGGAATCCTGGAGTGTTTATGTGGGCAGTGAAATATGGACCGGGCTGGGAGCAGTCAGGCATGTTTGAGGTGACCTGTGGGTACTCTGGGGAGTTTTTCTTGCGGTTAACCCCTGTCCGTTTCCTCTGTGCAGTTGGGTGCGGAAGAAACACCCCCCCTCCGAGCCCCCCGTCCCCATCCCGCCCAGCCCGGACACCAGAGACCAGTGGCGCAGCATGACGGTCATGCCTTACCTGGAGGACCTGCACGGCTACGCCGAGGAGGATGACGACGAGCTGTTCGACGGCGAGGATGACATCATCTACACTCAGGACTTCACAGTGCCAGGTGAGCGAGCCGGACCCCCACGCCGCCCGGGGTCGTCTCCGAAACGCCGACGTCGTTTCGTCCAAACTAGTTTAGGGGCTTTAAGACTTCGGTCGAATGCCCTCTCAGACTGTCTGCGGTAATTGGGGGGTTGGCATCCGTTCAGAATACATGCTCCTTTTTCCTGCAAGGGATATTTTCGTTGCTATGCTTTTGTCCAGACTACACAGGGAGCATGCTGTTTTAAGACCGTCTTGTCTCCAATTGTCGCAACAACTAAGCAATCTCAGGCTATGTTAAATAAGATTTTAAAGTGGAAAAAAATTCAGGCTAAAATGTAAAAGTAGACCACCCACCCCCCTTCAGTATTATAGCTGTGTGTGTACTCATGGTAAGCACTAAGCACTCAGGGAAAGATTAGCATGGAAGAAATGCTTTTTCCTCTGGAGTGTGCACTGATTAGCAGTGATGATTATTCAGGCGGCCGTAATGGGAACTGAATGGGTGGGAGATGAGCCGGGTTTCATTTAAGAGGTGATGTTGACCTCACTTCGTCTTGGCTGGTTTAAGTTCGGCTGCAGATGTTTGGATGACTGTTCTGCACTGCTTTATCTCCTGCATTAGAGAGAGACCAAGGGAGCATTACATTAGTTATTTAGCTGATGCCTTTATCCAAAGCGACTTACTTTGATTAGACCAAGCTGGGGCAAATCCTCCCCCCTGGAGCGATGTGGGTTTAAGGGCCTTGCTCAAGGGCTCAACAGCTGCATTGCTTTTATTGTGGCTACACCGGGGCTTGAACCACCAACCTTCCGGGTCCCAGTCAAGCACCTTAGCCACTAGACTATTGGCTTCCTTGAGGGTACGGTGGCCCTCGGATGACATTTCAGGAAAACGTCCTTCAGCCTATGGAAATTGTCAGTCCAAGGGAAAAGATCTTTTGTTTTAAAGGAATGTTTTCCATAGACTGGACCTTTTCCTTCGGCCGGCGGATGTTTGACAAGCAGTTTCCTTGATGACGGACATTTTAATTTAACCAAAAGCATGTTTTTCTGAGTTGGCCACAGTATGAGGGTCCTTTTCCTGGAAGTCAGAAAGCGCTCGTGATCGTGCGTCCCCCGGCCAACTTCTCCGCTCCATATCCTGCGATAACAAGGTTGCTGGCGACATTGCACTTGGCCAGATTGAATTGCTGCGGGTTTTGATTGACAGAACCCTCGTCCGGTGGAGGGTAAGAGAGGTCTCGTATTGCAGACCGCTGATGGACTCGGGTATTACAGAAACTGAAGTAACTTTGTTAGCGCCGGCTTACGAAGGTGCAGGATTCTGCCTTTGCTGATGTTGCTCACAGTATCGTGTCCCATTAGGAGGCATTTGCAGCAGCCCGCGCGTTTTAGTGTGGCCTTATCTTCCCGTACCCGCCGCAATTTATAAGTGTAATTAATCACCGCGGGCCTTAAAGCAATGACGTGCAATATTTCAGGCTCTATTGAGATGTCGGAGCAAAAAAAAAATTAAAAAAAAATTGCTGAATTGCTTTACGCTGTAATTCAAAGAGATAACTGAACAGCAGTTCATTACTACTCCCTTCTAGCAGGTTCTATGAATAGCCTTGGCCGTTGAGAACGGAGCCAGACGTATTAAACTCAGAAAGTGTGAACCAATCTTTTTCTTTGTCCAAGTTTTTTTTTGTTTTGTTTTGTTAGACTGTGCTTTCAGCGGTTTTATATTAAATTAAACGGCGCTTTTCCATCGACAAATAAAGTGAAAATCCAATACGGCAATCCATTTTAGATTTGTGCCTTTTCACTAACGATAAGTGTTATACAAGTATGATTGCCGTTGTTTATTCTGGCAATTTGTGAAGGAACATGACGTGTCATAAATGGTCCTGTGCCCATTGAAGAGGTAGCACAAATGAAATGTCTTGTATAAATGGCTTATATAAAGGGCTATGTCCTGGCCCTTTTTGCCCGCAGATGTCCAGACTTGTCATGCTGGACTTGAAAAGCTAGACTCAAAATGATTCTAGGCAAAGGCATTATGTAACCCTGTGTTTACCAACGTATGAAGTAGGACAGACGAACCAACAAGCCTTGTGCAAAATGGCTGCAGGTGGCAAATTATTTCAGCATGTACGTATTCCACTGTCAACTCTGTTGCACTCATTATTTGTGAATAAAGTGGCTCATAGTTTGTTAAATGGCCTCCCCCAAGTTAGGACTGTTATACTTAAAATTTAGTCCACCTGAGGAAATCGTTTGAAGTGGGAATTTTGGGAATATAGACCATCCACTCCTGTGTCATGACTATAGAAGATTAGATCTGAGTATAGTAAGAAAATAGATCCATTGGATCTGTTTGGATCACGAATGACCCACAAGGAAAATCCATCAGCATTCTAATGCTGGTGTGTAACAATCACAACTGGTAATTTAATGGCAATGGGTTTACTGACGAAAGTGTTACTGCAAATGGATGAACCTAATCAATGATGCATTATCCTGGTACCTGCAGCGTATAGGCATAAAATGTAATAACTATTTTCTGGCAAAGGTAATTCTGCCCTCAAGTAAGCAGCAAGAACTAACAACACCGTGACCATCTGAGTTTTAGCAGTGACGTTCCTCCAGGTCCTTCCGAATTATTTTACCAAAGACGAGCAGTAGGCTGATAGGAGACTCTAAATTGCTTGTGCATGTGAGTGAACGGTGTTTGTGCCCTGTGATTGATTGGCATCCTGTCCAGTATGTATTCCTGCCTCTCACCCAGTGCATGCTGGGATATGCTCCCGCCCCCCTGAGATCCTGACCAGGAATAAGGGGAGTTGGATGATGGATGGATGAATGGATAGATGGATTTTCTTCCTGGTGACTTAGGAATCTGTGTGTGTTGGGCACAGGGCTTCTGCTGTTGCACACGAGCTGTGTGTTTGCTTCAGATGGGAAATGGCAGGGTTGAGTCCTTCTTGGCTGGTATGGTTCATCCATGTCTGGCTTCAGCCGTCAGAATAGTATTCCACCACAGCCTTAGTACTCTGCTTCCAGACCACGGCCTTTCCTACGGCATACGGAGCTGGCAGTGAACAATATGTCGCAGTTGGAAGCGTTCCGCTTCGACGTGGCGTCGGTGTGATAGTAAGTTATATATAAATGTAGACGCTCGTATCTGATTCGAGATTTTAGGCCAAACTGTGAAATTTGCGCAGAAGCTGTGAGAACTGGGAAAAAAAAAGAAAAAAAGTGTGAATAAAATTATTCTTTCCAGCACAAAAGGTTGCGGCGTGTTATTTGAAATATGAATCACAGGTGCCTTCAGAGATGTGGGATGTTACTTTTTCTATTTTTTTCAGCAGGTGATGGGGGGGGTTCTGGGATTCATGCGGATTAGTTTGGTGGCGGTGTGTTGCTGCACTGCCATGCCAGTGGGCCTCTAAAAAGGTTTTTGTTCCGATATAATCCCATATATGTGATCCTATAATATATACATTTTGCCCAATTCTTACCATGTGCTGTTGCCAAGCTGGTTAGCATGTTCGGCCGGGTCCCCACATGGACTGGAAAAGCTGGAATGTTTGGTGGATGCGGTCGTGGAAAAGTCGGTTTTCACTCCGACCCTAACAAAGCACGCCCCATTCAATAGCTAGAGCAGGGCTGCCCAACCCTGTTCCTCGAGATCTACCGGTCCTGTAGCTGTTTACCCAACCCTAACACAGCACCCCTCACTCAACAGCTAGCGATCTCATGGAGCTGCTAATGGGCACGATCAGGTGTGCCAAATTAGGTTTGAAATGAAAACCTACTGGACAGTCTATCTCCAGGAACAAGTTTGGGCCGCTTCGGTGTGTTTATGTGTTTACCTGCCAGTTCTGGGCAGGTTGCCAAGGAGCGGTTTACTTATTTATTTTTGGCAAAAAAGCAGTTTAGAAGAGAAAGGTAGCCATTATTCGAGTGCAATTTGCTCACGTAAGCGGTCTCCGCTCTCTAAGCCAACAATGCTCGGTGAGTGATCCAGCTGTACGTTTAGCCCTGCGCGTTTAATCGGTCATCCAAGGTTGCAGTATCCTCAGATGGTTTTGACCTTTTGTAGTAGTTTTGCCATCCCAAATCATTCTCAATTACCCAGTGATTTCTGCTCCGGTCATTGGGTTGCTACTGACAAAGCTTGCTGCTCAGGCAAAGGACAAATGCTTATTGGATTTGATCGGAATGAAAGCAATTTCAGCCCAGTGTAATTTGTTATGGTCGGAGAAGGTAATTCAGATGCTCTGATTTTAAAAGAATAGCGTTTATTTTTTTTTCCTGTTTAGAGGAGAACGGTGTGACGCAAGGCCCAGATTGTCGTTTTAAAGAAATGAGCATAATTGTTGAGCCCTTTGGTCCTGGTGAGCTCTGCAGTACGTCTCCTGCTGAATTCAGATGGCCATCTTCACTTGCGCAAAGAAAGAAATTATTCTGCAGAAGATACAAAGTGGAAATTGTGCACGGATCATCAGATAAAGTAAAAAGGTTAGAAATTAAAGTATTGCGTTAAAACCATAGTTAACATTTTTGCAGTTAAGCGAAATGTTTTGCAGTTTCTGTTTTTACAACTTCTACACTTTTATAGTGAATTTGTATCACGATACACTCACTTGAGCACTTTATTAGGTGTTTATTAGACTTATTTGTCACACTTATTGGTCTTCTGCTGCTGTAGCTTAACTACTTAAGAGGTTTGACACATTGTGTGTTCAGAGATGCCGCTGTTCCAATGTGTTATCACCTTCCTGTCAGCTTTGACCAGTCTGGCCATTGACCTCTCATCAACATGGTGTTTTTGACAACGGAACTACTGCTCACTGAATGTTTTTTGTTTTTCTCACCATTTTCTGAAAACTTTAGAGACTTGTGTGTGAAAATCCCCAAACCACCTTCTGACATCTGGCATCAACAATCGTTCCACAGTCAGTCACTTCATCACATTTCTTCTCAATTCTGACATTTGGTCTGAACAACAGCTGAACCTCTTGACCATGTCTGCATGCTTTTATGCATTTAATTGTGTATTTTGATAGTGTGATACAATGGCATCCCTCCCTGTATAAGGGTGGCTTATATTTGGCTTGTGCTGATTTGTAAAGCCCCCCTTTTTTTTTCTTTTTTTTTTCTTTAATCCGAGGCTATGTGTCACGTTAATTATACAACAGGAAAGTTTGGAGACTATAATTCCCATTGCATTTCCTCAGTCCCGTCTTGCTCCACACAGCAGTTTTTTATTAAGCAATTTGTCTGCCTGTGTTTGTACGTCGCGTGTCGCCAATTAATCAAAGCTAAGTACATTTAGTGGAATCCGGTTTACGCGTTGCGGAAATTGAATTCCCTCCTCTTTTGCGCTTTGTGTTTGAAGAGGAGGCACCCAAAGGGGTGATTTATGTCTGATAAATCTCTTCAGCTGCTTCCTCCATCGGACAGCTCGCTGATGCATCGGTGGGCGTTCGGGGAAGTAGGAATGCTAACTTTTAATTGTTTTGTTTTTTTTCCTTTTCCCCTCTTGTAAGAGCATGTAATGTTAATTTATCCTTCTCGCTGCTGCGTGGAAATATCACGGGCCCTCTCATTGAGAGTTTTAAAAAACGGCCTTGGGTTGTGCGTCGAGTTTGCAGACGTCCTGAAAGAACTGCTCTGGAGCTGTAGCCTCGCTCCACAGAACATACGTCATGTCTTCTCACAGTCACCTGGTTCAGAATAATGATACTCGGTCGGGGTGTATAAAGGTCCATACTCTGGTGACGTCCCTGAGCTGAGATGGAGAATTGGTGTTTAAATACTGAAGGAACATATTGCTAAATAAACACAAAGAATCCCTGACTGCTGGCTGGAATATTATCATTTAAAAATATTATTTTGGAGGCTGCGAGAGTTACCAGTGCACTTTGCACGCAGTCTGAAAACGATCATCGTTTCGTTGGCTAAGGGGGAGGCCAGTTGTAAATTAACTAAGGGGCAGTGGACTAATTAAACTCCCTACCTCTCTCCCGTGCTGTATTCTCCCTCTGTGCTCTACCCTCCTTCCCTCTCCATTACTCCATCACTTCCTCTTTTCTTTTTTGTGCGTGTGCGTATGGACTGCTGAAGAGGTGTAAAAATAGCGCGGGGCTTTTGTGCGTGTCCTGCGGGGTTAATTGAAGGCCGTGGCCCACTCCTGATGACAGTGCCGGCCTCCCACAAGGCAGTGGGCTGTCATTCTGAGCTGCTGGAGATGTACCTGCAATGGACTTAAAAAAAGAAAAGAAACGGTTTTTATTTATTTTTATGTAAGATCCTGCGGTTTGTGACCTGGTATTGATCTTTTGTGTTGGGTTCCTGCCCACACAGCCTCTCTTTTACAATTATTTCCTAAAGCATTCTCTCTATCTGTCTCTCTCTCTGTCTCTCTCTCTCTCTCTCTCTCTCTCTCTCTCTCTCGCACTTGAAATTACCGATTAGAAACTGGAGTGTTTAAGTTGCCGTGGCAACAGTGTGACTCATCTTGCCGCAGTTGGTTTGGTCATACTTACACCCCGTTTCTTTCTCAGTCTTCTCTTTTTTTTTTTCATCCCTTCTTTTGCCTCAGTCTGATTGCAACCCCCCCCCCCCCTCTCGGATGGCGTCACTGGGGAAACGGGGGTAGGGGGGGGGGTCACTCTTAGGGGAGTTTGAGAATAAGTGCTGTCGGAGAACAGGAAGTGCTGGTGTGGAGGAGGAAGTGGTGGGGTCTGAGGTGTGATTTGTAGAGCTCTGATGGCTTATTTAGGGGGAAGGCTAAGCGCTCCTGCCAGTGCTGATTACACGGGGCGGGCAGAGCGATCGGTTTGATATGTCAGCCGTGCGTGTGAAAGGCCGAGCTCCTTTCTTCAGCTGATTATAAGCTCCCCCGCGATTCGCAGGAGTTGGAACAATCGATATTAGACTCTCTTTTCTTCCCCTTTGATGTGCCTTGATAGCCCAAGGAGTTTTACGAAAATTTAGCTATTTTTTTTGTTTTGAGCGTTTAAACTCCGCTCTCCTGAACCTGAGAACTGCTTTCTTGGTTCTTGGAGTAAGCTCTTCTGTGAGTTACGGGGTAGATGTTCACGGTCGTCGTTTCTGTGATATCGCTCTGAATTTGGCTTGCGTTGCTTGTACTTCAGTGTATATTGCGGACAGGAGAATTTTAACGTCAGGATTTGGGTTCTGTTGATTTGTTAGCATTCTGGTAGCTTCACTGTAGACCGTGTATTTGGTGTTGGGGATTTTTGTTTTCCATCCATTCCACCACTTTTAAAAGAGAGGAAAAAAAAAAAAAATTGTGAAACCAGCATGCATCTTTTCTCTGAGGTAATGGTGCTACGCTCGCTAATTGATCAGATGTGTGGGTAGAACCTTCCGGTAAGTGCTGGTCGGGTTTGGGCTGCATCTGATGTGGGGGTGGTTGGATGGCGTTTTCCATTCCTTTTTCCACCACTCTTTCCACTTTCTCTCGGTTGCTCTTTCACTCTCTCTGAAACGGCGTTTAAGGCCGCTGTCATTGCCGCGGTGAGCGCGTTCGGATTCATTTGTGGAACGTGAAAGCGGCTCCCAAAACCTCACGCGTAACGTGGATTTGTGGTAACCATGGTCACACGCACCGGGTTGTAGAAGTGTAGTAACCATGGTCACGTACTACGCTGGCTTCCTATTGGATCGTTCCTTGCGGCTGTTTTCCTGAGTGCCCTCTTGAACAGCCCACCTCTTTACCGTTGACATAATTATCGGAGATTCGCGGCCGTAAGCACACAGCGGAGTCCTCTATGGGCCTGTGTTTTAGGCAGGTGCTCTAACCTGAATAACGGCCGGTCTGAAGGATGAGAAAAAAGGTTTCTGATGAATCTTTGGCCTCGGGGAAAAGGGGAAGGGCTTTCGTGAAGTTTCCAAAAGTTTGATCCAAAATGGCGCTCAGAAGCTCCAGTTCAGGTCCCCATAAATCACCTAGATTGAGATTCAGCCTGATTTCCTGTGTCAACATTGGCTGCCTTTCCTCCTGCACTGGGTGTATTTTTAGCTCCAATTGGCTGAGTGCTCACCTTTGTAATCACTCCGGTACTTTGTACTCCCCTGTTAATCCAGTGGCCGCCTTTTTTTTTCCTCTGTGACTGAGAGAGTATCGTCCACTGAGTTGTGTTTTTGTTTTTATTCATTTTGTTTCCTTACCTATAAATGTGTAACTCAAGGAAACGATAAACTTCTAATTGGTTGTCGCTTAATTTGTAAAGCTTTGGGACCCTGGGGAGTAAATGTATATATTTTTGGTTGTCATTGTTCAAGTGAAATGATAGTCATCACATTTTCCCTACAGCCGTTAAAAGTGCTGTTGAACGGTGACCCGTCGTTGCACCTGTGTAGGAGGAGCGCATAACGAGGAGGCGGACCGTGTTTGTCGTTCCCTTTCATTGCTCCATCGGCACCTACACAACCACAACGTCTCTAATTGAGATGGAAGGACCATTCCATCAGCACCTACACAGCCACAACGTCTCTAATTGAGCCACACTTTGGACCACACACACCACACTCCACCAAAAGATGGAAAAAGTCTTATAAAAGGTTAATAAAAAAAAGGATATTAATATTTAACCATTGAAGAACTCTTTAGCTTCTTGAAGTAAAGAGTCGGTCTGAAATGTGAAGAAAGTGCAAGTCATAAAGCATTTTAATTAATTTCATGAAATTAAAATTCTTCATCTGATCACTGCTTCACCCGATGAATCGGTGGGATTCCCTAGTTCTCAGTTCATGAATGCAAATTAAATATTCACAGTGCAGTGGGCTGCATAAGTCCACTGTGTTAAATATTTATTCCTACCAAGAAGCTTGTATGCAGATAAAAAACATTACTTTCTCTGCTTTATTATGGTCTTTTAAATGTGCCGTCTTTGATTGTTTATGGGCAAATATGCGTAATATTTTTGGCATAATATGACTGAATTTATGCCAAAAGATTTCCTGAGAAGCAGAAACTAAATGCGTTCAGTTCAGATTCTCACCGTGGAAATCCGCAGTCCATGTTTCCTGTTTCTGTTGCATTACATTAGTCATTTAGCTATTTAGCTGATGCTTTCATCCAAAGCGATTTACAGTTGATTAGACTAAGCAGGGGACAATCCCCCCCTGGAGCAATGCAGGGTTAAGGGCCTCGCTCAAGGGCCCGACAGCTGCATGGGTCTCACCGTGGCTTCACCGGGGCTTAAACCACCGACCTACCGGCCCCCCCGGGTCACGCGCCTGAGCCGCTACGCTAACACTGTGCCGCTGTGACTGGGGTCGGCGCCTGACGCGTCCGTGTGTCCTGTGACCCTCCAGGGCAGGTCCCGGAGGAAGAGGAGGCTGAGCAGAACGGGCAGAACCAGAACCGGGGCGCCCCGAAGCCCGTGTGCGTCAACGGCACGGAGGCGGGTCAGCTCAAGTCCAAGGTGGAGCGCCGGTCCAGCTCCTCCTCCAACCCCTCCAGGAAGGGCGTGTCCACCACCAGCAAGATCCGCAAACTCTCCACCTGCAAGCAGCAGTGACCCCGCCCCCGGCCCGGCCCCCTAGCCCAGCTCACACACTGTACTGGTGAGTACGCCGTCAGCCACCGCATTGCAGACCGTAGAGACTATGGGCCAAGTGCCCTGTCACCCATTGACCTCCTGTGGGCTTGTGGTAGCACTTTGAAACTCTGGGACACTGTTGGTGTCTGGGTCGTCTAGTCACCACGCGAGATTAGTGGTGAAATATTGAAAATATTGTCCGAACAATAACATAACAAATCGGCACATGGGGAAACATGGGAAATAAAAACCACCACCTCTTGCGACTACATGTTCTTGTGGGGAAAATACATTGACTTTGAATGTTGAGCGTGTTCGTACCATTGAGTTGAATTGACACGTGTGGCTGAAACTCCTACTTTATGCCGGAGCCCACCGCCCTGGCGTTAGCAAGCGACGCCTCTCACCGAGACCAGGAAGTGAGGTTTGAAAACGGAGCTGGCTTTGGCCGCCTGCAGTGAGTACAGGCAGAACACGGGGCGAGGTTTGCACCTCTGCTCCCCGACGGACCGTCCTGGCTGCAACGAGCTTACACACTCACACAGCTCTTTAGCAGGAGGCCTGAGCCAGCACCTGGCACTTTAGTCGCAATAAATCCTCTTATTAGTCTACCTGGGTCTCGGCAGAATCTCTGCTCTTTGCTTCTCCAGACAGGTGCTTTAATGTGTGCTCCATAAGCATAAGCAGCTAAGGCCAAAGCATTCTCGCAATGTTGCTGCTGTGTTGTGGTAATGTTATAACATTGACAAAGCATTCCAGTCACATTGTGAGGACATTTTTGATTAGCTGGGAGGGGCATTCATAGCCAAATATCCCTGGTCTGTTGTAATGAATGAGTTATATAGTTATGTAATCGCATGTATACATTCTGTAGTTTTTCCGTTTTTTTAAATAAAGAAAGCGGTTCTATTGAGACCGTTTCTCTGTGTGATTCACCGCTCAGTATAAATGGTTTGAGAGTGGGACTTTAATTGGCTTCCGGCATTTTCTCTCTACCTCCCTCGCTCCCTCACTCCCTCCCTCCCTCCCTCCCTCCCTCTCTCTCTCTCTCTCTCTCTCTCCTCCCCTCTTCCTCAGCCCCCTGGTTTCACCTGCTCATTCACGTCCCCTCTGCTCACCGCGAGTCATTCATGAGAATTCGCTCTTAACAGGTTCACTCAGCCTACTCCAATGCCCTCCTCCTCCTCCATATGAAAACCCCCCCACGTGCTGATAACATTTCTGCGCAATTAACACCTTTACAGCTTCCTTCCTGTGTGTCACCGTCATGGATTCTTATGGGTTTTTTCCCCCCCCTCTGCAACTTACCAGAAGCGCTTATTGCCCTTGACATTTTAAATCAGAATCTCTGATTGCAACAGAGGGCACCGGTCTTGAGCCATTCCCGTGGTAATTTCCGGCCTGTGCCTAATCCGGTGTGGCCGGTGTTCGTATCGGAAGCCAGGCGGTGGAGCTCCGTGCCGCCGGTCCACCAGCACTGAGCTAGCGAACGGGCCTTGGCCGGCCCAGGAAAACCCTCTCCCTTCTGTGCAGTAAAACGTAGGGAATTGGCTTGGCGGAGAAATCAATTCTGATGCGGAGGGCGAACATAATAAGAGCCGTAAAGCAGAGCGGAGAAAGAGTCACTATTTTAATAAGATTGAGCGCTATTCTGTGTGAGTCACGCTCCCCTCCCACGCATTCTTCCAGTGCCTGGGACCTGGTGCGTACAGAGGAGAGAGGGAGGAGAGAAAGAAAGAAAGAGAGAGAGAGGGGTAATATCTCTGTGAAGGTATTGGAAACACGAGGGAATGCAGCTCCATTGCATGCTCTGAAGCAGGGGTGGTTGGGGGGAAGATCCAATCAGTATTGATTTGTGTGGGGAGTGACTCACCACACGACTGAGTGCCCAGGGCGGCCCAGGATATTATTTCTCTGATTTAGAGCCCTGCAGTTTGAGATGCTGCAATCCCCGCTGCCCTTCTCAGGTACGGGGCAGTTCCCGTTGTGGGGGTGGATGCTGACTGATAGGCTTGTGTCTGGACCCACCAGCCCTGGCCTGCCTGCCTGCCTCAACACGCCAGGCGGGGGTGAACAGACACCTCACTCTCAGCTGGAGTACCAGCCCCTAAACGCTGCCCCCACACCCCTATTACCCCTCCTTAGCAATGGGCCTCAGGAGTGCTGGGGAAACTCCCCCTGCGTTCTCAGTGCACTGTACCAAACGCACGTCACTAATCTGTGCTTATTTCTGCTTCCTTCCCCTGACAGGTCCCCCCCCTCCTCCTTTATTTTTCCTTTTCTTAGATTTGTTTTTGGGATATCCTGAGCAAGGACGAAGAGAAGATTTGTTGTGTTTTTATTTTTTATTTTTATTTTTATTTTTTATTCCCTAACTTAATGGACACATTATTGAAAAAGGATGCAATACCAGGAAGTGCACTACAGAGTGGAATTTTCTTTTTGTCTTTTCTTCATTTTTTGTGGATTTTGTTGAGCGGACGTGAGGGAAAGGAGAAGTGGGATGTGGAGGCTCTGACCGGCTCAAAATGGCCGCCGTCCCCGGCCCATGTGCAGTGTTCTCCCTGTACCCCCCGGGACTCTTACTGTACGGATGCCAGACCTTACCGTTTCGTTTTTTGGAGATCTTTTTATTTTCCAGTTACTACTTGCAGTAAAAAAAAAAAATTAAAAAAATAACAAAAAAAAAAAAAAAAAACCTGGAAAAAAAACCACGCACAGACACATTGTGATGTGTTAAAAGAATGATATTGCTAATGATAATTACAATATTGATAATGATGAGGGTAATGATAGTTACTATAAGACACCCAATTAAAACTGCATGCTGTACGGGCTAGGAGAAAGGGAATTTTAGAGTGCGAAGGTCACCAGTTGGACTTGACCCTTTCCATCCAGGGACGTTTTGGGTTTGGTTCCTTTCCGTTTTTATGGTTTTATGTACGGTTTTGTTTTATTGTTTCTTTTTTTTTTCCATTGAATATTTTTTAAATTATTATTTATATAAAACACATCCCAACCAGACCAGATTTTGGTTGTCTTTTGTGATTTTCTTTTCTTTCTTTTTTTTTTTTGTATTTTCTTAGAGATTCATTATTTGCATCCTGTCTTTATCCAAAGTATAATTTATTTTGGAATAGTAAAGAGTTTAACCCTTTATACAGGGTAAAACATACCATGATGTGAACCTGTTCGGTTAGCATATTGACTTTTTTTTTCTTCTTTTTTTTTTTCTTTTGCACGATTACCGAACTGAATTTCAAGTTGTGTTGCTGTTGAAAGAATTGTGTCATAACTAAAAGATTATATCCCTCTTTATCAGAGATTCTTATTTCTGCCTGACGTTTCCTTTAAGAACAAGGAGAATGTGTTCTACATTAGTTATTTAGCTGAAGCTGCATTACAGTTATTTAGCTGACACTTTTATCCAAGGCCACTTACAGTTGATTAGACTATTGCCCCCTGGAGCAATATGGGGTTAAGGGCCTTGCTCAAGGACCCAACAGCTGTGCAGATATTACCGTGGCTACAGCGGTAGCCCCAGCAAGATCGAGGGACACAAGATCGTGTTCCTCCTCAAGCACCCCTGATGCAACCGATCGAGCCCTTGGTTAGGTGCATCAGGTGCGCTTGAGATGGAACGCTTCAAATACCTGGGTCTGGCTGGGGGTACCTGAGGAGAGATTTGGGAACCACTCCAGTAGAGCACGGGTAAACAAGGGCCAATCCATTTCAGGATTTTGTGCCAACTTCTGGTCTTAATTATTTACTTGACTCAATCATATCTTATCTGAAATGGGTATAAGTACCGGCTGCAGACTGGAAGTGTGTCCTAATGATTTTACTGTGCTCAAGTACAGGCTTGAGAACCAGGGTCATTTATAGAGCTGTCAGCAAATTAAAAACAAGGCGGTTGGTTGGAACAGACCACTGGGTGGGCTTGCTGGCCTCTCAGGTCAGATGTACCAACGTCAGGCACACAGGGCTCAGGTGACTTCGGTCACCTCAGGTTTTTGAATCCCTCCTGAGATCCCGACAGGGTTGACAAGAGTTCTGTGGACGTGCCGATTTTCCACCCTTCAGAGCTCACGGTGTCATTTAATTGTGCAGAATATTGTTTCCTTTAGGGGGACGTTCTACCCTTTAAATTTCACCGTCTCGTTTACCTGACAATTAAATTGTTAAGATCTTGGTGTGGGATGTTGAATTCCGCCCCAGAGCGTTTTCATCGCTTTCAGGTAGATCTTGGGTCCGTGCCGCACTTCACTTGGCGAATATGAAAAGCGTGCTAACGTGCTAATCTGCTGGTGAATCCAAGTACACCCACCGACTCTTTACATTTCACATAAACATTCCGCAACGATGACCTCTGACCCTGCACACAGTCGACTCGTACACGTTTGTCTACACCTGGTCTGTGACCTAATATCTAGCCAATGGGATTTTTATACATTGTCACTTATGTAACTATTTTAGCTCTGCGGCAAGGTGGTTCTTTATTTTGAAGGGATGTATTACAGCTAGCCAAATTCTCGTCTTGGTATGGAGCCAAAAATTGTTGATACTCTATGAAACACAGGCAAGCCTCGCCCACACGTTTTTTCATATAACAAAATTAAAACCTGTAAAAGGGGTGACATATTGACATAAAATCTAATGGACTCCAGCTAAGGACTCCAGCATCTAAGGGAGTAGCCACGATTGGCGACCTAAAGTGCCACTTAAGAAACCTTTGCATTTACTCTCATTTTTCACCAAGGTGGTTTTACCAAATGTGCCTCAGCCATTTCTCCTTTCTCATAAACCTTGTTTTCACAATGTCTGGAGCCAAATGCAGGACTTGGAATGGAATACCAACAATTGGATGAGGAGAAAAAAAAAAACCCCAAAAAAACCTCAAGGTAAGTAACAGATGATCACTGCAAGCAATTTCAGACACCCTGTTAACAGGGCAAATACTTCATGTTGGTACCCTTACCAAGCACCCACAATGTGGTCCATAAGTATTTAGACGGTGAAACATTTTCTTTTTTTAATCGTTTGGCTCTGTACTCTGGCACATTTGATTTAAAAGGAGACCATGAATGTGAGGTTAGACGTGAATTATACATTTTACATTTTAGTCATTTGGCAGACGCTTTTAATCTAAAGCGTATAGGTTCTTCCACAAGTTAAAGCATCACATCCATAACTAGTAAAATACAGAAAGTGTTGTTCTAAACATAGTCATCAAGTGCAATTTTCTTTTTCTTTTTTTTTGGGGGGGCGGGGTTAGACAAGAGGGATAGGGATATCAGAAGGATAGGGAGTGTTTAAGGACTGCTTTTCATTTCATTTCAGTGTTTGCATCCATATTGGCTGGACTGTTCGGGAGGTACAGCCCTTTTTATACGTCGCCCCCCCCCCCCCCCCCATTTTAGGGGAGTAATTGAACAAATGTATCTTTGTCATATGTAGTGGTTGGTTGCATATCCGTTTCATTCAATGATTGCCTGAAGTCTGTGACCCAGGTACATCAGTAGGTGCTGGGTGTCTTCCTTGGTGATGGTCCACCAGGCCGGTACTGCAGCCATCTTCAGTTCCTGTTTGTTTCTGGGGGTTGTTCGCCTCCTGTTTTGTCTTCAGCGAGTGAAAAGTTGGATGACTCATTTTTTTATTCAAACTCAAACTACCCTGGACTTTCTGTTCTTCAGGCTTATCGGAAGGATGTGTATTGTGGTCTTCCCTTTATGGTAGACTTTGACATACAGTCTTGATGGCCACATCCTGAGTGATGTTCTTGATCTGCTTGATGGACGAAAGGGGGTTTTTCCATCACGATTTTAAAAGAAAATCTTCTTCGGTCATTCACCACAGTCATCTGGTTACCGGGAATAGGCCCGGAAAACGGAACTGAAACTGAAGTGACCGGCATCTGGTCGTGTCTGTCTGAATGCAATGAATGTCAGGCTGTCATCGAATGCAATTTATTTCATTTGTCCTAGTCCAGAGCCGAAAGTCCAGAGCCGAAACTAAAACCGTGTCACTCTCCAAATAATTTTGAGCAGTTTCTGAATGTGATTAAGAGCAGCGTTTCACATTCAATTCAATATCTTCATCTCATTTTGGTGATCATGAGCTATGGTGTAGCCATTAGTGACATTTCAACGCTCTCCCCCAAACAAATTATGCATTTCCCCTTTGAAAGTGACAGCAGTTACTATTTGTAAATCCGTATTAATGATCAAGCCTATGATCATGTTATTGCATAATGGCATCTAGCAACTTGCAGTGACATGTTCCAGTCACTGGTGACATCCTTTAAAATTTGGGAAGAGGTGGGTCCTGTGTACACGCGCTGTACGGCTACTCTCCACGACCTGTGACGAACACTCATTTTGTAGTACTGGGGTTCTTACCGCTTGTTTTAACGGGAAGTTTTGTGACCGACGTTTTGATGGCTGGAATCGTTAATCCGGGTTTGCAGCCATTGTGAAGTCTGAATCCTGAAGAGGCTATTTTCGGATTATCTGTTGGCACGCGTTTTTTGAGCGCTTTCCAGCCGTATTCCACTGATCTACCGTGACTGACTGCTCTGAGGCTTTTTAACCCTGTGGTCTCATTTGACATGCGTGGAGCGTCTTTGGCGGAGATGGTTTAATTCAGCCCCCCCCCCCTACCCTTCCCCAGCATTGATAGGCTTTGATGGTATCCGCTGATTCTGCCATGGGCTCCCCAGCTCTCCTATAGGAGGGATCACCTTGACTTTGATCTGTGATTCTGAATGGTATGCGGTCGTGGGGGGGGGGGGGAGGGGGTGGTGGAGGTATGGAGGTGGTTTGGGGGGGGGGGGCAGCCTTTGATCAGCCCTTGTGTGCTCCGTGCTGTGACGGTCTTGCAGTTGTGGACCGGGCTTGAGCGTTGTATTGATCAGGCATTTCAAATCAAACTGAACCGGGGGGGGAGAGATCAAACGTGTTCATAGTTTCGCGCCTACCTGCCACCACTTCAAAGGGTAAGGTCTTTAACAAAAGGAAATGAGTACCCGCTCTACGCTGGAATTGGCAATTGAAATGTGATTCAAATGGCCACAAGACCCAATTGAATCTTTTTAATCAAATATTGTATGGGTGGCATCACATAGCAGGTCATTAACAGGCTCACCGCCTATATTCCTAGGGGGTTTGATATTGATTTTGAATCATGACACGACAACAGTCACACACATTTTGGGGTCACACTTTAAGGTTCATTAATTTACATTAACTAATGTCATTGTTAACACAAATGAATGATTTACAACTACATTAACAAAGCCGTCCAGATGAACTTGTCAGTAGTTTGTTCGTTAGCTACATTAATTAATGTCAATTCATGTAACATTTTTGCTTATTTGCTTGCATCCTATGGTTATTGGACACCTCCAGAGAGATGGAGGCGCAAGATGGTGGTGATAGTGGGATCACTAGGGTGTTATCTTTATTACATTTATATAGCACATTTTTAGACACTCAAAGCGCATTACAGTGATGAGGGGGCCTCAACCTCTACCAATGTGTTGCACCCACCTGGGTGATGAACGGCAGCCATTTTGCATCAGAACACTCGCCACACACCAGCTGAGGTGGGGATCTTATCATGATTGAGGCTTGGTTCTAGCAGATGTACAGCAAGCATCATCACAGACACAGTTAATGCTTCATTCTTTTATTTACTGATTGGGGAAAAAAATAAAACCCAAAAATAAACGCATACACATTGTTTGGTCCCTCAAGGCTCAATAGATCCAGGTCAGCAAAGGAAAGCTCTACTTACTTTTTTTTTTGTTTGTTTTTGTTTTCTGTCAGAAACAAGCATTTTACTTCACAAGCAAGAATACAGAAATAGATTTTTTTTTTTTTCTTCATGGAAATATAACTCACAAAAGTTTATCGGCCAGCATGGCATGACTCCTAAAATAAATATAGAATCCATAAGATACAAAAACCCTAAAGTACCAATACTTTGTTAATTTCTGTGTTTTGTTTCAAAAACAAATAAAACTGCATTGACAATGGTACTGTCGATTCTGAACGGTATATCTGGGAAAATGTTTTCCTAAAACTGTTTTCACATGCAAAACTATGCACAGTCATGTATCAATGCATTGGACAGGCTATTTGTATTAGTACTCGTTAGTTTACAATGACCAGTATTTTATGTCTAACATCTGAACGATGTACCTACTTATGTAGCTAAGATAAAATATTTTCATACAAAATAGGTGGACACTTGTAGATAGCAGGAAAACAAAACTAGTTGAGATTTCAAAGATAATTTACCGCAGTTTGCCCCTAATTACGTCTACATCTAATTCAAGACATAGACTAAATCTATATTTTGCAGCAGGGCAACGCTGTGCTTCTGTACAAGAATAAATCGATCTTTATACAGATTAGTTCTTTGTTAAATGTATATAACTGGACAAATATTTTCATACCTCTAAGCCATTTTATTGTAGTGTCTCTACAAGACGAATGAAATGCACTTAAATCATCTTCAATTCTTAAAGCCGGTTCTAATGTCGGGTCTGTTCAGCTCAACAACCAGGCTTACATGAGGTTTAAAGGTCATTGTAATAATTACTGTGGGTTGGCTGTCAACGATTTCTTTAAAAATAAACTGAGACAAAGAAGCAGATTATTATTATTATTACTATTTTGAACCATACTTTTTAAAGCTCTGCTTTCATCAACTGATGATGGCAACTTCCCATTCATAACAAAAGAGAGGTTAAAATGTGGCTGACTAGTCACTTCGGCAATAAGCTTTATCTGCTCATAAGATCTTCGAGTGGTTGTGCTGAGCAGTAACAGGCACAGGACTGGACCTTGTGCCCCTATTCTCCACCTGACCACAACTGAAACCTAAACCTCACACAACGGTGTTAAAGTTAGCAAACCTTAACATCCAAATATTTGCTTTATTAACTCTGTAAGGTGCTCTGTCTCTTCTATGTCACAAATTCTCAAAATTTCACTTGTAACTCTTCAGTTCAATTGGCATTAGATTGACAGATTCCATTCATAATGGCGAGCTCTTCCTGGTTATAAATGGAAGAGACAACTAGCTTTCAGACTGTAGACTACACTGCAGCCAGTTCTCCGTAAAACATCCAGCTAAATCAAATTTATTTGCACACGTAATTCCAGTCTGGAAGAAATGGCTCTTCAAAACATAAGAGAATGATCCAGCATCAGTGAAAAGAGAATGTTCAGACTCCTATTACCATGAACAAATGGATGTTGACATGTATTACTGAACAAAAAAAATCCTAAAATGAATCACGCCATCTTCATTTCCAAGCATTTTACAAGATGGTGAGTCTCCTTCATTTTACATTCATTGGAACCTAAGAACCTTTGATCTACCAAGGAAGGATTTGCCATTTATGCAAGCAAAATGGCCCGACACTAGCCTTCATAGCCTGTTTATGTTTCCGGATGTAAGGCAGATCCCGTGAATTGTAAATGATGGTCATTGTAAAGAAGTATTTTTACTGATGCTTCATAGGAAGATGTTGGGTATAAAGCTATGTGCAAGTACATATAACCCTGAATGGGCACATCGGCACTGTATTCCAATGAGAGGTGGAATTTCCTAAAGCTAGCGATTTGATTTTTGAAAAACACAAAGCAGTTTGTTGTCTGTTTGGGGGTGGGGGTGGGGGGCCAAGTTGAGATTACCTCGTCAACATTCACCTAAATGAAAATCAACCGAAATGTGTACACAAAGCTCATTTGTGAAATACATGCATTCAACGACATGCCTTCCCAAAGAGGATAAAAAAACAAACGCAACAGAATGGCAGTAGTCTCATTTGGGCCCCAATATAAGCCCCTATGTATGTGACACAAGCCAGTACAACCAACACTGAATTAATACTGTCGCTTCGGATGCCTTACACATGGTCCTAACATTCGCAGTAAGGCAGGGTAGTGCCGTCCACAGCACCAAAACGTATTTGGCATGGAAGAACACTGAACAGAGGAACACGCCATTATATGTGTTCCTCTTATAAGGTGAGTCCTAAATGTGATTGTATTGGCTTATTTCTAAAGAAAAAAAACACTCGCACAACAAAATGCACATGGAAATAAATACATACAGTGATATAAAACGACAATCGTCGGTTCTCACAATCGTTACCTCACTTGGCAATCGGTCGATTTTTATCCAGTCAGTGCTTCCCTGAATACGAGCTCTGTCCCAATCCCACCGAAAACACTTCACGACAAGGACACTTTAAAAAAGGAGCCTTTTGGATTTGGTGCAGTGGGGAATCTGTGTCTGAGAAATTAACCCTCCCGTTCCCTACCCCGTGTCATAGTGCAATTTCTCTCCATTTCAATCCGTCCATGTATCGATGTAATTATACTGTAAACTACATTTGGAAAACTGGACAGCACAGGTAGCTCATCATCGAGTCCTGACCACAACAACTGACCGTCTACATCTGGGAATATAACCATGGGGTGATATAACCATGACTTTGAAAACTGTGCAACGAATCATCTCAGATTTGCTCCCTTGAGATGAAAAACCAATTGTATTACAGTATTGCCCTATATATTGCCCCACAATGTATAATGTTGCTATACACAGGTCTGACCCGAGACCAAACAACATATCACTTGTAAGCTCTGTTCTTCTCCACCATGGCATGAAAGGGAAGTTCCCCTAAACAGATCCTCCAGATACTTCACCAGTACGACAGGAAATCACATCAGCAGATTGTGTATCTCTACCATAAAACATGGTTTTCTGACGTCCGCGCTGCCGCGATAATGATATTCCACAGAAATGAAATGCAAATGTCTGATAAACTGAGAGAAAGCTGCATGGCGGCTGCATCCATCTCGTCTTATGGGCCAAGGGCGTACCTTCACTGCCCGATTCTTCATGCATGTAAACTAGTGTCTGTAATCTTCTCCTGTCTGGGGTTCAGGCCTGGATCTCTGTAAAGCTGCTTTGTGACAATGCCCTTCCTAAAAAAAAGCACTATACTAATTGAATTAAATTGAATTGAATTGAATTGTAGTTATGACCTGATCGGGATCTGGACACAAACGGCGGACGTTTTTTTACGACAACGATAGCATTTTCTTTACTACACATTATGCCAAATGCGAAATGGCCCAGAAAGCTTCATGAATATCACGTGCAGCAAGAGAATGAATGCTGGTCCTATTGAGCTCTACTAGCAAACTTAATTTGTAAACGTAATGCAAACGATGCAAAGTAAAGGCTGCAAAAGAACGCTAACGCTAAATGCTAAAACTCAAGCCAATGGAGCCTTGTTGCCCTGGTGGACAGGAGTATGATTCGTCTTGTCTCTGCAGCGGAAGTGCGAGCAAGTCTGATAGCACCTGATTTCACAGTGGCATTACTAGTGCAGAGGGCGTATTGGCTCTTAAAACGATCACTTGCCTCACTTGGAGAAAGGCTGTGAAGCAGTGACACGAATGTTGGAATAATTTGGCGGGGGCTGTTGAGATCTGGGTAACTGTGTACCGCGTTTTAAGGTGTTTCTTTCTCGGTTGGAGGTGGGAGAGAGACTCTACAGCAGGACTGCCCAATTCTGTTCCTGAAGATCTACCATCCTGGAGGTTTATGGTTCAACCATAATTCGACACACCTGATTGTACCAATTCGCCGCTCAACGAGATTTCCAGCTGTTGAATGAGGCATGCTTTGTTGGGGTTATAAATATAGTAGTCTGTTATTTAGCTGAAGCTTTTATTTGACGTGACTTTCAGGTTATTAGACTAAGCAGGGGATAATCCCCCCTGAATGCAGGGCCTCACTCAAGGGCCCAACAGCTGTGAGGATCTATCATACCTACACTGGGGCTTGAACCACCAAACTTCTGGGTCCCAGTCATGGACCTTAGCCACTAGGCCGTCGGCTGCCCTGTCGTGAACCTACAGGACGGTTGGTCATCAGGAACATGGTTGGGCAACCCTGCTCTACAGTTGCCCGGAGAGCAAAACGGAACACAGAGGCTTGTTTTTGGGCGAGCGCGAGGGGGGGGTGGCGAGTCGGAGTCATGCTACACTGGGCTGTGGTCGGGAGAGACGCGGGCGACGGTCACCGTGCACTCCTGACTGTCCTTGACCCTGCGGAGGCCGGTGTACAGCCGATCCTCCAGGGTGGCGGTCAGCTTGTCCGTCAGCTCGTCCGCGATGGTCTGAGGGCCGTAGCCCGGGGCGGGGGGCGGGGCGGCGGGCTCGGGGGGCTGCCCGGCCTGCCTGCCGCCCTCCTCGGCGGGCTCGAGCTGCTCGGAGGCGGGGGGAGGCGAGCAGGAGGCGCGGTCCTCCTCTTCCTTGATGGTCCGGCCGCTGCCGCTGCTGCTGGGGCTGACCCTCCTCCTGTCCTCCTCCTCCTCCTCGCCCGCCCCGGGCGTCTGCGCGGCGCTGGGGCCCCCCTCGCTGGCCTCCTCGTCGGGGGCGCTGACGATGCGGGGCAGGGTGCTGTGGTAGCAGGTGTCCAGCGGGTAGTTGGCGCTGTCGCCCCGCCGCAGCGGGTGCCTCTGCCTCTCCAGGGCCGGCGTGAAGCGCACGCCGGGGTCGCTGTACTGCTTGGAGCGCTGCCACTGCTTCCGCAGGTGCACCCGCGAGCGGTGCTTGGTGCGCAGCGGCGACTCCTGCTGGTCGAACTGGGGGTCGTGCCGCAGGAACTCGTGGAAGAGCGCGTCGGTCTTCTCGTCGATGCTGTAGTCCCGCCGGTGCAGGTGGAGGTGGGGGTGGGGCTGCGCCTCCCGGGGGGCCAGCATCTGCCCGTACGGGGCCCACCCCAGCGGGCTCTGGACCTCCAGGCTGCCCCCCACCGCCTCGTCCTCCAGCTCCTCCTCGAACATCTCCCCCGCCGCCTCCACGCTCTCGCACACGGTGCCCTTGCGCCCGGAGTTGGTGAAGAAGCGCCTCTTCTCCGACGCCGTTTTGTCCTTGGGCCCCGTCGCCGCCGTGCTGCCGAACAGCCGCAGCTCCTCCGGCGCCCTGCAGGGGGCCTCGATGGAGGCGTAGCCGCTGTCCATCTGCAGCAGCTTGCGGTTGCCCGACTCGCCGTCGCTGCCCCTCTCCGAGTCCACGCTGTCCTGCTTCCCCGCCTTGTCCCCCGCCTCCGCCCGGGGCGGCTCGGCGTCCCCGTCTGGCTCGTCTCCGATGTCCTGGGAGGGGTAGCTGGGCAGGCCCCCCTTCTCGGTGGCGCCCCCTAGCGAGCACACGCTGTCCGCGTCGCTCCGCACCGAATCGCGGTCGTTGTTGCTGCTCTGGTCGGACGAGGCGTACTGCTCCAGCGAAGCCCGCAGGGTCCAGATGTCGCGGTACAGAGTCTGGGGCTCCGAGCTCTCCTTGAGGCAGGATGACCCGGCCCCGGGCCCTGCCCCGAGTCCCACCCCCAGCCCCTCCTCCTGGGGCTCCGGAGACAAGCCAATCACTCCTCTCACGCCACTGCAGCTAGGCTCCACCACCACCTCCACCTCTAACCTGCAGTGAGGAAGATCGAGACGTTAGCACGTTAGCACGTTAGCAGCGCTCACGCAACCCTTCGCTCACACGAACAGTTCGGTCTTCAGTGAAATGCATACGTCCCTGGTGGTTGTGGCATGTACACAGGGACACGTGTAAAAATGGCAGCAATGTCGAATGGTTTGAGCTTTTGGGACATTTTCTGTCAATAGTGCTGTCTCAAACACATTGTGATCACACAATTCCCCAGTTACTGTTGTGCAAAAACAATTTTTTTTCTTATAGAATTCTTTATTTATTCATTGAAGTCATTAAATAGACATGGAAGCAACCGCTAAATCCTTCTGAGTGTTGAACACTAGATAAAAAAGGGAATTATTTTGTAATTTCTAAAAAATAATTTCAAATTTACTGATTAAATATAGTTAAGCCCCATCATTTTCAGTTTCATCTTGGAAAAATATGTATTGGGGTTTATTACTCTTAGCTGACAGGCTGAGTAGGTCTACAAACCTTTGTGATAATTCAAAGATATCTTGCAGCTCATTATATAGTGTTTCTAGAAGTGTTTGCTTTGCCATCTTCATTACAGCAATGCTGTTGCGTTCTTTCGAGGGAATCTGTTCATGGTATCAAGTTGGGTGTATTTCTATGTGACTATTTGAAGTGGGAGCTGCTTTTATCTGGTTTCATTAAGAAGATTATTCAAGCTATTCACAGATTTTTAAAGTTTTTATGCCAAATTTGCCCAGGCAAAATTTTCGAACTTGGTTATTTCCCAATAGGATTATAATCCCTTTAAAATTTAAAAACAGTTGAGCACTCATCATTCAAGCAGTAGCTGTTATATTATGGACAATAGAGAGAGTCCAGAAGACAAGGGAAAAGGCAGTATAATATTATTATATTCTATAAAAATGGGAATAATCACAGTTATCCAAAACATTACTGGCAGTTAATCTAAATAGCATATGTGGAGAATAATGTTGTCAACATTAAGGAGTAAGATTAAGAAATTGTAATTTTATTAAATCTACAAGACAGAAAAGTGTGCAAAAAGTGAAGGGGCCTCAATACTGAATAAGTCCCTTAGTGAAGGGTACAACAGCTGTGCCCCACCTGGGAATCAAACTAGTAACCTTTGCTTTACAATCCCATTATTCACTGTGTTACTTTGCCTATATTATACTTCACTATATTCGTATATTTATATTTTCTGTTTGGATCTATTCCAGTGTACACACTGTATCATTGCACATAGACAGATCATTTCTATGTTTTAACACTTCTATAAAGATGCTGTACGCAAAACCCACATAACTTTGGCAAATAATTTAAAAGCCAAATTAAATCATATGACTAATTTAATGGGCCTGTCCTATTTTCATATTATTTTGAAGCAATCATTCGGGCCCCATCTGTGACATTGGCATGTGCAGAGACACTAGATGAACTAAGCAGATGACCAGAGAAACACAAACTGCAGCAATGGTTTTTCGCTGGGAGCATGATGTCACCATAATCTGAAAAGCCATGATGAAGATTCGAGATTACCAACCAACCGAGATACTCATGTTTCCCCTTCCGCGGTCCCCTTCTGGGTGACAGCGTAGCACGCCACACCTCTTTCGCTTATCGGCTAAGACTCGGGCTCCACCGCCGCTGGTGCATCCTGGGAACAGCGCCCAACCCCAAACCCCCCCCCCCACACCGCGGGATTAGCACGCCGCGGCGTGCCGTCGATGGAATGGGCGGCTAATGAGCAGCAGCGCTAGGCGCTAGGCGCTAGGCGATGGCTGTGGCGAAGCAGCGTGGCGGATGAATGGCGAGGGAATTAAAAATACCTGCCGAGGGAGGGTGGTGGCGTGGAGGGGGGGGACAGGAAGCCGGGGGAGGCGCGGCCGGGGCAGTAGGGGATGTCGTGCGCGCGCGCGATGTACTGGATGAGGTCGATGTGGTGCGCCTCGCGCCCCTCGCTCTCCTCCTGGTCCATGCTCTCGCTGGCCGCCCTCTGCCGTTGGAACTGCCGCCGTTTCGGGGACCCTGGTGGGGGAGACGCGCCGCGTCAACGCACCAAACGCACGCCCCAAGTCCCCCCCCCTCCCCCGGCTGCGTTTGTGAGAGCTGACGGGATTGGTCCGCCAGCATTTCGCATGTTTAGCGGGATAGTGGTCCGCTAGCCAAGAGGAAGGGTCTGAGATGGGGAAGGGCTTGAAAGAGGCAGTTGGTGAAAGGTCCTGCCACAGTTGGACCACTAAAGTGCTGGTGTGCCTACAGCTGTTACAGCACTGGCTACAAATAGGTACTCACTGTGAAAATGGCAAGGGAAGAGAGGTCTTATTTGTACCAAGCGCCATTAAAAAGATTATCTGTGAATATACATCATTGTGAATGTACAGTATTTATAATAAACAATGATTGATGAAAGTACAGCACATGGTCTAACCTATACGATCATAAAAACCTTTGGGGGGAAAAAAACTGAAACGTATGCTGAAACATTAAGTACATAATCACTTATATAGTCTCCTCATAAGACTCTTAACATTCTGTCTGAATCAAACCATGCAGGAAAATATGTGAAAATGTCTACTGGAAATGTGCCGCACAGTGACATGGCTATTTCATAAGCTAATAAAGTTTTGATTGGCAGCTGAGTTGGCCCAAATTGGCAGTAAATGGGTCATGAACCGGCCTCTCTCCGCCGTAATGAATTTATGCAGAAGAACGCGACGGCCATTTCCTGTCTGCGTCACACTGATGTCATCCTGGCGGTCCCGGGGGGGTTCAAACGGCGTTTTCTCCGGATGACACGCCGGCCCTCGACCTGCGTGTGTGTATATGTGTGTGTGTGTGTGTGTGTGCGAACGGCCTGTCGACCGCCAGGGGCGGGGCCCAACGCAGGCCCAGGGTGCTTTGAAAAAGGAAGTGCACTGCGTCACAAGGCCATCTGTCAGAGCGAGGGCATCTGTAACCCAACAGGTGCCTTCTCCGACGGTCTCTCAGAGAATATCGCCAGGCTCCTCCTCGCCCCTCACGCTATGTCTGTCCTCTGTTGTATCTCAGCCACACATTGTATGCCTGTGTTAAAAAATGTGCATTTGAACCGTCCTCTGTTGTATCTCAGCCACACATTGTATGTCTGTGTTAAAAAATGTGCCGTTTGAACCGTCCTCTGTTGTATCTCAGCCACACATTGTATGTCTGTGTTAAAAAATGTGCATTTGAACCGTCCTCTGTTGTATCTCAGCCACACATTGCATGTCTGTGTTAAAAAATGTGCATTTGAACCGTTGGACATAAGGCTGACATAACACGGCATCAAGTCACAGCAGTCACAAGATGGCCTAGCAGATGATGTCAGTTTATGTCGAATGACTACATTCAGTTATTTACACAGAGATGCATTTCAAATACATGAAGAGATGAAAGAAGACTTAAACTTAATATTTACGTAGACCTATGGATCCATGGTGCATACATCTTTAGCCATCTTAGAATACAAAATGGGTATTTTGCTTGTGTTTTCAATTTGGGGTGGGATCAAGAACCCTCCAGCAGGCAATAATTGCCCGCTGGCTTGGACCACTGCAATATTACCATTCACATCACTTATATTCCAAATGAATGTGTGCTGATCCTGTTGCGTCCTCATAAAGAGTTTTAAAATACTGTGCGCACCAGGACACCCCCAATATATCTTGATCTAGCATTTGACGTACGACCAGTCAGCAAGTGTGCCAAACTCCACATTATCCATCACATTAAACACGGGCGGCCACATTACCGTTCAACTTCAAGGGTAATTGGCCACCAATCGCTAATTCAAGTATTGATCCTCGATTGAGCAACCCCCAACATACAACTGCTGCTCCTCCCCACCCCAATTATTTGTCTAACAGGCTGTGTATCACATTTGTTAGGTTTTTTTTTTTTCCCTTATATGCTCAGCTCTGCGAATGTTCCTGCCAATGTTTTGTTGTTATTGGAAGCCGAACGAACGTGTCCGTCTTGCCAAGATGCGTCTGAGTGTGTCGAGAGGCTGCTGCTCCTCCGCCATTAGCAGTCGTTCACAAAGACGCGCCTCTTCTCAGACGGGTGCTAAACAGTGAGAGCCACAGGGCTGCCAGTGGACCGGTGCCACGGTGAAGTTAGCAGCTTGCTCCGCTCCCCGACTCCAAAATGGCCGTCCAGGAGGACAGGGCTTGTCGAAATGGAGAGTGATGACACGTTTGGGGCAGCTTGTAGCTTCGTGGCTAAGGGCGGTGGTTCAAGTTGGTAGTTTGGTGGCTACCTGGAAGGTTGGTGGTTCAATCCACGGTAGCCACGATAAGATCTGCACAGCTCTTGGGTCCTAAGCCCCACATTGCTCCAGGGGGGATTGTCCCCCGCTTAGTCTAATCAACTGTATGTCGCCTTGGAAGAAAACTTCTGCTAAATGGATTGTAAGTTAACCTGGGAGAGAGTTGCAAGCTGAGATACGGCTGATTCTGTCAGATCCCTCTTACGCCCTGCAGTGGCCATGACAACAGAGCCACCAGGCAGGTGACCTCCATGTAGTGAGCTGCGTGCCTTGACCTGCCTCCCACAAGGGCCTGATGTGTAACAGAGTACCATGTCACTGCGGGCCCCTTCGACTGCCACTATGTGGGCGGACAGTTCTGGAACACAAATCCTTTTACAACAAGGCATCCACTCCTGGCCCGCAGAGGTGACTTGGCAAGTTTTTGCAGTGACTCAGCCGAGAATCGATCGGTCACAATGGCTGACTCCACGGTTAACTCACCTCAATAACTTTGTTGATTCTAAGGTGAAAGGAAACGCTAATCTTTCTGCGGCTCTCCAAGGGCAAGAGTGAATACCGCTGTCTTGGGAGTTGTGGTTGTTTTAGATCAGCACAATCTCACCCTAGTAGGCATTTTAGATGTTATTTAGCTGACATTTTTATCCAAAGTGACGTCCAGTTGATTAGACTAAGCGGGGGACAATCCCCCCAGGAGCAATGTGGGATTAAGGGCCTTGCTCAAGGGCCCAACAGCTGCACAGATCCTATTATGGTTCCGCCAGGAATTGAACCACCAACCATGCAGGTCCCAGTCATGTATCCTAACCACTATTCTACAGGTTCCGTTGGCCCAACCGGAACACCTTTGTTGTGTTTGCTTTTGGGGGACAACGTGTCAGTCACCAATACCATCCCAATACAACAGAAAGAAAGAAATAAATCTACATACGGTATCTCACATCTACACTCCCACCGCGCATAAATTCTCTCTCATTGGCCCATCATTCCGGCTCATTTCATATCTGACCAAGTGCACCGGCCGGCTCGTGAGACAGTCATTTAGCAGGGCCAGCGATGAATTATGCAGGAAGGTTCTGTTGGGCTCATTCCACTGGCTGGCTCCAGCAGGATCGCACTATGATGCAGCTGTCATTGATTTGGGCTTAACCGCCATTGATTGCCCAGTGGGGGATGAAGTGGAGGTGGTGGTGGGGGGGGGGGGTTAAATAGGGAGGAATAATCATCCTAATAAAGACAATAAGGGCCAGTGGACCGGAACTTGCTGGAACATCTCCTATTCTTTATTTTCACAATGACTCTCCCTAAGTGCACGTTGTGTACTCACCCCGGCAGATCTTAATGATAATGGCGTGTTTGGAAGTGCTGATGACGCTGATTGGAGATCGAGTTTGGCCGTTTAACACAATGACTGGCTCCGTTTCATGGCTTGTGTCACTTTCCTTGAAAAGTTTTGCCTAGCGAGCCATTAGCCTAGCATGCTAAAAAGTTGTGTCGACCTAGCTTCAGGTTCAGTTCCATTTCAGCTCTGTTAGTTTCAGGAAATTATAGTCAAATTTCATTGAGCTTATCTTACCTAACCTAAATAATCTTAATGCATAATTTTAAGGCCTGGACCCGACTCAAGGGGTCTGGGGATGGCAGGGAAGCTCCTACCTCTGGTGTCCAGGCTGGAGGCCCGCTGGCTGCTGTCGAACTTCCACTTCTTGATCTTGAAGTAGGGGCTGGCGCCCTCCAGACTCGCGTGGCGCCGCAGCTTGGTGAAGAACTGCAGCACCGTGCCCTGCCCAGATCCGCCAGAGGGGGCGCCAGAGGCCACGGCCCCTTCACTCGCACCGCCCGGGCTGCCCCCGATCCGGGCCCCGGCCCCCATCACCTCGATCTGCCCGGAGAGGGAGAGAGAGGGGGAGAGGGAGAGAGGTGGAGAGAGAGGGGGAGAGGGAGAGAGAGAGGGAGAGAGGGGGAGAGGTGGAGAGAGGGGAGAGAGAGAGAGTGAGAAAGAGGCAGAGACAGAGAGAGCAGAGAGACAGAGAGAGAGAGAGAGAGGGAGAGAGGTGGAGAGAGAGGGGGAGAGGGAGAGAGAGAGAGAGAGGGAGCGAGGGGGAGAGGTGGCGAGAGAGGGGGAAGGAGAGGGAGAGAGGGGAGAGAGAGAGTGAGAAAGAGAGGCAGAGACAGAGAGAGCAGAGAGACAGAGAGGGAGAGAGAGGGGGAGAGAGAGAGAGAGAGGGGAGAGAGAGAGAGGGGAGAGAGAGAGCGTGAGAAAGAAAGAGGCAGAGACAGAGAGACAGAGAGAGGGAGAGAGGGGGAGAGAGAGAGAGAGAGAGGGAGCAGAGACACCCACGAATCAGCCAAGGCAGTCTACACCTGTGATTGTCTGTGCGTGTGATAATCTGGCAGCGTCCCTCCCATACATGGCCGCCCCTTCATGCATCGTGCGCCAAACCCACGCGCCCCCGTGGGAGCAGGCTCGTGGGCGGTCGAGCTGAGCGTGTTCCTCTCCTCATTAGGGTCCAATCGACCGTGATGACCTTAGCTGTGCCTGTCTGTCCACTCAAGCCTCAGTGCTTTGTTTTTTTTTCCTTGTCTCTTCACATTTTTCCAACTGTAACTATTTGAACTGATTTGAATTTCTGATCCACAAATATGTAGAATGTAGTCGCTCCTAAGACAGACCCGGCAATTCATTATTGTTCCCTGAAGGGGACATGAGTCTCTGGTCTTCATCTCCAGAACCATATATTCCACTACACTGAAACCTACATTGCAAGGGACATTTAATCAATATTAATCAAATTTTATTCATGATAATATCACCGCAACATGTTTTTGTCATCCAAGACATTTGCATTATGTAAAATAAATTCTAATAATTTCATTATTTGTCTGACAGGCCTCAGGAGGATAAAAGCGATGCATCATGGCTCTATCTAACCCCCCCCCCCCCCCACCCACCCCCCCCTCAGGGGCCCCGTTCACTCACAGAGCTGGCCCGGGGGCCCTCAGGGCCGGGGGCCGGGGGACTCTCGCTGAAGCTGCTGTCCACCACGGAGTTGAGGGCGTCTCCCGGGAGGGCAGAACTGGGGCTGATGCTCAGGCTGGTCAGGGCCGTCTGGGGCAGGGGGCAAATGGAGGGCTGGAGACGGGGCAATAGAATGGGGAGAGGAGCAGATTAGCAGCCAAATGGAGTTCTACATTAAGATTAAGGAGACGATGATTCATACGGAAAAGAGCCGTTAATTAGAAAAACCTCTCCGCATCATTTCGCCGATTCCTATTTTTGAAATGAGGGAGGAGAGCGATATCAATTTTTTTTTTTTCACATTTAATATCCGTGATATATTTTATTAATCTGCGCTGATTGATCGCGACGCGACTATAATTGCCGCGGCCGTAACCGTGCCGACGACGGCCCCGGTTACCTGGAAGATGGAGAGGCTGGACTTGGAGGCGGGGCGTGTCGTCATGGCGATGCTGTTCTCCGATGACTCGCACTCGTGGATGGTGAGGATCTTCAGGGCGGGCGGGGGCAGGTGGAGGTGGGTGAGTCGGGCGTTTTTCAGGTGGTGGAAGTCGCCCTCGGTGAGAGTGTACCTGGGGTGGAGAGGCGAATGCGTCAGAGCCGCGAGCCGCCCGAGAGAACAACAAGAGGCCTCTTCATTCTTACGTCAACGCCACCTGCACTCATGCAGGGATACCTACGTCACACATGTGGGCACATACGCTGTAGGCACCTACCCAGCGGTGAACCGCTTGTCGGAGTGCTATTTGGTCTCACAAAAGGCACGAAATGACTCACAAAGAAACGATGACTACTCTAACCGTTTGAATTGATGTTTTTATGAGTGCGCATTAACTTTGAAGGGTACATCAACCGCAGGCGGATAGAGATGAAAACGGAAAGGACAGGACGGACAAATTAAATGAATAAACAAATAAATAAAAATGATACCACTTCTCCGAAGCCTGAGTACTATAACAACGTCAGCCTGGGAGGAAAACAAGAGATCAAAGCACCGAATGGTGGAATGCGCGCACGCGCGCGCGTGTGTGTGTGTGTGTGTCTTTGTGTGTGTTTGTGTAAAGAAGCACATTTCTGATTGGCCACTGCAGTCCTGGAGTATGGAGGGGTGGGTGTGTGTAGGTGTTGAGTGTGTGTGCGTGTGTGCATACATTTTTTTTTCAAACATTCAAATTCATTGGTTGTATCTGAATGGCCAGTGCAGTCCTGGAGTATGGATGGGGGGGTGTGCATGGGTGTTGAGTGAGTGGGTGCGTGTTGTGTGTGTGAAAACATATTTCTGACATTTATATTATTTTATCAGATCTGATTGGAGTCCTAGAGCATGGAGTATAGTTTGTGTGAGTGGGCGTGTGTGCGTGTGTGTGTGTGTGTGTATGCAGTCTTGCAGTATGTAGCTGTGTGTGACTGTGTGTGTGTGTGTGTGTGTGTGTGTGTGTGTGTGCAGTCCTGCAGTATGGAGGTGTGTGTGAGTGTGTGGATGTTGAGTGTGTGTGTGTGTGTGCAGTCCTGCAGTATGGAGGTTTGTGTGAGTGGGTGTTGAGTGTGTGGGTGCTGAGTGTGTGTGTGTGTGTGTGTGTGCAGTCCTGCAGTATGTAGGTGTGTGTGAGTGGGTGTTGAGTGGGTGTGTGAGAGTGTATGTGCAGTCCTGCAGCATGCAGGTGTGTGTGAGTGGGTGTTGTGTGGGTCTGTGTGAGTGTGTGTGTGCAGTCTGCAGTATGTAGGTGTGTGTGAGTGAGTGTTGAGTGGGTGTGAGAGAGTGTGTGTGCAGTCCTGCAGCATGCAGGTGTGTGTGAGTGAGTGGGCGCGCGCGGGTGTGGAGTGGGTTCAGCGAGTGGGAGGCTGACCTTCGACCTTTCTCCTGCGTCTTCTTCCCGTGGTCGTACAGCGCCGCCTCGTTAAAGGAGACGCGCCGGCCCGTGGTGCCCGTCGTCAGGAAGCGCTCCGTCTCCGTGTCATGGCTGCTGGCGGCCGACAGGCAGTCCGACTCATCCACCCGGATGGTGATCTCTGATTGGGTGTACAAACACACGGTGATCTCTGATTGGGTGTACAAACACACGGTGATCTCTGATTGGGTGTACAAACACACGGTCATCTCTGATCAGGTGTACAAACACACGGTCATCTCTGATCAGGTGTACAAACAGACGACGATCTCTGATCGGGTGTAAAACGACAGGTGATCTCTTACTCGGTATGCAAACAGATAGGTGATCTCTGATTGGGTACACAAGCAGATCGGTGATCTCTGGATTTAAAAGGCAAATGATGACTGATGGTATAAAAGCAGATAGGGGATCTCTAATTGGGTATAAACAAAGACTGCGGTCTCTGATTTGTACCAAAGCAGACCACCCCAGTCCAGGGGTTGGAATCGGGGATCGTATGAGATCCTTTCCTATCTGCTCAGCTGTGAAACAACCTAAGTTTCGTTGAGTTTGCTCATGAAAAACAAGAACCAAAAAAGCGATTTTTCTCTAAAATACTTAAATGTTTTCTTTTTTCAAATTGTATGGGGAGGTTTACAGATCCCACGCCTTCATGTACATAAGCTCGCAATCAGCAATCACAATGAAAGCACAAAGCTACTTTTGTAATATAACTTTCTGTCAGTATGATATAGATTGTTTTGGCAGAACACCCTAATTAATATTGACCTGCTGGACTAGATTTTCTTTTAGAGAAAGCCGTCTCATACTAATCAGGAATCAAAGATCTGGACAGTTATCTTTGCTGGCTAAAGGTCAAAAGGCAGGTTTGTGATTTGTGACAGGAGCTGAACCAAATCTGAGGTAAATCACAAACCCCGCCCTTGAACTTTAGCGAGGATAGATAACCACGTGGAAAAGTACTGATGGATGCATTCCCGTCCGATACAGGACGGCTGTTTCATTCCTCTAGCATCAGAGTTTGTTCCAAGGTCTGCATCAGAAAAAGTTGTTATGAAACATCAGCTGAACTGACAGTGGAATGTGGCTTTTCACCATGGAAACGGGACCTTGGAGGAACAGCTAAGTTCACTCTAGCTGTGAAGTATGAGTAATACCCTGATCGAGAAACACACAGTGGATTTTGTAAATGTACAATGAGAGTACGTCATTTGGGGTTGAAAGGCGTAGACTTGTAGACATGTTTTCGCTGCAGCCCTGCCTTGTCTTGAGCATTCCATTCAGGACGGTCCCTACGTGTACAAACCAACAGCTGGCCCTGAGGCCCACGCAGGTGTACTTTCTTTCAACTGTAAATACCGAAACACACAGTTGGACCGGCCAATAAAGCCCATGTTTAAAAAACAGGTGATGACAAGCACAGAAGCTGCTCTCCAAAAACCAACATTCTACCATGTATCCTTGAAAAAAGTAAAACACTTTAAACAGCAAACTAAAATAAACAATGTAAAAAACCCACATATTGTGATGAACGTAGAAGGCAATGCCCGCATAAAGACAAGAGTCTGAGAGCCCTCATCAGTGCATACTGTGGCATTTTCAACATTTTAAATAGAGTGTGTCCTCCCTGCTGTAAAATCTATCTATGCCTGCTTGACCAGCGTGAAAATCGAGCTGGTCGAGCTGGTCATGAGCTAGTCTCGCTGGGTATGAGCTGGTAAAACCTCTAGTGCTGGTAGCCCGCCTGAGCTGGTTTCAGCTGTGTCAAAAACATAGCTTGAGCTGGTCTGAGCTGGCCAACCAACTACCAGCTGTTTCACTAGGACTCGGAACTGTACTGTCCTCTCAGGTCTACTTTTGCACTTGTTCTTGTGATTGATTTGCACTTTGTTGTACGTCGCTCTGGATAAGAGCGTCTGCTAAATGCCACGTAATGTAATGTAATGTAATGTAATGTTTCAAAACGTAGCTTGGACTGTGTTCTTCAGCATGGCTCACCTATGTGCACTTGAAATGGCAGAAATAGGAAATGAAATATGGAGCTGAACTATGGAGCAAGCCTTGGTATAAGGCCTGGTAAGGCTATGGGGGACCTGTGCCGTCTCTGTACGTCTCTTCTGCCTGTTACTCTGTTGATTGACAGGCCTGGCGTTCCCTGTCCCTTGGGGTCGAACAGTCGAGCAGGTGGAAAACCTTAACCGTCGCACAAACAGGGCGGCACTCCACACGCAGAAAACTCCCACGCTAAAGCTAAGCACACCGCTTTGCGGACTGTGGATGCAGATGTTGATTGAGCAGGCAATGATTTCTCTGATTAATTCAGCCAGTTCAGTTTCAACGTTCTGAAACCAAACCAAACTGAAGCTTGGACTCAAGACGCATAGTATTGAACTCCACACACAGTAATCAATCTACAGCTATCTCATTTCAATAAGTGCCAAAAAAAAAATGTTTTTCTCTGAGCAAATTATAAAACCCTGTCCATCTGAAATCACACGGTTTCCTCGGCAACCTGAACGGCAGTTGCTCACAGTAAATAGCCTTTGTCCCAGACCACAAGACATGGGTGTGGAGAGCTCCTCCTAAACTATTTATCGACTAGCAGACCACTCTCATAAACCTATAATCGATCGGCGTTCGATACTCATCGAACTCAGTGAACGTTCATTTCCGACATACTAGTCGACGTCGCGTCGACGCCCGTCAACCGACGTTCATCGTCGACGTTCCCGCGAAGCGTCCGTCGGGCTCTCTCACCTTGCACCGGCTGCGACTCCTCCAGGTACGTGGTGTTGGTCTTCTCCGGGTCATCGCCGGCCCTGCGCCACGGAGCCGAAAAAGCACAGAGTCAACGACACCGTGATGTAACCGCCGCCGCCCACGCGTTTGGCGCCTTGTCAGACCCATCAGGGCCCAGACTGCGTTTTCATTTCTCTCCTCACAGCACAGCTGACACTTTCAGCGAGGATGTCAGTTCATCGGCATATGGAGCCGTGCCTGGGTAGTCAGTGTTTTAGTACAACAATACAACAAGCGCAACAAGTTGTGGGGACTTTGCGACGTACGGGGGGACACTTATATCGTCAACAAACACACGCGTTCCGCTAAAATTCGGTTAACTCGCGCTGCCCTCAAACAACTGCTGTCTGTTACTGTGTTCCAATACTGTGCGTGAAAACGGTAAACATCCGCTACGCTGGAGTTTGATGTGTTGTGCGCGCGCCTCGTCGTTTTTCGCCCGCGTTTCGTTTCTCTTCCCCCGTAAGCCGTATCGACCCCCCCTTCACTCCTGAGTAATGATGTGTACAGTTTGGTATTGAAGTGTCTGCACGAGGGATTCGATTGAAAGGCAGGCTTTTTTAATTGCGCCGGCGGCTCAGCGGGAGGGGGGCGTGGGCGTTGACCCGCTGTCTGTCACACCGGGTCGTTAGCTGCAAGCCCGGCCGAGACGCAGCACTCCTCCCACCGGGGGTTTACTGGTGGGAGGTGAACGCCGGGCGTTATCTGTAAGTAACCTCCCGCCACAGAGGAGTGTTTTTCACAATTTTTCCAGGTTTTTTTGGCTTTTGCGGGGTTCATTTCCTCGGTGCGCCCGGGCCCCCCCCGTGACTTCACCGGCCCCGGCCGGAGCTCATGACTCCGGGAGACGAGAGATTAATGGCCCCTGATGGCTGCTATGAGATTTCGTTAGGATCATCATTTGTACGGGTCTGCAGTGCTCCAGTGGCCTGCAGCCTGGCTGATGGGGCTGTGCCGGGGGAAGGTGGAACAGAGGCTGCTCTCATTGGTCCAGAACAACGGCCAGTGAAATTTAACACAAGAGCGTGTTTTAGCAAACCACGGTGTGCCAGTCGGTCTTTAAAAATGAGGGGAGAAAGAAATTATCTGATTATCCACAATTTCTCTCTCTCTCTCTCTCTGTATCTCTTTCTCTTGTTCTCTCTCTCTCTTAGTGTACCTGTCTCTGTATCTCTCCCTCTCTGTATTTCTCGTTATCTCTGTCTCACTCTGTTTCTCTCTCCCCCCCACCCCTTTCTCTCTCTCCCACTCTCTCTCCCCTGCTCTCTCTTTCTCTCTCTCCCTCTCCCGCTCTCTCTCTCTCCCCTCTCTCTCTCTCCCGCTTGCTCTCTCTCTCTCTCACTCTCTCACTCTCATACATCATGATCTTTTAAACCCCGCACCACTGTGAGGTCACTGCTGTGCAGCTCTGATGTGGTTCAGAATATAACTTTTTAACATCGTTACCACATACGTGGTGAGGGGGGGTCCAGTTCTCAGCTTTCCCAGCGGGGGGCGCTAGACGGATCAGCCTCACCTGGAGTAGCGGCGGTCTCCCTCGCAGCAGCGACGGCAGATGATCAGCAGCACGGACAGCACGACCAGCATCCCCCCGAGGAAGACTGACAGCAGGACCAGCAGGAGGACATAGCTGTCCTGTTTGCCAGGGTCTTCTGGAACATTCTGGAGCAGACCAGAGAGACAGTCACCATCGTTCAACTGCTCCTACCTCCACTACTGCACCATGAAGGAAATTAAATACATTTCAGTGATAATAATAATAATAATAATAATAATAATAATAATAATAATAATAATCAGCTCCGTTGACTGACAGCGTCTCTGTGCATGGAGGACTACAGCACTTGTCAAGCCTTGGTGACCGTCACAGTTCATTCTCCATGAAATATCCCTTTCAGGCTGTGTCAGCTCTTGTGAAATATATAGTGACAGACTGCAGACTTAGGCCTGACTACCATACTCTTCACTCCAGATAAACATTCCCTTTAATGTACCGTGCCACTCAGGCTTATAAACCATCAGAACGGCGAAGGGAAGCTAAATTCAATTTCCGAATCCATCTGACTGGCAAATGAGGGCGCTGCACTCTAAAATTAGCCGCAGTGGGACAGGACAGGGCTGCCATCTTGTGACGGGCGTCGTTGGGATTGCATCCACCGGGGGGCGATCTTCTAGAACGTGCCACGGCCCTGTTTAATCAAGTGCAAATGCCGGAGAAATCAACCAATTTTCACGACTTCCATCAACTCTACTCAAAAGCAGAAAAGGAAAGCCCCTTTGAGTGTCCAGATTTTAGGTGAAGGGGGGGAGGAGGGGGGGGGGGTTGGGTGGACAGGTGCGGCTGTCGTTTGGGGGTGTTCAGGCATTAAGTGCTGCACTCGGGGATTCAGGGAGGCGTGGGCGTAACAGAAAAACAGAGGAGAAAAGAGGAGAGCGAGGGAAGGGGCACCTCCGTCTCAGACATCAAAGGGAGGAGGCTGCTTGTTCACAGCCTTCGGTGTCCTTTCCGCTAATCACGAGGGGCAAGCGGGCCAGAGGAGAGGAGAGGAGAGCGGAACCTTCCGGCATCCTCGTGGGTTCTGCGGGGGCTGTTCAGTTCCGGCTGCACACAATGGGGGCGAGCCGTTTTTTTGGCTCCTCTCTCATCATCTCTGAAACATCTCTCAACACCTGGGCTTTCACCGCCAACAGGCTCCTTTGAAATTGTCGTTAAAAAAAATAAATAAAAAAACTTATTTTTAAAAACCTATCATTTGGCCTTCGAGTTAAGCTATTTATAACCCTCACCTTCATTGTGCGATTTTAATTACATTCTGTGTGTTACCGTTATGTATAATGAGATATTTTACTTGTCATCGCTCGGTGTTGCTGTGCTTTTAATAGTTTAAATGTGCGTTATATCTTTTTGTTCTTAATTACCGTCTTCGATTCACTTCAAACTTTGAGATTTTGTCTCTAAATTAAAAGCGTTGCTCGGATAACACGCATTATTACTAATATGTGAGGAGGAAGGAGATAACATGACCATTCCCCACTCCCCCCTTATCTCACCGTCCTACATCTAATCCCCCCAGTAACTTCCGACTTTTAATCTTTTTGGCTCCTGGGGAAGCCCCTTAAAGCTTACCTACTCTGTATCCTGAGTCAGTCGGCTTTCAGGATGCAAACACCGCAAATATCACGAGAAGAGTGCCTGTCTCAGCCCGCTGTGCAGACGCTTCTCCTCACCAATTACAGTACTGGGCTGGAACACATCGATTTTCTCACACTGGTTTGTGTGTGGTCAATCCATAAACACCACAGGGCCATTTCAGTTGTTGGGCCCCAGCCATTAACCTGTTTGCACCTGAGACCGGAGACGCAGAGGAGCTGAGGGGGATCGGATAGAGGCTGTCATCAACACGCACACACACACACACACACACACGCGCGCGCACACACAGGTGGAGCACTGTGACCATCTGCTGTCTGTTGACTGAACGCATTTGACTTGGCAGACAAAAGAGCACAATACAACACAGCAAGACTAATATTATTGTACACCAGGAAGTACAAATTAACCTTAGGCTACCCTTACTCGCAGCGCCATCATCCATGGATGAACCAACCGAACACTAGTTCTCACCAAATCATTCATTACTACCTCATTCATAACACCTTTCACAGTAGCCAAGTCTTGATGCCCGCAGCACTGTATTTGTATATTCGGTAATCATCAGCTATTAATCGGTAACAACAGCACGTCATGCATGTGTGCTTTCATTGATATAGTTGTCGTCACACACTGGTTGAACTGGTCCCCATCCACATCCAACAAAAACAACATAAGCCTGTTTTCGAAATCGAGGGAAGGCATTTTCTAAGATTGTTAGGTTAATTTGGGAAGTCACGCAAAATGCCAATGAAAATATATGGTCATGGTTTCCAGGGATATACTAAAGATGTATATCTATGAAAACAAGTAATTATATAAACCTCAGTCTTTTTGCGTAGTAAGCTGGCCACAGGTACTGTAGCCACACCTGGGGGATATTTGATGAAGCAGGATTACTGAGTTAGCTAGCTGGATAAATTCACAGAGTAATACTGGAACAGGGACTGAAGTAAAAACAGCTGTTCCAGGTTTTACTCTGTGAGCTTACCCAGCTAACCCGGTAATCCTGCTTCATGATATACCCCCTGGCTTGTGGGGGGAAACATATCATGTAGTAGAAATCAGCTGAATGTGACAGATGCCCTTAGAGGGAAGGGGAAGGGTTGTTGTAGTTCTCAGTAGGAAAAGGGAAGGTGGTTGTTGTGGTTCTCAGTAGGAAAAGGGAAGGTGGTTGTTGTAGTTCTCAGTAGGAAAAGGGAAGGTGGTTCTTGTGGTTCTCAGTAGGGATGAGGAAGGTGATTGTTGTAGTTCTCAGTAGGAAAGGGGAAGGTGGTAGTTGGAGATCTCAGTAGGGAAGGTGGTTGTTCAAGTTCTCAGTAGGGAATGGGAAAATAGTTGTTTTAGTTCTCAGCGAGATGCCCTCGGAAGGTCTAGGGATAGGGCACTCCTGAATGGCTGATAGTCCCCCCCCACCCTCACAAAAACCACGGAAATGCAAACACACAAAACAGATTTGAGGCTGTTCAGTAGAATCAAACCCTGACCATGTCGATACTGACTGCTGCCAGCCCCTCCCCGTAGTTAGTTACAGCATCACCAGAAGAGGGAGGCTTTCATTCGGCAGGGTATCCGCCGCCTCCTGGTGGTCTGCATGATAAACGCAGTCTGGTTGGTTGTGTGTTCTGGAAAAAAATCTGTGCTTATCTGCGCTTCTCCAGAAATAATGGGCGTAGTGTAGCATAGTGGTTAAGGTAAATGACTGGGATACGCAAGGCCGGTGGTTCTAATCCCGGAGTAGCCACAATGAGATCCGCACAGCTGTTGGGCCCTTGAGCAAGACCCTTAACCCTGCATTGCTCCAGGGGAGGATCGTCTCCTGCTTAGTCTAATCAACTGTACGTCGCTCTTGATAAGAGCGTCTGCCAAATGCCAATAATGTAATGTAATGTAATGTTGCAGGAATGGAATGGGCTTACAACCGAGATCAGGCATTCAGAAAAGAGATGGTTTCTCCAGAAAAAGGAAAATCAGGGGAATAAAAAACAACTGCCAGCAGAAGTTGCCATCAAGCAGTAAGGTTCGTAAAGACCATCACCACTGGACCTCTCGCGATATCAAATACAATAACATACTGTGATTCAAGGTAAACTAAGTGCAGCCCATCTAAAGATTGACGTCAACGCTGATGTCAATGCTTCAATGTCAATCTTTATGAATAGGCACATGTATCTCACTCAGTGTTGATTTCGGTGTCTGAAGTACAGATTTCGCTATGGCGATAACTAATGGCAAGGTCAGGCAGCATTGTCTTGAGAGGAAATGCAGCAGCTTCTATGCACAGGAAGGAGAAGGAGAGGGCGGTGTTACTCACGGTGGTGGTTTCAGTTAGGTTTTTCCATACGGTAGACTCATTGCTCATGGTCCAGGCGAGCGTGAGCGTCCCCCTGAGGTCAAAGAGACAGGAAATTATAAGAGTAACCATGGCGACGTGGACACTTCTCCATTCATCTCCACCTGTACCCCCTCCCCTCCCCACCTGTACCCCCCCCCCAGCACAGGAATAAACAAGACTTTCCTATTCAGATCCACCTACCTTCCACAGGTCTTAAGCACAGTCGCTGGTGTCAAGCAGCATGTACAGCTACACCTACAGTAAAAGCCGGACCCGAGTCTCTGGTGTGGATGAGCCCGTATCTCCCACGGATGTGCAGACGCTGTGGAGTTAGGCTCCGAGGCGGAGGACTGGGAGCGGAGCAGAAACGCTGCGGAAACGCTCGCTGCGTTGGCAGCGCCCAGCGATGGCCACGCGAGGCGCTCCCAGCGCCGGCTGGCGTGATTTCAGCACCCTCCCCGCCTCCGCTCGCGTTCACGCCCCGGCTCTTTCCCCCCAAACAACCTCCCGCCGAGCTCCTATCCCCAAATAGCTGCTCCGCCGCTCCAGCAGCAAACCAGCCTGGCAGGGGTGATGGCTGAGAAACGCAGCATCATCATCTTCCCACACCTAACGCACCCTCCCTCTCTCTCTCTCTCTCTCCCTCCCTCTCTCTCTCTCTCTCTCTCTCTCTCTCTACCTCTCTCTCCTCCCCAGCTAGCTCCACTCAAACAGCAGCTAAACGGCAGCACGCTCGCATCATGCAGAATTGTACACAGAACCCCCCCCCCCCCCTCCTCGCCCCCCTCCCGTGCAGGACCGCCGGCTCCTACCCCGTCGGGAGGCTGTGTGCCATACGCGTGACGTGCGATTTCCCCCGCAGAGCCGCCGGCTCTCTATCTCCGCGCGCTGCCTCCCTGCCCGGCTCGTCTCCTCGCGCCCGCGAAACCGCGACTTCGTCTGCCTGCACGCGGACTCGCCCGGGCTCTGCGGAGGAGCTGAGCCCACTGCAGCCAGCTACAGCCCATTACCCTCCGCAATGCTGCCTGCTCGCCGCAGAAACTCGAAGGATTCGTTTCCCGGCCGTCGCTTATTTCCGCTTATTATTCGCCTTGAAAATGTAGAATCCAAACAAACACACACTGAAAGTCTCGAGTCCGGAAATCACAATCAGAGTATCTGCAGCAGCATTACTCCAATTCTTGTCGGAGGGGGGGGGGGGGCTGAATGTGTGGATTTTCCTTCTTCTTACAAACCTAATGACAATGTCATGGCGGCTCATGGATGAGTTACTGCTCCTCATTGGTTAATCAGTTAAGTTATGGATGATATGTTTCTGTGCTATATAGCCCTCTGTTTGTATGGCAAGTAATGGACCCCTGTTCCAAAAAACATTTTTTTTTTTTTTTTACTGTTTTCTTGAGCGTTCTGAGCAAATGTATCCTGAAACTGCTACTACAATATCTATGATACCCCTCACTGCAAGTGTCAGATTCCAAACAAATGTAATTTGCAATATATTAATTGGCACTAAAATATTCGAAAATAACTTTCATATATGAAATATATTTGATGAAGGATCAACATATACGGCTATATATTTCAATATATGTCAATATATTAGAAATATATGGTTATATATATATATATATATATTTTTTTTTTTAAGCATGGGAAGAATCTTCCAGACCTGTCTGCTCACTCACTACATCTCTGAAAATACTGTATATCCCTGAACACGTGTTCACAGTATGCCAGAATCATTTAGTTCATGCAGGTTGTTGAGTACAAATAAATGTCAATTGTATTAGAACTCCAAAATTGAATGGCTTCCCCAGTAGAATTCCCTTCCATTATGGAATTACCAGCTACCAGCTGTTTCAAAACCTAGCTTGACCTGGTGAAACCATGTTGAGTATGGAGCTGGTCTGAACTAGCTGGTCAACCAGCAACCAGTTCTTTCAAAGCCTAGCTTGGGCAGGGTTATCCTGGCAAGTAGTACATTAAGTAATGGGAGCAGCCCATTTGTTTGATCACCTATCAATTTTCCAGATACACTGGTAGAAAATCAGTGCGTAAAAGTACACCGTTAGTAAAGCCAACCCATGTGCATAATGAAATGCAACCTTCATTCCCTTGACTGATGTGGTGTTCCAACGTCACAACCAATCTTACGCCATTTACATTTGGTTGATGTATTCAAACTGTGCTGACATGTTTATTTGACCTGATCAAATTCCAGTCATCCAGCCGCACATAATTTGATGACATCACCCCACGTAATCCCCGTGAAATAATTTGGATCCAGTTGCGTAAGTGTTTATGTTTCACATACTGTGTCACGTGGTAAATTAATTTGTCGTAAGAAGTCCAATCACAAGTATACAAAATGTTCGTGGTTCAGGAAAGGTTTTACAACAGTGGATTACATAACTATTGCATGAAGTGAATAAATGATCCACATTGGAAAAAAGGGTGTGTAGTTTTAGGTCATTGCTGTAACCCAAAGCTCAGACGCCGGATGAAAGTAATCAACTGATTACAGTTTACACAATAAATGAGTTATGTAGGCTAACGCGCACAGTTAAAACAATTTTAAAATATGCCACACAGTAAGCTAGCCTATGTGCCATCCAAACATAATATATAGCATATATGTTTCAGTGTAAATTAGCCATAACTACATTCATATTCTTAACTAGTTATAGTATGCTCACACAGCCTCTGTTTCAGATTCAAAATTCGCGATGTCTAGTGCTGCCCGCAACGGGATATCAAACCTAAAGTATGTGCAATGATAAGCTATTCGTCAATAAGTCGCTTCATGTGTGAGTCTTTAACTAGGCATAACGCGTTATAATGGCGTATCCCCAAGTTCCCGAACTACTCTTTGTGACAGACTGTGCTCTATAGTCAGAGCGAAGGCAGTAAATTCAGCAACGACTTCTCGGTAATTCCCCCTGATCCTGCCCAATCTCACATCTGCCTTTTCCACTCGTGCCCCAGATCAGCCACATTCCTCAGTCCGTTTTATCCCTGTATTCACGCAGGCAGTAGCCTAATGCAAGACATTGGCCGACCGTTTCTGAACAGTTCAAAATAAATATATCGCGCGCGCGTGTGTGTTAGAGAGATTTGTCACTGCATCTGAAACGGAATAGCCCCGTCTATACTACAATAATGCATTAATATAACGAAACGGGTGGTAATGTTTTACTCAGTTCCAAACGATTTCATTTGCGCCATAATTTGCCTATGATTATGGTTGGCACCTATTTTATTTCTAATCATACGTTTATAAGTAAGACGCTGGGGCGAATACCACATAGCCTATTATTGCATTTCAGAGGAAGAGCTGTAAAACTGTTTACAGAAAATAAAGGAATACATTTGGCAGCCTTGATGTAAGCGCCGTGATATCAAACAGCCGCCATGTAGGCTACCGCATGGAACAAGTGTCAGCACCCATTTTTAGCGACTAAACGTTGCGTTTTTAAAAATCGATACATTTTCTCAGTCCAGTGTGCAAGAGAAAAGCCTGAAAACATACAGGCTTTGTGGTGATGTCTCCAGTATCCATGCCAATAGCTAATCGTCCCAATATTACATTCTTATAATTCAATGCGGTCGCCGTCCCAGTGCAATTAGAAATGAGCACCAGCATATTCTATTGAAAGAGTTGCAGTTGAATAAATATATTCATTTCCATGGAATATACAAATTATGTGCAATAGCTACACGGTTCACCCTAAACTTGGCTGCATGTATTCCCCTTTATGTGATTTTTTTATTTTATTTATTTTTTTAAGAATTCTTGACTGTCGATCCACCATCTTCGCCACTTAATTCCTATAGCTAGCTTTTCTACATTAGCTGCTAACGACATTCTTTTCAGTAGCCTATACCGCAGAGCATCAGCTTGTCACCTCACTAACCGGCAAGGATGTTGGAGAAAGGAAAAGGGGTAAATACGCATTTATGCAACGCTCATTTTTCGAAATGCAGTTTTCATTGGCAACTTCAGATGATGCCAAAACGCAAGACAATGCATTCTTCAATGATGTACAACTAATCTATCCGTACAGACTAAAAACAACTTGACTGGGGGAAGACTCACCTAATTGTAATTCATGTGGTCCATGCAGGGATATTTAGTCAGAAACCAATGGCACCCAACCTTCTCCGAACACCTTAATTTTGATTTAAAAGCTAAACGTATTTATGAATGAAACCCTATGGCTTAAGACACACCCACAGCACAGTCGGGAAAGCACCATGTGACGTCGTGGATGAGGTAAAGCTGAGATGAGAACGAGGGATGCGCAGATAGTTACTGTGACTCTTATACAATAGACTTTCATAATTGTTCCCCCCTTCCGTCTAATAAGGAGGTTCTCTGTGAATGACGCTACCAAATAATATATCTCAGCAAAATGTAGGCGACAATTTCGTAACCACAATGTTGGCAGAAGCGGCTGGGTTCCGTTTTGCTTCGCTGCTCACAAAAAAAAATAAAAAAATTATAATAATAATATGGTTAAACTATTTCTAATATGTGTAGCTTTTGTAGCTTGCCGGTTAACCTGTCTGTGCTTGGTTAACTATCCTCGTCCTTCGTCTTCGTGTACCACTGTAACTAATATTATGCAAGCAGATTTGAAAAATGAATGAATGAATGAATAAATAAATACATTTACAATTCATCATGTGAAATATTATATATCAGGACGCCGAAAACATTTCTAATTCAGCTAGACTTTATAACATTATAGACTGAAGAACTTGTGATTCATCCCTGGCAGACGACAAACACACATACAAATACACACAGTCCTTTCAATATAGTTTGTTTATTGTCATTTATCAGATTTTGTGACTGATATGAGTTATTCATCCGTTTTCTTGTTCTCTTATATTGTGAGAGAGAGAGAGAGAGAGAGAGAGAGAGAGAGAGGGGCATTGTTACCTTATTTTTTTTTTTGACTATTTATTAAGGTCTATCAAGGTTGTAGTACTACGGAAGCTTATCAATAGTCCATAATCTGACATTCTCATTGCGCCACCCTCCGGCAGTAAATTGGCTAGTAATTAAATACTGAGAGAGAGAGAGAGAGAGAGAGAGAGAGAGAGAGAGAGAGAGAGAGAGAGAGAGAGAGAGAGAGAGAGAGAGAGAGAGAGAGAGAGAGAGAGAGAGAGAGAGAGCACAAAACATACACATATATATAGCTAGCCAATAGACACCTTATTCATGAATCCATTATAAATGTATATGGATAGTTCATGCTGTTTTGAGTTCACTAGATTATATTAAGCAACCAGATATATCTGAACTTTTTAAGCACGAACTTGGATAACTCATGTTAATTGCCTTTTAAACACTACAGGCCCCACAATGCATTCGTTGTAGCTGTGAACTTTGACCTGTATTTCTGTGGGTCGGTCGGTCGGTCGGTTGTGTGTGGTGTGTCCTTGGCTAAGCGAGCAGGCGCTTCCAGTCGAATCGATTGACAGTTGGGGTTCTTGTCTTTCTGCTGTTCCTCATTCCACCCCCCAATTTTCAATTGATTGCCATAATGTTAGCCGCCCGGTTTCTCCGTCGTTCACTACCTGTTTTGCGCCAGGCCCGCTTTTATGCCGACGCACCCGCTTCTGCTTCTCAGATGTCCTTCACGTTTGCATCCCCAACAAAGGTAAGGAAAATCCGAGGTGGACTATCAGGCCTTCGAATTCGGCAAAATGGTTTTGCTTTCAAATTACATTGTACAACTCCACTATAGCCTGACAGCGTGCCCAATTATTACAATGGTTAATATACGTTTCGGACCATTTTTAGGTGCGATTATGTCAAAAATATAATTAACAATGGATATTGGTTAGCATGCTAGCTATGTAGCGCCTCATTAGCTAGCGATTCAATTCAATGGGGCTTAGCTAGCTAGCGACTAGCTTGTAGTTTCAACTGTCAAATATATGTGCGGCATATCTGGATGTCAGTATACACACATTGACAGTTAGCTGACTAGCTAACCTGCCTAACTATAGCTAACAGTTCATTATAATTAGCTATACGTATACGAATTTAGGCTGGCTTCACCATCTTGCTTCTCATCCTCGCTAAGCCATTTAACATTAGCTAGCGATTTATAGCGATATTTAGCGATAGAATATTTCATGCATATAAAAATATAATCTTGGAAAGAAATACATTTTAAAGTTGCGAATCAGTAGCAACGGTCTTTTCTTGAAATAGTCATATTCTCATAATGTGCAAGTTCATTCAAAGTGCAATGATTACGTCTAACAAAATGTAACAACTGACGCTTGAGTTGTATGCTAGTCTGGTGAGCAACGTTAGTCGTTTAGCTACAACATGATACAATTTAACCAACAAATTTCATAGTGTGAAATCCTTAAATCGCTTTGTGCTAAAATGGACAAATTTGCACGTTTAGGTTATATTAGACTTATGTTTGTTCCTTGCCCTTAAAAATGTAATGGGTTATCTCGTATCTCGTAATCGATGTATGCACAATCACACCCCCTAGCAGGATGATTCTTGTAGATGCATTACATGGGCAACGTCAGGAAGGTATTATACGTTATATCCCATTATGTGTTATATCCTGTATAATAGTGTTTCTCAACTCTGGTCCTGGTGGTCCACTCTATATATTTTGTTCCAATAATAGTAACAAGCTAGACTGTTTATTGGAATGAGCTGCTAATTGTTCTTAAGAAATGATAATGGAGGTTAGACTTAAAGCTCATTATTAAAACGCTTTATGGCAGAAATATTGATGCATGGGTGAAATCATTTGGGTCCTATTTGCTATGAGTGTGGAAACCTGAAACCAATAAGTTTAACCCACAACTCTGGTTCTGAAGGACCCATCTGCATTCTTGTTTTTGTTGTGCCAATTACTTTAGTTTTCTGACAGCGCTGGTTCACTCCTGTACTTGGGGGCAATAAAATTGTTAGCACACACTTGCAGTTTGCAGCTGTAGCTCATGTTTAAACAAATGCCAGATGTTTGATTAAATAATTGAGAGAACAATTAGACACAAAATCCTGAAACGCATCAGCCCTTGTGCACCCCTGCTTAAGTTATGGTAGAACGTAAACATGTTTTCTGCAACCTTAATTAATCAAGATTAAGATTGGCTTTGATAAAAACCAGCGTACACAGTGGGTCCCCAGGACCAGAGTTGAGAGGCTTCTGTATAACATCTGTCTTATCACCTGCCAGGGGATAGATTCCCTTTCATTTTTGGTCCAGGATGGAGATTTTAACTGCAAGGCCATCAGATAACCTACACAGACTGTGCTCAGCTGTTTGGAGCTAGCCAGCCAATCATAACAGAGGTTCTTTGATCTCAATGAGCCTTAAAGACACAGCCACTAAAACAGCCTGTTGTTGGTAAAGCTCATGAGAGGCACTGGACATGTAAAACTGGATAGTGATAGTTTATGCAACTTAAACCCACGCTAATCGTTTTCCTAGGGACATCAGCACTGTAGAGGTGTACAATATGAGCCCTTAAAAATAGTCTTTCTTTTTTCTGTACTTTTCCAAATGAATTACATGCGAACACTGAGGCTGCGACTGCATCCTCGGTGTTTGTGGAAAAGAGTACAGTTTGGACATAATCTGTAAATAAATATGCACTGTCGGCCCTGTTTCTCAACGGCACATTCAGCTGAGCGTGCGATCCATTTCAGCCATGCGAGTTAGGGAGTTTCCCCCCACGTGAGTGTTTACCATAATCCCCGTGACACTCGCAGATGTTTTTCCCCCTGCTGTGGGATGGAATGTCCTGTCCCTGACCTGGCGTGACCCCGTGCGACCCGCAGGTGTTCTTCAACGCGGCCAGCGTGAAGCAGGTCGACGTGCCGACGCTGACGGGCGCTTTCGGGATCCTGCCCGCCCACGTCCCCACGCTGCAGGTGCTGAGGCCCGGCGTGGTCACCGTCTTCGGCGAAGACGGCTCCAGCGCCAAATACTTCGGTGAGCGTCCCGAATCGCATCGTTTCACCCCCCCCCCCCCCCCCGCTTCGGACCGGTCTCCGACCCCGGTCGTGGAGCGCTACTGGGTCTGCTGGTTTTGGGTTTTCACCTTAAAATCAGCACCCTGTTGAGGCCCACGTAACCAGGCGATGTGAGTTTAGCTGTGTAATCCACTGCTCTAATTGGTTAATCAAGTGTAGAGTAACAATGAACACCGGCAGACCCTGTAGCTCTCCAGGCCCGGGGTTGGAGTCCGCTGCTGTAGGAGTAAGTCAATGATGATTTCCCTACTTTTGCTGGCCGAGCTGTCATACTTGGATGACGTCATTCATGAATGAGTGTAAATATCTTCCATAATGGAAATGCACCAAATGGATGTAGTACTTCAGGGATAATGTCGTGCTCTAGCAGGAGTCTGCAGCAAGGGCCAGTCTGTTTCATACTAAATAGTCTCAATTATTTAATTTGTTAAACCATTTACCTGATCTGGTGTTTCTATAAAAATGCTCATTGACAGCCGAAGACTGCAAATGTGACCTATTTTTAAACGTTTGGTCTGATGCAGGAGTGAACCGGCGCTGATGTAAACGGCCGTTTAGAAAACTAAGCCAAGGTAATCGGGCCCAAACCTAGCATCCTCAGTAACTCTCCATTACTACAGTGTGCGCTTGGCTTGCAGGCTGTGGCTAACCTGTGGCTAACTCCTGGCTGAGGTGTATGCAGTTGGCCGCTATCCTGAATCAAGTCCGGTTGAGGATGGAATGCATCCGTCTGTGTGACAGTTTAGATTCAAATTTAGATTTGCTCATCAACCGTCTATCCTGTCGGAGAATGAATGATTGTCCGGATCAGTCCACAGCTTGATGCTGTATGGGCGTTTTCCTTTAAAACAACATTGTTTTAGCCCACATAATATTTAATCGAATCAAACGGCCAGAATACCATTCCTTTTATAGCATGACTGTTCCGCTCTTCTTCTCGTACGAATCGAATAACAACATGACTGGGGAGCCCCGAGTTTTCATTGGCATTACGCCGAAAGCGCTTGAATTGTTTTTGGCTTGTTGCTCAACAGAAGAGGAGCGTAACGGAAACGGCCTATTCTTCCGGTTCTCTGAGGCTAAGACCTTATCATCCCATTTCCTGCTGCCCCGGTCTTTGCGGAGAAAGCGGCGGTCAGCCTCATTTTGGATTGCACAAGTCCATGGCTTGAATGGAACAGATGAATGGCGCACCTCTGATTTATTTAACACCCTGTGCAGTCACTTGTGTTCTGGCAGTTGCTGTCGGTTAAGCCACAAGGCCAAGACGTATACATGAGCTTTTCAAACGTATAAACTGGAAAATCTTAAAACCTCCCTGTTTTATGAAACGTGCCGGTTTCAAACCGTCAAACTGTCTGCCAAGGTGTGGAGATTCAATTCACGTTCAGCTTCACTTCTGATTGGTTGAAAATGTAGAATCGCATATCAGCTATGGCACAACAACCTATCTCCAAATGACCAACATCAATCTTCCTGTATTGGGCAACGATAAGAATTTTGTTGCCGTCAGGGTAAATAAATTATACTTAAAATGTCAACAGAATAGGTTTGATGCCATAATATGTGGTTCCCTTTGGTTCTTTGTGTGTCGCATTACTTTTACGAATGCTTTAACATATAGCATAGGAAGAGAGCCTCTATTGTCACTTACAACACGCTGTTTCATGGCCTCAGCAGACTTTGATAAAATATACCTGTCGTGCACTGCGATTTACATTGCCCATAATTAACGTGCAGCACAGCCAGGTGATGCATGGCGGCCATTTTGTGTAAGCTGAAGATGAGGCAGGGATTTATTTGGCAATTAGACCAGGGGGGTGATTATAGGGCCGGGCCGGGAATCAGGCCAGGCCCCCAGGGACCGGCCCTCCCTCCAGTCAGTGCCACGGAGGTTTTTAACGACCGCAGTGATTCAGGGCTTCTGTTTTAATGGCTCATCCAAAGCAGCTAAGGGTCTCCATTCCTGCGCTGGGGCGCTGGTTTTCCCTTGGGCTGTGTTGAAGACACTCACCTTTTTTCGCAAAAAAAATCAGCTTCCAACAGCAGCCTGGTTAGTTGGGCTGTTTCCCTTTAGTCACTCCACCAAGTTCAGGTCTACAGCACGACATGCATGTCCCTGGTCATGGGTGTGCACTTTGCTGTACGTCGCTCTGGATAAGAGCGTCTGCCAACTGCCTGTAATGTAATGTAACATGGCTTCAGCTTTTTGGCTCAGAGTGGGTTCATGCACTCCTGTCTGCCTCTGACAGAAAAGTAAGGCACATCTCGAAACAAAATGCTGGCTTGGCTGTTCCTGTGTTGTGCGTGTTATCGGCTGAATATGCGTAAGAAATGAACGGAAACAGTTCGAAGCAGCTGTGGAGTTGCTGCGTCTGTTCCATTCATGGTTGTGAATACAAGGGTTTTGGTCTAGCTCATTTGAAAATGCATTGTGTATCTAATGGAAAGATAGAATTATCTTTCCACTGGGTGCAGGTTACATTTTGCTTATGGTTCCCTTTGGCATTGATATAGCCTGGTTTATAAAGTTATTGGCCTTTTCTACACTCTGTAAAGCTGGGCCAGTTACATGCCATGTTGACTCTAGTGAGTGACATGCATTTGCAGTTAGCAGTGCTTTCAGTCACTGTGATTGCAGAGTAAATTATGAGTGGTATATATGTTTGCAGTCAGTAGCAGTGAATGCAGTGTAAATGATGAGTGATGTCGTGTTTGCAGTCAGTAGCTATGAATGCAGTGTAAATGATGTGATGTCTGTGTTTGCATTCAGTAGCTGTGAATGCAGTTTAAATGATGTGATGTCTGTGTTTGCAGTTAGTAGCTGTCAATGCAGTGTAAATGATGAGTGATATCTGTGTTTACAGTCAGTAGCGGGTCAGTAGCTGTGAATGCAGACTCCTCAGTGCAGCTGTTGGCAGAAGAGGCCGTCCCTCTGGACAGCTTGGACCTCACTGTGAGTGCTACCCCGTTACAGAACCGTGTCACCAACATGCCCAGTGCCCTATTAACTGAACCACGTCACCAAAATGCCCAGTGCCCTATTAACTGAACCACGTCACCAACATGCCCAGTGCCCTATTAACTGAACCACGTCACCAACATGCCCAGTGCATTCCCAGCTATTAACTGAAGGCATGTCACCAATGTTCCCAGTGTGGTATTACACAAAAGCACTTCAACACGCACTGCTTATTATTCCCTGAAGGGCACTGGTGTGGTTTAGCGAAACACGATTGTGCAATCGGTCCCTTGCCCGTTAAACACACTTCGGCCTAACCAAGGAGATGACCCACCCACTGACCAAGGCTTTGCTTTCCTTTGGTGGACTACAAAACAGACTTTAGAGTGTGTGAGAGAGTGGGCATGATCCATAAAGTGAGGAAACGATACCCACACACTGCTGTAAATGCTCCCTAGTGATGTCTGTTAAAGTGAGCTAGAGGGACAACGTTTCGACCTGTTTGTTCATCGTCAGGTGAGAGTGGTCACGTGAATACACATGATCCAGCATAGCCTCACCAGCTGTGGCCTCATGCGCTATCACAGTGCGGTACACACACTCGTTTTTCTTGTTTAGCGGTCCGTACGACACTGGCTTTCTGTCCAGAATAGATGAGTGGCGCCTACAGGTGAGCTAGCTCGGAAGTGTGCTCTGTTAATAAGGAGGTAAAGGTTAGAGGGGCTGTGAATTATAGCGCATGTGTGGAGCCCCTGCCGGGAGACCTTTCAGTCCCCGCCATTACTGCCACCGTTACAGATGTTTGTTCCCGCGAAGGGCGCTTCGCGTCAGGGACGGGCGGTCCCGACCCCGCTAACGACACCTTCGGGTTCCGCAAAACTTTTTGCTGAACCGCTGATCATTAGAACGTTCTCACCCACTTTCTCACAGGGATGGGCCCTGGAGGTCTGAAGAGAAAGCGATATAACATGGCGGCACACCTTTGCAAACTCTTAAACCTAAATTTAAGGTGCAACAGCACAAATATGTGATTACAATGTTCAGTTAAGAACATTCTAATCACAAATACGTTATTAGAATGTTCTTAATGGAACATTCTAATCACTAATATCTGATTAGAATCTTCCATTAAGAACATTCTAATCGCAAATATCTGATTAGAATGTTCTTAACTAAATATTCTAATCACAAATATCTGATTAGAATGTTCTTAACTGAACATTGATTCTAATGCTGATGTCACAATGACTACTGCTAATTGAAAGTGAAACTTGACTACTCAGAGCTAAGACCAGGCCACAGACATTTTGTCCTGCACACGTCTGCTAGCTTCCCAAAAGTGTGGACTAGACTTTACCCTACAGGGACTGTGTTTTTTTCTCCCAAATTCCAAATAATTTGGAACCTAAACCAGAAGTTTACCGCAATAATTTGATCGATATCATACTGCTTTGTTTTTGTTTGTTTGCCCTTCTGTTACTCTAACGTGTCTTTGTTACAATCTTCTGTAAAAAAGTGCTATACAAATACAATTGAAATGGATTGAATTCTAGACAAAAACGTACTCTGCAAGAGTACTCAAGTGTTACTGTGCCTCTCTTGGTGTTTGGCTCATCTGTAACTGGGTGGGGCCAGACTGCACTATAGATCACATTTTTTTTTCAAACTTCCTATGCAGCAGAACACGTTTTTTAAGACAACCAGTTTTTTAAGACAAAATTATATTATTTCATAAATGTTGAAAAAATAGCACGGATTAACACGTTTCACAATAAAGTAGGCACTCATTTACACATTCCCAGCTAAAAACTTTTACACGTTTACGGTTTGATCTAGGGCGTAATTATCCGCTGTCCTCTCTCCCAGGCCGCTAAGGCGAACCTGGAGAAGGCCCAGGCTGACCTGCTGGGCACTGCGGACGAGGCGGCCCGTGCGGAGGTTCAGATCAGCATCGAGGCTAACGAGGCCATCGTTAAGGCCCTGGAGTAGAGGCGGAGCCAGCGGTACGTACCCCGGCCTCACCGTCACAGAGAGGGGCCGCGTTACCGCGCCCAAATTCGTCCGTCTTTCCTTTCAGATCCTTCTGTGTTATTTTGTCTGTCTCCACCTGCGTGAAAATGCCAGGGACGGCGACTGGTTGTTTTAAGTGTTCAGTCCCAGATGTGTTTAGACCAGGATGTTCTCGGCCATGTATTCTGTGTTCCTCTTGGGGAAAGACTGTTGCGCTGTATTCACCGCGACGGCCCCATGAAACCGCTTGTACTCATCCCTGGTCTCTGTTCTTCTGTCCTAGGCAGAGAGTCGCGGCAGTGTGAGGCTGCACTGAACTCCGTTTCCCCTCCCCTTCAAATCCCAACACGAAAAACAACTCTGTACAGTGGATGGACTTGCAAATAAATTTATTTGGAATAATCCACCCGGTGTGTTTTTCATTTCTACTGGCAGTTATTTAAACTGTTAAACGTTAAAGTGTTGGGTATGATGGTAAGTGTGTTTTCTGACGTCACTGCCTGGCACACCTCTGTCTTGGGGACCGTACCACTGTTTCTGTGGAAGTCCTGATTGCGCCGATTGATTTGGTGAGAGTATTATCTCACTAAATCAGTTTAAACGGGTTCCTGTAAATGTCCGTGATTCATTGGAATTTGTGAGGGCTGGTTTAAAAAAGAAAAGCCAAAAAAACAAAAGCTGACCTACTGACCTTTTGTGTTTCACATAATTTCATAATTTCCTCTATTGCACTGGAGCAATTGTGAATATTCCTCATTTGTCAGCAGTACCTCTTCCTGCCAGAAGATGTCAGTATGGTGCTCTTAATAGTTTCCTCTGAGCAAAAAAAAAAAAGAAGAAAAAAAACTTGCATGAGCTGCTTGTAATTCGATGACTCCTGTCTAACCGTTTTAAAACTAAACATGATGTTACCAGCCATGTGGATTTCTTAAGGTTTTTCTTTCATTAAAATTATGCACATCTGTCTACCATGTCATACCATTCGGGTATTGAAGGAATTATTACGTTATTACAAGAATTATTACACAGGGTCACGGCTACAGCTGCATTAGGGCATACCTGTTTTTGTTTTTGCGAGGCTGCCTGGTCTGAAGTATTTCATAATGTCAGTCACATGCACCTATCGCAGCTGTGTGACTGTCTGTGTGTTTAAGGGCGTGGATGTCGCACGGCTTGCTTCTCAGAGTCAATTTTATGACCTCAGTTTTTTAAAATAATTTTTTCATGACCGAGCAATGAATTGTGCCCATTTAAACAGTGAGGCCAAGGGTTGGGGGGGTGGGGTGGGGTTGGGGGGTCTGGGGCAAGTCTTGGGTTTTTTAAGTATAGGTTGTGTCTTGCATGACTTTTCAAGAACTGTAATCATGGGTTGGCTCGCCAAATCCGCAGCCGTGTTTATGAGCATCACAAGCGCCTGGTCTCCGTGCTAGGAAACTTCCAGTCAAGGGAGTACACCTCCTGACTGGGGATCATTTTGATAATGAGTAACATAACATAATCACATGAACAGGCCATTCAGCCGGGCAATGCTCTCCTTTTTCTACCACTAAAGTGTACCTACTGCTTAGTTTGCCTATAAGGTAAATAGTATGTAGCGCTGTAACAAGCCTGGTCTTGAATCCCCCCAGTGTTTGTGCCTCCTACATGTCCTGGCAAGCTATTCGACGCAGTGACCACTTTCTGTGTGAAAAAATACTTCCAAATGTTTGTTGTACTTCCTAATGTCTGTAATCATAAAGGTTGGTGAGTATAATTAAAGGCATTGCGAATTTGCTTGAAACAACCGCCCCACACCCCCCAGGTCAGTAAAGGATTATACATTAAGTGCCATTTTATTGTTTTTGCGTTGGGATGAGTGTGTAGTATTTCAAAGGATGTTAAAGGCACGTTAAACGCGCAGCCGTGGTTGGTCCAGGGCGAGAGGAGTGTGCTTACTGGTCTGTGCCAGCACGCGGCTGCCAGGGGCATAGTTACTGTTTCCAGAAGCTTCGCACCAGAATGGAAAACTTTCAGTTTCTGCTGAATGAAGCAGGAAAAAAATAGTCACGTCAGTAAGTGGATAGTTCGTTTTATACCTTATTTGTGCTGTAATGCAGTAGCGCCTGTGATTCATAATTCTGGAAAAGGGTGCTTCGGCATTTTGTTGTTCGATAATATCACGGGATATTTTCAAAAGAGCGTTCACATCCTTCCAGCCCTGTTCTCAGCCGCTAACCGTACGGCGGAAACCATAACGCCTCGGAACATGCTTGGGAGACGCCGAAATGACAGCGTGGCTGTATTGCCCTGTGTTACTTTCGCTCTCTGGGGTTGGTCTCCGCGTCCCCACACATCCCGAGGGATGGGGAGAGAGGGGGCGAAGAGTGCAGTCTCTCTGGAAAACTTTGCCCCGTGGGAGGTCGAAACCCAAGCTCACGCTGCCTGTGTTCTTGTGATCGCGTGGGCTTCCCTGCTGCGCGGAAAGTTCAGATGTCGGCGGGCTTGCGAGCATACCGAGGGTGGCCAATGTAAACGGCTCTACGCTTGACAAATCTTTCTCTAGGTTGACTAGCTTTCCGATGTCTGCAGGCCTGCCAGTTAATGGCGTGCCCTTAGGGAGGTTTCTGTGGCTTGAGCGCTGTATTTTGTGCGGGTGACAGGAACATGTCGTTGTGCCTTTAGCATTAAAACGCGTTTTGTGAGGAACACAACAAATCAGAGCCTGAGAGTGAGAGACGAATCCATTACTGAAATTAAAGCCTACGCGGCGAAAGAAAATAATTGCCCTTCTGTTCGATACCATTGCTAAATGATTTCTCTGTGCCGTGTCTCCTGACTAGGCAGCCTATATAAAAATATAAAGACACTGCTGTTTCAATCTTATGTAAATGTTACTGTATATGCAGTGTGTTTATAGCCACTAACTTCCATTAAAAATACCAACAACATGCAGTTTCAAACGAGCATGGTTTAATGATTATCATATTCTCATTGCAATCCACTCCACTGTCATTAATCCCCCGTAATGTACGTTGTTTTATACTTAAACTGTATAGTGAGCACTTTCACTTTCAAGACTGTGCCTTTGCACTAGGCCGACCTGTCCCTTATTTTCCATGGCTATAGTTGAACATCGCCTCTCTCCCACATACATGAGTCCTTGCACTCTGTGCTGCTAGACTCTAACACGTCGACACAAATCAGCAAAGTGGAGAGGATATGAATGCATTTCAAGCACCAAATTTCACCCGTTGTGTTGCGCTACAGGCCTGGATGCTTGTGGTAGGGCAGCTGTGTTCAGAGTTTGGATATTAGCAGTGAGTGCATGTACGTAAGATTAAGGAGAGAGGGCTAACATGTATATTAATTTCCCCCGCCCTTTCACAGCGCCACAGATCTCTGATTCCGCGGCGTCTCTCTGCACAGCGTGCACGCATGTTGGTCAATTCGCGAAACTGGGCTCAAGCTCAAATGCTGGAATTAAAAATTGCCGGTTGTGATCACTGTTCTGTGGATTTTCTTCAGTGTGTTAATTGAATTTCTATGGATTTCCTGGATGGAAATCGGAGCGGAATTGACCCCCGCTCCCCACACACAGGCCTGGGGGAGGAATACTTCTGCAGTGTGGGTTGCCTCTGGCTGCAGGGAGCAGAAGTAGGTTTTTATAGGTTTACCCTCAACAACCAAAAATCTACACAATGTGCCCTTCGGTGTACTGAAACAAAACCCAGGCCTGCTAAATGTGGGCTGGCATAGGCAGATATGAGTCTGTTTGTCTGTATATATGTGTGTGTGTGTGTGTGTGTGTATACATGTGTCTGTACATGTCTGTGTGTGTGTGTGTGTGTGTATGTGTGTACCTGTCTGTGTGTGTCTGTGTGTATGTGTGTGTGTATATACGTATGTGTGTGTACATGTCTGTGTGTGTGTGGAGGAGGTAATGTTTGCAGAGCTGACCGCTGTAGTCCCTGTGTGGAGGAGGCGGCCTGGTTTTCAGGCAGATGTTAGATACTGCGTCTAGGCTGGGAGTGGGAGCGGGAGGCCTTGCCCAGTCCAGCTGACCACACCCGCCACCCCTCAAACCACGTAGCGCTGTCAGCCATGTGCAGCTCATCTGCACTGAGCCACCATACCCTTCTGACTGGTGATGTAGGAAACTCAGGAAACTCAAGAGTCGGTGGCCTTGAATCGTATTCCAGGTAATGATTAGCTTCTAGGTGTGTGTGTGTGTGTGTGTGTGTGTGTGTGTGTGTGTGTGTGTGTGTGTGTGTGTGTGTGTGTGTGTGTGTGTGTGTGTGTGTGTGTGTGTGTGTGTGTGTGTGTGTGTGTGTGTGTGTGTGTGTGTGTGTGTGTGTCCATGTCTGTCTGTATGAGGTGTCCTGTAGTTGTTTTTCCGTCTCCCTGCTGCTTTGGGTGGCCTATCTATAGTGTAGTGGTTAAGGTACATGACTGGGACCCGCAAGGTCGGTGGTTTGATCCCCGGTGTAGCCACATTAAGACATTAAGATCCGCACAGCCGTCGGGCCCTTTGGCAAGGCCCTTAACCCTGCATTGTTCCAGGGGAGTTTTGTCTCCCGCTTAGTCTAATCAACGGTACGTCGCTCTGGATAAGAGCGTCTGCCAAAAATGCCATTAATGTAATGTAATGTAATGCGACAGCCTTGGTGTTTACAGCAGCAAACAGCACCGTGTTGCTAATGCCAGGTCTCGCTGGGCCTGCGGCGCTCAGGTAGGTTTCAGTATGGCTCATCGTTCTCGGCGTGGCGGAGGACCCACGCAAAGGCAGCGCGCGCCAAGAGGAGCTACGGCTCAGTGAGGGCGCCGGGCCTGTCGATTGTTACGCGAACTAGTTGTTCTGTGGTTTGTCATTTCCCTTTAAAAACCTTTCGCTTGGCGTTTAAGCGCACTGTGCAGACGTGCGAGGGAGAACGAGCCAAAACGCGTCGGCTGAGTCTGCGCGTTTAAAGGTCCCGTAACGACATTCCCCCCCGCTACGCGGATCGTAAAGGAGTTGAAGTTTTTATTAAAAAAAACACTGTAAAAGTTTCAAAAACGCACGCTCCCCAAATAAATCCACACTATCCATCCATCCATCCATCCATCGTCACCCGCTTATCCGGAGTCGGGTCGCGGTGGCAGTAGGCAAAGCCGGGTATTCCAAGCGTCCCTCTCCCCAGTAACGCATTCTAGCTCCTCCTGGGGGATCCCGAGGCGTTCCCAGGCCAGGAGAGATATATAATCTCTCCAGCGGGCTCTGGGTCTCCCTCGGGGTCTCCGCCCAGTTGGACGAGCCCGGAAAACCTCCAAAGGGAGGCGCCCGGGAGGCATCCTGATCAGATGCCCGAACCACCTCAATTGGCTCCTTTCGACGTGAAGGAGCACACTATCCGTGGACTCCATTTCAATGAGGCGTTTTGACTTCCGTAACTTTGTGATGTCACAGCTGTGCGCTCATTTGAATATGCCCTTCAGCACGGCCAATCCAAGCGCTCAGCACAGGTGGCTTTCAGTTCAGAACAGAGGTCCATTGATATGAATGAGTCATAAAAGATACAGTCACCAAAACAGGCTTTTCTTGGTAAACGCTCATGAGAGGTGCTGGAGAATGGACATCTAAGACTGGTGGTTGTACTTAAAAGCACACAAACATCTTATGGATATAAGGTGCGATCGCAGGTGCGATTGGGGTTGTTTGGCTGGGGTTACCTGCCTCCTCTTTGGGAGCGGGTGCGATCGGGGTTGTTTGGCTGGGGTCGCCTGCCTCCTCTGGCAGGGGCGCGGGTGCGATCGGGGTTGTTTGGCTGGGGTTACCTGCCTCCTCTTTGGGAGGGGGTGCGATTGGGGTTGTTTGGCTGGGGTTGCCTGCCTCCTCTGGCAGGGGCGCGGGTGCGATCGGGGTTGTTTGGCTGGGGTTACCTGCCTCCTCTTTGGGAGCGGGTGTGATCGGGGTTGTTTGGCTGGGGTCGCCTGCCTCCTCTGGCAGGGGAGCGGGTGCGATCGGGGTTGTTTGGCTGGGGTTGCCTGCCTCCTCTCTGGCAGGGGCGCGGGTGCGATCGGGGTTGTTTGGCTGGGACCGGTGTGCAGCATACCCCTGGCCTTTCCTCCGGCTGCTGACAATGAGCTTTGCAGCCTGCCGGCATCCCGGCGGGAGAAGTGCCACATTCCCCAGCGGTGAGACTCCCGGTCTCGGCGTGGGAGGGGGCACGGGGAACGGCCGGGAATGCCTGGGCGGGGCCGTGGGGCTGGGGATCCAGGAGCGCACACGCGCTCAGCAACCACAGAGCAAAACTGTGTGTGTGTGTGAGAGTGTGTGTGTGTGTCCACGTGTGTGTGCATGTCCATGAGTGTGTGTTCACAAGTGTGTGTGTCTGTGAGTGTGTGTATGTTCACGAGTGTGTGTGTCTGCATGTGTGTGTATGTGTTCACAAGTGTGTGTGTCCGCAAGTGTGTGTGTGTGCGTGCGCGCAAGTGTGTGTCCGCACGTGTGTGTGTGTGTCCGTGAGTGTGTGTGTCCGCGTGTGTGTCCGTGAGTGTGTGAGTGTGTGTGTCCGCGTGTGTCCGTGAGAGTGTGTGTGTGTGTCCGTGAGTGTGTGTGTCCGCGTGTGTGTCCGTGAGAGTGTGTGTGTGTGTCCGTGAGTGTGTGTGTCCGCGTGTGTGTCCGTGAGAGTGTGTGTGTCCGTGAGAGTGCGTGTGTGTCCGCGCGGGCAGACCGGACAGTCTGAACTGCCAGCTCGTGTCGCAAGTCCTGCCGTGTCACAACTCCGATGTCAGCGCTCCCCATTTTGTTCCGGCCGCGCGCGCGTGTGCGTGTGTGTGTGTGAAAGCGGCAGCTTGCGACGGCCGATAATAACTCCCGTTTATTCATCATAATCAGAAGCGTGGGCCGCGTCTGAAACTGACCATAAAAAGGACCAAACTTGATGAAACGGCAGCGAGGGGAGGTGCCAGCCCCGCTCCGCCGGTCTCAAAATACGAGGTCAGGCGGGGATAGATGGCGCGCTGACCCGAGGTAACACGCCCGTCCGCGGCCTGATAGGGTACCTGGAAAGGTCAGAGATATTTCAGGCACTCCCACCTTTACCACGACATGCCTCCTGCAAGCTGAGACGCAGCCGTTACAAAGATGATATTATGGGACGACGAGATTGTGCTTTTCGCTCTTTCCAAAAGAGCACGTCCCTGCGGGTGCCGTGTGGTCATTCCGTATTAAAAAAAACCCATAAACTGGCCCGATGGGGTGGAAAAAGTGATGAAGGAAGAATTTGATTATTCACAGTATGCCAGAGTATGTGGATCTGTGTCCTTTAAAGGAGGGTTAATATTGTTATTGACACCTCCAGGGATATTTTACAGATCGCCTTTAGTAGCCTCTAACTGAAATATGATTTTGATATACGGCTTTGATACGTGCGATTGATCAGCCCATATTTCAAGTGCTCATCTTGCATTGGATTTGGTGCCGGTGCCAGTTGTAAGCCTTCTGGCTGATGCGACGCGCTGACTATAGAAGGTTTAAGGTTACCGTTTGCCTTAAAGCAGGGCCGCACCACCCAGCTCCTGCGGACCTAGTCCTGTTCGGTTTTCACTACAAAGCGCGCTTCATTCAGTGGCTAGAGAGCTTGTTGAGCTGCTGTTAGTTGAATCAGATGTGCCGAATTAGGGTTGAAATGGAATCCTACCGGACGTTGATCTCCAGGAACAGGGTTGGACAGCCCTGCCTTAAAGAAACACGCCGACTTTAAGGCCAGGGGTGCAACAACTCCGGTGCTGGAGGGCTGGTCTGTGTGCTAGCTCTCGTTCCAGCCAGTAACCATAGCGTTAGTTTTATGGCAGCCCTATAAACTGCGCTGGTTCACACCTGCGCTTGAGCACAGTAGAATCATTAGGATACACTTGCAGTGTCTGGCTGTACCTGGTGCTCATAGGTCTCCTCATAAGTACATGACTGGGACCCGGAAGGTTGGTAGATGGTGGTTCAATCCCCGGTGTAGCCATGATACCATAAGTGTAGCTGTTGGGCCCTTTAACCACGCATTGCTCCAGGGGGGATTGTCCCCTGCTTAGTCAAATCAACTGTAAGTCGCTTTAGATAAAAGCGTCAGCTAAATAACTAATGTAATGTAAATTCTTTTGCCCCACCTCAGCTCCTCTGCCCCCCCGGCTAACCTGATAATCCTGCCTTGTGAAACGTCCTCCTGAGTCTCTAAGTCAGGGCTGCTCCTCAAGATCTACCTTCCTGTAGGTTTCCACTCCAACCCTAAAAAAAACACACCTCATTCAACAGCTCGAAATCTCGGTGCTAATTAGTAGAATAAGGCGTGCCAAATTAGGGTCGAAATGAAAACCTACAGAACGGTACATCTACAGGAGCAGGGTTGGGCGGCCCTACCCTACGCCTGTCATCTCCCGCATGTAAAAGGTTACCTGCCTTTGTAGTTGTTGAAGCATTCAGGAACAGGCGGTTTGTTTAGACCCCCTCATTGGCAGTTGGCCATGTATGGAAAGTTCCGGCCAGGACACTTAAGGCCGTATGAATGTGACTGGATGACGGAAGGGCTGTTTGCTTCAGCCTGGCCGAGTGGCCGTTTAATCCCGCCAAGAACACAATGGAGCTGACAAAGGGCACAGGCACTGGGACATTTTTCAAAAGGGAAACACAGGAAGTCAACACTCCACCCCCCTCCCCCCCAATTTAATCACAAAAATGGCGAAGGATCTGTCCTTAAACCTCGAATGCCTTTTTTTTATTGCAATTATTTTAAGTGTGAGCTGGAATAATGCGCTCCACCTGTTTATGGCACCTTTCGTGATAAGTGAGGCTGTAAATCTGCAGGTGAAATACGAGCTGTCAGCGTACCTGTGGGTGAGGAGCGCTTGCGGGGAGGGATGGCGAACGTGTGCTTAAACCTGACGGGAAGTCAGACGCCGAATGTTACCTGCTCTTTGTTTTTCTTTAAAACGTTAAAGGGGCGCTGGGGCCCCCCCCCTGTGTACGCTGGTTTTTGTTCCCACCACAACCGCGATCCTAGACAGAGTTCTTCATTTGTCTTAATTATGCTTTTCAAGTTTTGAGGGATAATTTACTCACCTTATGTCAGAAATAGCTATGCGTGCACAATTCACATTGTGCTTGTTGTGCTATACTGCAATCAACAAATAAAATAAAATACCATCAAATTAAAGACTGAGGTGAATCAGTAGGCTCCTAACTGGTGAAATTGTGGACACCTGGCCACTAACACTAATAATTTAGTGGATAATAAAGAATTCAAAGACAAACTAAATGATCATGGTCAAAATCTGCATTGTATTAATAAGTTTAACCCTTTCATTTTGTGCATGACTGTTTGGCAGAGCACATTTTTCCATTGTTTTTCATGGTGAGGACATTAAGAAACATTCTGAAACTTAAAGACAGGTGTTCAATAACCTCAATTGAGCAAGAGGTTGACTGGAGTAAAAAAAAACAGCATGCACAAGGGTCTCCAGGTCAGAGTCTGAGAAGCACTGCTTCACAGAAGCTTTGATGAACGTCCTACGGGTGTGTAGAGGAGACTGCTCTAATGCAGAATCCTGTTTTCACACCTACTGCAAAATAAAGCCATAAAACTTCATTTGATATACGACCTGTCATTCTGCCCGTGTACCAAGACTGCGGGAGGGGGTGGTTCTAGTTAGTCATTACTCATTACTATTCGTCGTGTAGATGTTGATTGATTGGCTGCAGGATAATTGTGGTCGTGCAGGAGAGTGAATACTCATGGTGACAAGGACATCCTTTTACAAAAAAAAGGAGAAAAAAAAATCTTTATTGCAGTGCAATATTATGGGCTATGGGAGAGCAAGGCCATCTGTCTGTGTTTACAGGTATTTTTCAAATATTTTGCCCAGTTATGCCTTATGCAAGTTAAGCACGTGGGCTTGGTTGTAATGGAAAATGTGATGGGCTTAAAATTTGGGCTGTATTTTTAAACTTGCTTACCCCTAGTGGAAAAAGATTTGAGAGACCTGTTGTTAGTGCCTTTTTTACCTGCGGTTGTGAGAAAGATTTTCTTCCAGCAAGGTGCACTTGTGCTCGGTTAGCTCTTGTCCCTCATATGTGCCTTCCTCTGCAGACCATTACATCCTGATCCTGTCCTGTCATTAAGCAAAGGGTGCAAACATGCATTTATACAGCCAGATATTTACTGAAGCAGTTCATCTTGAACAGTATGTTCAATATGTTTTTTTGGAATGTCTTTTTTTCTCTCCAAAATGCTAAGTCAGTGTTCTCGGAAGTCGGTTTCCATTTCCGGTAGTGATTGTTTACATCAGCATAGGAATGTTCAGATGAGAACATTCTAATCACGTGTTTGTGACCTCACACCTTAAAGGGCACTACCTTGCGCAAGGCTACGACAGGAAAGCTGCCCTAACCCGGGGATTAAACCTGTGACATTTAGGTTACGAGCCCAGCCATACTAGGCCGGCCTCTCCCCTCTCTTTCCACAGTGTGTCTCTGTGGTTAACCAATCACATGTTTCTCCACTGCAGCATTTGGAAACTATGCCATCAGGCTTGTTTCCACCGAGGACGACCCAGACAGGCAGGCGGAGCTCCCTTTAACAAGCCCGGCCCGGATTCCGACGGGCGCACGCAAACCCCCCGACACCTGGCTCACCCCGCGGAGGGTCAGAGCGGACAGGGGGCGGCCGGTCCCCCGCGGGACGCCCCGCTCATCGATCAAACCCTGTCGGCTGGGAGAGGCGTCACCGGAATGTGTCGCTTCTGACCTGTTAGTGCCTGGCCTGTCCGTGACTCTAGCTTACTAGGGACAGGGAGTTGGAAACTAGCAAGAGCTATGACCTCTGTATGCAGAACATGAACTACATGAACCTGGTGTGAACTGGCAGTGATTATGCTATGCTATGCATTGTCCCTATTGCAGGGGTCGCTGTTGCTCGCTTTGTGGCCGGGGGGGGGGTGCTTTCCGAGAGGAGACAAAGTTGCAGACAAAGTGACAGGGGCAGCCATCATACAGTCACTGGTTTCCTCCCTTGGTGGGCCCTTGGTGGGCCCTTGGCGGGCCCTTGGCGGCCTACAGTAGGGGGGCCAATGTCTGTCCTGCAGGGATGTGAGCTATAGGACCGGGGGTTTGTTTCAGAAGCGCTCATTACGCCCCGTCTCCCTCCCCCCTGTCCCTCTGCGCGCACCCCAGGACGCAGACATCCCACACACAGGCGGCTGCATTCGCAGCGCTGCAGATAAACATCAGAACGACACACTTAGCATGCTTCTGCAGAACAAACAACCTGAGAGAAAAAAAAGCTTGTGTTTACAGGGCTCGGGAGGGTTATTCTCGGCCTTCTTTGTGGTTTGACAGCAACACCTGTGCCCCGTATCAAAGCAAAGAGGTGAACGCGTGCTTAAGCTTTTTTACAGTGTAATGTCAGAAACATGTGATCAGAATGCTCTTATCTGGACATTCTAACGCTGATGTAACGGCCACTACGCTGGCCATTGAGGGCAATGTAGTTCCAGGGTTCTAGAACACTGACTTGTTGAAAATACATTCCAAAGAAAACCTTCTCTGCAAAGCGTTAGAACAGTATGAAGGCTGTGGTTGAGCTGAAACTGCTTATGCGTGGTGAATGACCTGCTTTGCTATTTTTTTCTCTCTCTCCCCTATATGGTTGCAAGGTTTGGCAAGCAGTTTGTATTTACGCAGTTAAGAGACCTGATGGACACATTGGGCTAATGCTCTGAGAGGGTCAGGCATCCCCAGAATTCTGTCACTGTCAGGTATTCCATACGGGCTGCGGGCTTCCTCTAAACATAGATCCATAGGCTTCCCCCCTCCCAAGCAGTTCAGAAAAGGATCCGGGAATTTATGGCTTGGAATGTCGCGGGTGGGACAGCTCACAAATGTTGTCATTTTTAAGATGTGTCAGTCTTTGCCCAGCCAGGAAAGGCCATTACTCTGTCTCATTGATTAGTCAATAACAGGTCAGACCTTCCTGTAAATGCTGTTGGATTTCTGTGTTTCAGTCTTCCTAACTTCAACTGGGTGTGCTATGCTTGGCAGTGACAGTGGATATAGCGGCAGTCCAACGTTATGATAATACCTTCAAAACTGGTGGGAGGTTACAAAAATGTGCTAGTTTCTCTTGTCATCTGAGTTCAGAAGGACGGGCCTTCGGTTTTTAGCACAGCAACGTCCATGTTCTGAACTCGATACGACGGGGAAATCCCTGCTTCAAATACCCAGCGACACACTGAGACGGCCCATTGTGTGGTCTGAGACGGCCTAACCGTTCTTCAGCGGGTGCCTAGTGCCGCATTCTACGGCCGATATCGTTGCCAATCCTAATATGGTAATAAAAATGCCGCTCCATTTCATCAATTTCCCCAGTCTTGACATTCTCAGAATTATTGCCTCAAAGAACATTTTGTTCATTTCAATAATGGGACTGTGGGAGTATTGATTTTGACAGAAGGAAGCATGGATGGAAGCAGAAGGGGGGGGGTGGGGGAGAGGGGGGCTAGGTTGCATTTACTTAATGCTGTGCGGTTTCTGTTTTGTGAATTACTGAATTAGGGACTGCAGGGCGACCGACGGGCGGTGACTGCTCTTAGACCCTGGCCAGCCGGGGAGGGTGGGGCCGCATTCAGCCCTCAGCCGTGAAATCCACAGTGCACAGCGGACCGTTATCAGGAAACCAGGAGAGGGAGGCGCTGGCTGTGCGGGAGACGAGAGTCGGGGGGGGAGGGGAGGGGAGGATGAGAGGAGGAGGAGGAAGAGGGGGAGGACGAGCCGGAGAGAGAGACGGGAATTAATGACGTAGCCGCCGAGGGAGAGGGTGCTATTTTAAGCGCCCCCGATACGGCGCAGGCTGCTGTGTTCTCGGCTCCCTCTGACGTCACGGATGAAATCTGTCTTTCTGCTGGCGGAGAGGGCCATGTGACGGATAATGACCTTCTGCATCAATGATTAGATTACGACGGCGAGTGGAGAGGAGCGGAGACGGGGAGAACGGCGCTGCTGTACTGCCGCAGCGTTCCCCCCGCCGCGCGCTCGCAGATAGAGGGAGAGACGGATCCAGCGCTGATTAAATTAGCCGACATTAGGCTCGGGCAACGGAGGGGATTAGACCGGAGAGAATTCTGGCTTTCGCGTACGACTCGGTCTCACAACGCAGGCCACTGTTGAACGCGTTATTCGCCGCTAATGTCATTTTTGCGGACACAGATAGGCAGCTCGCATGTTGTTTAGAGAGATGCCCCCCCCCCCCCCCCCCCCCCCCCCCCATTTAAGGTCACGCCGCTAATCCTCCACCAAACCCTGCTAACACATAGCCAGGAGCCATAAACAAACGACGCTGGGACATTTACACCAGGGCGGTGCTTAGCCTATTAAAAACAAGATCTCGACCGGACACGTTGCCTTGCTTCTTATTAGCGTCTTCTTTCTTAGGTTGGCCAAGCGGGGTCATTTCAGTGCCAGGGGTTGGCCTGAGCGTGTGTAGGCCTAGCTGCTCCCTCTGTGAGACTATAAGGTGACGATTATCAGGGGGGTGTTTAGTATGTGGATTTCGCATCGCAGTCCGCGGGACTGTGTCTGAACATTTTGTTACTTGCGACACGAAGCGCAAAGGAGCCACAGTTGGCCTGTCAGACTTGCTTCATGTGCTGTTGAAGCGCTCGCAGTAATGCAACTCCACTTCGTATCCTGAGGGAACACGCTGTACAGTACAGAAGCCGCTGACATTTCACAGATTACAAATAGGTTGGCTTTTAGAGTTTTATTTGACGTTCAGACTTTAGCACTAACCATTTTTAGACATGTTGAATTAGGAACATCCCAATAAGGACAATTTCCGCAAGTTTTAGTTTGTTTGCCTGCCGGGACTTGGCATGGTGTGTGTCCCTCCTAGTTTTTCCTCTCTTCTTAAGAAAGACTGACTAAGCCGTACCTGTGTATTGCCACACGGAAATAATGCCACCTTCCCCCACGTCACTCGCATGTAATTTCCTAATAACCTGGTTAAAATTACAGTGCAAGGCATCCATTTACGTTGCCAGGACCAATATTTAGGAATGGACAAATATATGTCTGCGTTGCGCGTGTTGTGATGTAACTGCAAATGTTATATTACTAACTGAGTTTTTTTTTTTTTTAAGTTAAGACTCTAGATTAACAAATGTTATATATACAAGTTTAAGTCGTAACACATAAAGGCCCAGTTTCACACACAGATTAAACTTAGTCCTGGACTAAATTGAGTTTCGTATGCCGTTTAAAAATTTCATTTACTCTCGGACTCGGCTTAATCTGTGTCTGTGAAAGTGTGTGGTGAAATGCTCAATGCAATTTCTGTGCATGATATTTATGATATTAGTAAGTATTTTTTCACACAGCGAGTGGTCAATGTGTGGAATAGCTTGCCAGGACGTGTAGTGGAGGCAGAAACAGGCTTGATACAACAGTGCTAGATACTATGTAGCCTATAGGGAAACTAAGCAGTAGGTACACTTAGGGGTACGAGGCAAGCATTGTTGGGCTGAGTGGCCTGTTCTCATGTTATGCCCTGATTTGTAGATTGTAGTTTCAGCAGCATATGGCTTGTGTGTGATATACATCCTATAGGAAAGGGCAAAACCTTTATTAATAGCAGTGTGGTGGGCTTGTTTTTGCTCACAAATATGGGGACATGGCTTTTAATAGCTAATGAGCATGTGCATCGGTGTATTGAGTTAAGGCCTGGAGTGACTTTCGAAGAGCTCCGTTTGAGTCAGGTTTGGGGTTACAGGCAGAGTAGCTGCAAATAAAACGATCCATCTGTGTGCGTATGTGTGTGTGTGTGTGTGTGTGTGTGTGTGCACAGGTGCGTGCGTGTGTGTGTGTGTGCGCAGATGCGTGTGTGTGTGTGAGCAGCCTTGTGTTTGGGAGTGTGTGGGCATGTGTGTGTGTGTGTGTGTGTTCGCACACATATGCCTGAGTGTGTGTGTGTGAGCAGCCTTGTGTTTGGGAGTGTGTGGGCATGTGTGTGTGTGTGTGTGTGTTCGCACACATATGCCTGAGTGTGTGTGTGGGCGTGTGTGTGTGTGTGTGTGGGAGTGTGTGTGTGTGTGGGAGTGTGTGTGTGTGTGTGTGTGGGTGTGTGTGTGTGGGCGTGTGTGGGCGTGTGGGTGTGTGTGTGTGGGTGTGTGTGTGTGGGCGTGTGTGTGTGTGTGTGGGCGTGTGTGTGTGGGCGTGTGTGTGTGGGCGTGTGTGTGTGGGTGTGTGTGTGTGGGCATGTGTGTGTGTGTGTGGGTGTGTGTGTGTGGGCGTGTGTGTGTGTGTGTGTGTGTGTGTGTGTGTGTGTGCGCTCTTATCCATTCACTTGGAATCTGCCCTCCTCTACACTCCCAGGGGCGAAGCGAGCGTGTTCTTTTCTCTCGGGGCGTCGACAGAGCACGTTTCACGATAGCATCTTCAGCATTTTCCGGAACATTCTCTTTATTCACCAAGCAGAGAGCCCGTTTGTGATGTCCCAGCGGTGGATTTATGTCCCCTGTCCAGTCGGCCCAGTCCCGGCGGCATGAAAGGCCCGCGTCTCATGAACGCCGATTCAGCGGCGAGACGTGCGACATTCCCACACCTGTGAACCGGACTCGTCCGGACCTCCAGGTAACGCCTCCCGTGCGGAGGCGCCCCGCCGATGGCACGCGTTCAGGCGCGTCCATCCCGCTCGGTGATTCAGACTCCGGCGCGGCGCGGCGGAGTCGACCCCGTCTGATGCGGTACACCTCGTTCAGCCGGTGACGCCGCCGGATCGGAATGCCGTCCGTCCGACGGCGCCCGCCCACACGCTGTGGGTCACATGACTCACCTGTCACCTGCTTACCCGGCACGCGCCGTGGCCAGCTTTCCACGTTTTTTGTTGTTGTGCGTTTCGTACGCTCGTACGTGCAGAGACGGTGAGTCAAAGCCATTGTGTATTCGACGTGCTGAATAAATAAAAACAAGTGATTTTACAATCGCGTACTTCAATCACATATGAGTGACTCACAACGTATTATTTTTGGCCGACTTATATTGGCGTAATGATTAGAGAGCTGGGCGTACGACTGGGTCACTGCCATTGTTCCCTGAGCTCAACATGGCAGTCTGTAGCCTAGTGGCTAAGGTACATGAATGGGACCCGGAAGGTTGGCGGTTGGTAACTACAATAAGATCTGCACAGCTTTTGGGCCCTTGAGCATTTACTCCAGGGGGATTGTCCCCTGCTCAGTCTAATCGACTGTAAGTCGTTTGGGATCAAAAAAAAAGCTCAATTATAAATGATATACAGTCATTATAAACCTGAGGTGCTTCAGTAAAACTTGTATACATGGATAGCATTTAAAGAATGAAAGTGTGTGTAAGTGCAAGTTGTAAGTTGTAAGTGTAAATGTAAGTTGCACCAGTAAAGACTCTGTTAAATGTCCAAAGTGGAGCTATGAAGCGCATTATGTGAAATATCTGATCTGTTGTCCCTCGAATTAGAATTTAAGAATATCCAAAATAACATTTAACAGTTGTCTTTCAATGAGGGTAAAGAAGAAATGTGGAAAGGTTTGGACTCCTAACAGAAGACATGCACACACACACACACACACACACACACACACAAACAAACACGAGTGCGCACACACACACACACACACACACACACACACTCTCCAGGGACGAAGAGGACGCACAGCCCTGCGTGTTTGTCACCATTCTCTGGGTCAGTCGCTCACCGCAGCAGTCAGAGAGGTGAGTAGGGTCTGTGGCAGCTGGTGATCTCATAACATGGGCGTGGACTTTCTTTGCACTGCACTGCACTGCACTGCTCACACAAAAAGTCACGATTTCAGCAACACCCCCCCCCCCCCCCCCTTCCACCCTCCGAAAGTTACTTTCAGAATCAGCTTGTTAGATTAACAAATATGAGCAATTACCTCCTCACTGGTCATAATTTGCACAACATCAGTCGCACTCAGAAATGTGCCATGACTCACAATTCCGGTATTTCTGTGTGTTAGCAAAGTATGTGCCTGTGATGTCTCACGTGAAAACAATGCAGGAAGCTGAACAACCAGGCTTATCCAGAGTAGGCCACCTGTCATTTTTCAAGGGTCAAACGGGTCCACTATTTCCTTTTGGAGCACGGTGGAGCTTGCGCCTCATATAGAAACGAAGAAGAGTGATGACAAGGAAATGAAAGAAACTCTAAACATTGAGCAAGGAGATATCTAAACCGGGCGACTTCGTGTGGTCATAAATTAACAAATGCATGAAGGAATTTCTTTGTGGCCATATGTATATGTTTAAATAAGATCCAATGAAATCAATTTTAAGTACCATAAACTTTCATGGAAATGTGCCATTGGTTGTTCACTGCTCAGTCCAACTGGATGAAACTGCAATAGGGCCACTGCGATGAATCGGTGACCTCTCCAGGGTGTATCCCCGCCTTTCACCCAGTGCATGCTGGGATAGGCTCCACCACCACACACCCGGACAACCCTGACCAGGAGAAAGCGGTTTTAGAAACGGACGAGTAGTCGGATTGGACGGTTTGCACTGGGAATTTAATATAATTAAACAAACTGTTTGCGAAAAGCTTTCCCCTGCAGCGTGTATGCGACAATAATGACTAGAACATCAGACTGTATAAAGTGACACACACTCGCACTCATAATTTAGTGTCGTTGCAAAGGGCAGAACAAATGCAGTGTTTGTCACAGATGTGGCTGAGTGCCTGAGCACACTGGTAATGTTATCTTCGGCTGACCCACACGCAACTGTGCCATCTTGACGTAAGAGGTAAGATAGCATTTTCCATGCTTTCCACAACCAAGGTGAATGCCTTGCACACGTAGTTCCATCATTCCTGCTTTCTCCAATCCCTTGCACTACGCCGCATCCCATTAATTATCAGGGAGGTCTTCTATGGACGATATATCTCGATTTTTGTTGACTAGATTACTTCTAATCGAATTATAGTCTTTGGTTTATGAACAGTACATTTTGAATGTTCTACAGTTGTGAACTGAAATAGTCCTTCTGACAACGGAATCAAATTGAAAGGAATTTCAGGGGCGACCCAGAGTGGGTTTCATATGCCTTTTCATACAACTCGATAACAACCCTGCTAAAAAAATAAAATAAAAAAAACTGCTCAAGCTAGGTTTTAAAACAACTAGCAGCTGGTTGAATGGTTCAGACCAGCTTCCATACTCAACACAGTTTGACCAGCTCAAGCTATGTTTTGAAACAGATGGTAGCTGCTAATTTCCTTCTGGTCAAAGCTGGATTTTACACCAGGCCGGCTGATGGTAATACCGGTACACAGGATTTTAACGCAATACAGAGCAGGGATGACATTATAAAGCTCCTCCTCGCACGCGCAGGCGCGCCTGCACATCCCCGATTCCAGTAAGCCGATTGTGTGGTGTGTACGCCTGCGTGTGTACGCCCGTATCCATGTAATGTGTTTTCCTGTGCCTGTTGCCCGGTGACACTTCTTTTTATGTCGTCACTGCAGGGTTACGCTCCTGTAACTTCCAACAGCGCTCACTTCGTTTACTTTTTTTTTAAGGTCGCGCTGACAAAAAACATTCACTACAACTAATAGGAAACGTGGAAACAGTCAAGTCCCATAAATGGAAAGCTGATATTCACAAACCTTGCTAATGTAGTTATTATCCAAAGATAGGCGGCCGCTTGTAAGTAGTTAATTGGTTAGGAATCTATAGGACACATTCTGTACAATAAGCTATATCAAATAGGCTATTGACCAAGGCTATTTTAAATAAGTACTGCACCACGAAACGAAAGAACATGCTCCATTTTTCATTACACCAATTGAGCTATGTAGTTCTTTTACGCGTGCACATTCCTTCCGACAGCACAGAGGAATTCTGTGGCTACCTTAAAAATCACATGCTGACCTTGCAATAACAAAATTCTCCACCCATATCCGCGAGAGCAGTTAAGAAGTGTCCCACCTCGGGGATTGCTTTTAGTGTGTGAAAGACGCCACGGCACAACGTCACACTGTAGCGTTCTGGACAAAACTTGACATCAGCTTACTGTGGATGAGGAATCATTTCAAATAATTCCAACCAACCTTTGAGAAACAAATAGTTGAAACACAAAGAGTCAACGGGTGTGTGGATTTACAGCTTTTTTTGGGGGGGATATTTAATTTCTTCTCTTAGTTTGTATTATATCTACATTATAAAACTGGGGAAACTTATCAGAGAACCCGACGCTTTGCCGAAGAGCCTTAAAGTGTTCGCTACGATAATTGGTAAGTAACCTTTCAATTTTTGGTGAAATATCACGAATAACCCATACGGAAGTGCGACTTCCCACGGTTTATTGCTAAATAGTTGTCTGCCATTAAATGAATGGACATTAGTTAAGATCATCAAGTTAACTGGATGTAAACTGTTGACATATTAACACTATGCAAGTACTAATACACAGTATCGTTAATAATAATAATAATAATAATAATAATAATAATAATAATAATAATAATAATAATAATAATAAGACGAAGAAGAAGGAACAATTATGAGACTGGATCAACCTCCCAGGATAAAGAGCCATAGTGACTCACTCAAATATTTTTGACTGCTTGTGCGTGCATTGACATTCTGCGTCTGTATGTTACATTTCATACCGCGGTTAGTTATCTGTCCGCACTGGCACATTGGTCACTGGGTGGATTAGTTTATTGACAAGAAGTTTAATCTGGCAGCGTGTGACGTAACGCGACCGGGAAGGCTGACAGTGAAAGCGACGTGTGAAGGGCGGCATGCATGTGTGGGTATAGGACAGAATGTACGGAAAAACCTGCAGGGATGTCCCCTCAACGCGCCTGGAGTCAAGAGACGAGTCATCTCATTTTAGTTGCCACTCCTGTTTTTCGTGTAAGAAAATTACTGAAAATCGTACGGTAGACGCTGCGCCGAAAGCAGTGACACGTCCATTTAACGGCATAAACAGAAGCTCTTCCGGTCAGTAATAGTGTCCAAAAGAAACCTTGAATGCATTAGTGGGGATGAGGAGGTTGGCGGTGGAGTTGGGTCTTGGTTTTGGCAATGCAAGATGGTGCACAAATATAATCAGATTCACTCTGGCCTTATGTAAACATTGTGGAACCCTGTCTATGACTACTGCACTGTGCACAGCATTACTCCTTTTCTCCAAAGATCATTGTTCGAAAATCTAGCCAGTCCCAGGGATATCAAGGGCAAGGCAATGCAGCACAGTTCCTTGGGTGTTGCCAACCTGAGTCCCTCTTTCCAAGTATCTCTGGCAAGAAGGACAATTCTAAAATAGGACCGCTAAAGTTGTAGTTTGGGCACGCTACGTCAATATTTTTATAATAGCATTTTCTACAGCGTTTCACGCAAGACAAGAAACAATACGATCAAAATGAATGCTTCTTATTTAATGGATTATTGTAGATTATTATCTTAAAGGTTGCAGGTTTGATTCCCAGACAAGACATTAACATTATACTCTTGAGCAAGGCCCATTTCTATAGTACACACCCAGCTGTATAAATATTTACTATACAAAAAAGTAAAATGTGTCTCAGTCGTCATGGATGACACTGTCTGTTAAATGCTTGTAATGAACTGTAACCTTAGGCAACCTTCAGTGTACTAAGCCTCCTTGTGTTATTGTTATACAGTGCTGACTTAGAATACTGCGGTGGTTTTATTTTGTGTTTGTTTGCATGTGTAGTGCATAATTCACAGTGTTAAACATACTCTGATAGTTTTTTTTTCTTCTGTTTTCTGATTCACGTGCACTTCTTGCACTGTATTAGTTCAATTAACACCAAGCCCTTTACAGTGAATAGTAGGCTATTTAACCCCCTGTTCTTGGAAGGCCGAAGGGGTGCTATGCGTTCTTTTGCCGCAGGAGGGCGACAGAGGCTAATTTTTCTGTTCCATGTTTTCTCACAGTTACTGTTTTCTGGCCAATACGCCGTAGTCGTGTTTATTGAATGCCGGCGTTATGATGATAAAAGGTATGACATTCCAGTGTATTCACGGGCACCAAAATTATGCTGTGAACTACGAAAGTTTGCATAACAGATGTCCGTCGAAACTGATAAAGTTTAATCGTCCAGACAGATGAGTTTGCGAACTCTCTGACCCAAGAGCCGTTTATAATATAATGTAGCCTATGAGTTTTCGGGGATTGCGTAAGAATGTCGCCTATTAAGCCGGGAAGAATCACGTGGCCCTGAATGATAATGTTGCTTTTGTACATTTCGGTCTCAGTATTAGGGTCCGAGAAACTGAGCGAGTCTGTGTGGTTGCTAGGCAAGTCTATCATTCTGTTTTGCCTTTTGTGTTCCCTGCAGCTGCGAGGCTCAACCTGTATGTGGGTAGCCCGCATCCTTCTCGTGGGCTGGCTGTTCTATTGAATACACATAAAGCCTTTTACTTGTAGAGGTGTTAAGAAGACCAGATGGATACGTCGGATGAGTGATGATGTGTTCAGTATTTTCACTCTATTTCCGACACTATAATGCTTTTCCCGTAACAACATAATCAATTGGTTATGTGGTTCGCAAGGGGCCTATATTACCATTCAGCGCAGTCGATCACCCTGTGCATTAACCAAAATGAGCCGATGTGTATGTGCATTTATCAAAACACCGTGTCGCCTGAAATAATTTAGTGTACGTTTACTTTTCCCAGTTCGGAATTTCTCTTTAACACATGCCAAGCAATATAGGCTAGCATACTGTATCGTCAAAAATATCAGTGTTCAAAAGGGTCAAACCTAGGCCTACCACTCCAGGTCTTGGTACCGCTCCAGGTCGTTAAAAGTATAGAACGATGATGACCACGAAATACATGCGTCTTAGTCTTTTTTAAACCAATTAAAAGTATTTGCATTCATTGAATTCACAGCTTCTGCAACCGCTAATTCGGTTGGTGATCTATCCTTTTCGTCACTCCTCCATTACATGTTCAATAATACACATTCGGAAACATGAAAGGCCATGAGAATTTTTACTGGACTGCCTTTGTGATTCTAATACATTATGAATGGCCTGAAATTGCCTGAGTGGGCAGGAACTATCGTATTCCTTGGCGTGTTCGGCCTCACCCCCTCCTTCTTGATTGGCTGTCCATGACAAAGCTGGTGTGGGAGAAAGAGATAGGGCGGGACCTGATCGCCACGTGGGTGCGCGAGGCGGGCTGCCGATTGGTAAATGCAAACAATGTCTCCCAACAGTGCTCCAGTGATAGGTTCAGAAACCGTAGGCGTGGCTTGTCGCTGTGAAAGGATGATACTTTGTAACATTTTTTATTGTTAATTTTGCATTGGAGCTGCCGTGAGCATGGGTACGCAACGGAGAGCTACACAGTACTAATTTCATGAGGCTTTGGCAGTCTGTAGTACTAGTCTCCTGCTACTAAATAGCTTACAGCTCCAAGCATTTGAGATAATAATACAATGAACAAATAGATTGCACGCATTTCTTTTGCATTTATTAGATCATTTTAAAACAATCAGTTACATCTACTACGAATTGAAATCGAAGAATCGAGGCAGTAGCTAATGTTTACTTCCATTTGATACTCTTGCATATATCCACTTCTGTAGCATTTTTAAAACTGGACCATCGCAGCTCTGGATGCTGGATCCAAAACATCACATCTTTCTTAGTTGCAGAAGGAAGATTTGTTTTTTTTGTTTTTAAAGAAAACGACAAATAAAACATCTTACTGAAACCGGAACTTCGGCACATTCTGGGTGTACTTTCGATAATAATAATAGAGGAAGAAGAGGACGGGAACGACGTCGGTTATTTTGGCTGTACAGATTCAGAGAAAGGCACGCGCTACCCTGTGGAACATATAAGAGAACGCCTTCGGTCCTTGACTTTGCTCCTTCGTTTCTACTTTTTTTTTTCTTTTTTTTTTATGAAACCAACGAACGCTAGCCAAAATTGTTTTTTTTTTGCCTCAAAGCCACCACACTCGCCTTGTCTCCCCCTTGAACACAGGCTATCGAATGGACCAACATCCTACCGCGCGGAGCTGCACCAGCCGCGGAGCTCCGACCTGCGAGGCCATCCCAAGCGAGCCCTCCATGAATTTGAACATCCACTCCACAACCGGCAGTCGCATCGAGCTCTCCCTTCCACTTGAAGAGACAGTGGAGGGGCTGAAGAGAAGACTTTCACAAAGACTCAAAGTACCGAAAGAGAGACTTGCTTTGCTGCACAAAGAAACGTAAGTGTCATTCTTTGGAATTCATTGCACACCTTACGCGCAATGTTGTCCGCACAAATTCCAGAATTGTGCATGCCAGTAGTTTCGTCTGTAAGTTAGACAATCAATGCATGGCGAAAATCACACGTTCTTGTACAGTTCATACACAGGCACGGACTATGGGGAATCTCTGGTTGTTGGGAGTTCAGCGGGAAATGACAGTGAGGCCGTAGTTTTCGCATCATTCATTGTTCAATTTGCAGAAGTATTTTGAAGGCTGTTTATGTCTATGGTGGTGATAGTTGTTGCTTTATCATAAACACCTGGCACTCTGACTTTTAACAACTTGTTTTGTTGACTGTACGTTTGTCGGTTGGAGGGGTGAAGTCGCGACATTGAAGTCTCTTTCAAAGAGATGGTGCGGGGTGCGCACTTGGATTCCAGGTTGGGGGTGTGGGGGGGTTGATAAGAAGGTTAAGTGGGACGCCTGCATATATTTCCACTTCAGTACTGGGTTGCGCTATTCTCGTGATTTCCTCGTTAACCCTGGCGTTCTCAGAATTACATAAACGCCATTTTCTTAGCTTCTTCAAATGTGTAGGACAGCTACAGACAGCCTCCGAAATAATTTTGTCAGCTCTATGCAGCCTACACACGAGTGTGCATTTTGAGAATCTATGTTTTATATACCAGAATAAATCCCCCGTCTATAGTTGTTCGTTTCCAAATGGGTACTGTGCTTTCAGAAATTTAGATAGGCGACTCTCTGAAGCATACCGGGGTTTAGCCTATACAACTGCAGAGTGCCACAAACGATACTCGGAATGATTGGCTGTTCTGGAGGACAATGAGAACCATTCTATGTTTAAGTAACAAATGCTGTGCAAATTTGTAGTGCTGGTCAGCTGTCTTCCTTAGCATTAAACCAAACCTAAATAATAAAAATTTCATAATGGGTTTCCTTATATAGAATAACAATAAGAGCAGAGTGGGTGGATTGTGGAACAGGGACTCCTTTGTCACTCGTAAATGACTCTTTAACTGTCGCATTGTTTTACCTCTCAAAAGTGGAACGATTTTAATGCCCCCTCAAGTAATCGCCTCTAAATCACATCATCCTTTAAAACCGAGAACCTTTTTGATCTTCTTTGCCCCAAATAGCTGCCCTCGGGCGAAGTGTCGAGTCCCTTTGTTCAGCTGGGGGTGACATTTAATGCACGCATTTACAGTACTGTGCGAAAGGTCCTCTGCACCGATTTGAGGGCCTTAAAATGTTACGTTTTCTGACGTTAACGCCTAGAGGGAATGCTGCTGAATAATGCAAAATTAATAGCAGTATTTTTAGTGCGTCATTAGATTAGTTTACTGTCACAAACGTTAATAATCAGACATGAAAAGCTGTCCTTTGCAAAAATTCCGCTTGTTTGTTAAACTACCGTCATGCAGCGGTAAATGCTTAGCTATTTGTTAACTTCATTTTTCTTTTAACCGTACCGGGTTTTACTTATTCGGTAAGCTTTTAAAACCTCGTAATACATGACCTTGTAATGTATTTCCTCAACTGAAACTGGATCATATAATCGAAGCTACGTTTAAAATCAAACCAAAAAAATTGCAACAATCCGAAACGACTTGCTGACATCTCATTTATTTATTGAGAAATATCTGGTAACGTCGTCAGTACGTGTGTGATAGCCGCATCCATTCTTAAAAAAAAATCACAAGATCGTTTCACTGAGGGCTTTGTAGGCTAATATATCCCATTTGCATTGCTTCTATGCATGTTTTGTGTTTTTCCTGCATGGTTTGCAGGTAGTGCGCGCAAATGTTTTATATTTTTGTAAAGAATTCTCTCAATTTCTCATGTTTTCATTGTAATTCAACTGCCACCTCTTTGAAAGGTTCACGCACCATTCTGCCCGTAGTGAAACCGATCACCGAGGCCAACGAAATCATTCACATTTCTTGAATCCTTGAAGTTTTACTTTAAAATTACTTATTTACTTGAACTATCTATTCTCCGTTTCTCGTGACTACTCAAGGCATCTGCCTCCAATCAGGAATCGCGTTGAGCGAAGAAAACCGTTGAGCCATAACGTGTCAATCATTCTCCTCCCATCATGACTTATTCTCTCTTCTGATATCAAGTAGAACTGTAGCCTAATTGCGCTTTCGACCCTCCCTGCGCATAAATGGTTCTGATAAGATTGTTGACTTGACTGTTGCACTCTTGTCTCGCTCTCATTTTGTCCTCAGGCGTCTCAGTTCAGGAAAACTCCAAGACTTTGGCATCACTGATGGGAGCAGGTTGACACTTGTACCAACAGTAGAAGCAGGCTTAATGGTAAGCATTCCCCCTCTGCACAGCAACATGGCCAGCGTCAATTCAACCCTCAACAGAGTGCACACAAGTTCCAATGGTGACCATATGCACTCTGTAGGAGTTGATTCAACACTGAAGGTTTTACTGTGTGCCCACATGTCTCACTGTGGCCTGAAGCCCCCCAGGGGTGCATAGGAATAGTGATAAAAAAAGGTGTTGGACCACTGGAGGAGGAAGGTGAGAGATTTAACAGGTGAAGGGCTGGAGCATCTATATTTAAACAGAGTACAGATTCACCCAGTACTGACAGTACATGTGTATATCTCAGTGTAAATGTTTGTCCTTATTTTGGCCAATAAGGCATTGTGGCTTTCAAATGTTGTTGTTTTTTTTTTGTGATCAGGTCTGAGTGTCAGGGAGTAATTTATGTTGTTATTGTGTTTTTCCCCTAGTCTCAAGCATCAAGACCAGAGCAGTCTGTCATGCAAGCTTTGGAGAGTTTAACAGAAACGCAGGTAAGAGCTGGTACATTGAAATATCTGGGCCTTTAAGCATTTTATAATTAAATTTCCATGTACATCACACGAATTATGGAAGTTGCCTTTAATCTCATGTTTACTGTTGGTGTGAGGTCTGGCTTTTGCATTTTACCACCAAAATATCAGTATGTGGTAATGTCCTTGAGAAACTGACTAAAGGGGAGGCAAGTAACAGTTGTTATAATTAGATTCTAGTTAAGTTTAAGTGCCTCTGATTCAAACTGTAATGTCAAACGCTTCTTTAGCTTAACCTAGGTCCTTTGAGGGGAGGAGATGTTCTGATGTGTTGACTGTGGGCATATTCTCAGTAACTCCTTTTGGTATCCTGGCAACATCTATGTGCAGCACAAGCTGAAGCAAGTGTGGGCAAGCCCCGCCCTGCATCTGCCTAATTCTGACGCCCTTTAGCGAAGTTGACCTCAGCTCTGTGTGTGGTTGAGTGCCTGTGAGAGAGTCATGTCAATTATGAAAGGTTTCCGAGAAACGCGAGCGTACAGTGCGTGAGATGAGTTTTTTTTTTTTTTTTTCAGTCTCGAGACCTCTTGAGATTTTTCAGAGCATTGTGCCAGATATCTCGGCAAGTACACACTAATAAGCTGGAAACGAATCGACTAATAGATGTTTATATCAATTTTTAAACTCGTTACAGCAGGGGGAGGAAAGCGCAGCATGTATAGCTTTTTAGTACTTTCTCATATTAACATTGACATATACACTTGCCTCATAAACCAGTAAAATTTGTCATTGAGTCACAGTAATGACTCACTGCTATGATCGATATTGAGATTGTAAAATCATTTGGCGGCAGCTCACTGCCGCGACCCCTGTGTGATTCCAAACGCTCGTGGCAGCAGCTATGACGCACGCTTTCTGGATTCGCTTCAGGCGTGCCTCTTTCACGGCTTCAGGATTTTGCTGATATATTATTCACCGGTATCTCAAACACGGGATATAAACTCAGTCTCTTCGTTTAGGTATTTATGGGAAATGGAGGTTGTCTATTTCTGTGGTGAAATAAATGTTAAGATTGTGTTGTGGACGACACGCTAACGTTTCAAATGAAACGATAACAGTTAACTGTTCACCAACCTTCAATGTTTTTTTTTTGTGGGGTTTTTTTTCACTCCTGTAAAGTACCTGCTGAGAAACGCAGAGAGGAAGCAGCCTTCGTAAGCGCTGCGGATAAAATATAGCTTCAAAACCCGTAGTATGGCTTGTTTCCTGTAGATATTTTTAACCTGGAAATCCTGCCTTTATTGTGGAGCCGAGAGCGGCGCTGCAGTGACGACAGACGAGCTGGTGCGTTTGCGAGCGTGGGGGCGGGGTGGACAGGAAGCACGCCTTGCGCATTATGTGCCTCGCCTTTACCGCGGAGCTCTCCGGCGGAGACCGCTGCATTCAGGAGAAATCGGTTCCCGAATGTACAAAGCCGAACCCCCGTGCCCCATTGTTCCCCCCGGCAACTCGCGGCGAGATTAGGCTCGGCTGTTCACACAGACGGCGGGAGATAGCGCAGTAGCTAAGTCGTGAGTCAATTAGAAGGTAGGACTTCCTTCGTTAGGGTGCTCATTGTCTCCAAAGAATGGGCCCGTGTGATATTGTGTTGCAGTCAAACTTCCTGATGAGTCACTCATGAATGGAGAGAGAGGAGAAAAAAGAAAAGAATAAAGGAACGAACTTCTTGAGTATTATTGCACTGTCTTTTATATGGATGGACTGCTGTGGGTTAAATGCACAGCGATGTTGGCCTTGCCCGTCAGAATGTTAAAATGACATCTCTGTGTCACCCTGGAACATATTAATGTATCATTGTCTCTACATTACATTCTCAGCTCAGGAAGTATCAGGAGTCAATCAATGCCCTTGAAAAGCTCTCAAATGTATTTGCTAGCTCAACAGATCCCAAAGCTTTTTTTCCCTCTTTTCTTCTAAATAAAAATAGCACTGAAACAGGGCTTAAAAGTTTGGGGTTAAACCCCCCCCCCCCCCCTTCCCTCAATAATGCGGTTAATGTATCTGCCTTGCGGAAAAAAAAAAGGTTATCAGGTTATGCGAGTGTTCACAGAATCGCATCTGATAGCCGCCCCTTATCGCCGCATCAGAATCCTCCGGAGAGCAGTGGCGTGCTGGGGCAGCTTTCTGGGAGAGAGATCCATTTCAGACGTCTGTGTAGTAAGATAGAAAGTGTTTTATGGTAAGGGAACCCTGGTAATTATCGTGAAGGCTCCCCCCCCCCCCCCCCCACCACCACCCCCACTTCTCGTTTCCGTTTAACAGCTCCCGTGTAGCCTGTAATTTGCGGTGGTTTTGCAGGCCTGGCAGTAGGCCTCCTCTGGCCCTGAACCCCCCCCCCCCCCCCCCCGCACCACACCGCACCGTTGAGTCGGACGGCGAATAAGACAACATTCAATTGTTTCGCGGTCTTGCGCCTCGACGGGCAGGAACAATGCACGTCCTCCCAATCGCCCGTGTTTGCTTTTCGGTCCGCGTGTCGATGCGTCTGTTTCCGCTGGTTAGTTCTGCACGTTCTGTTTGTTCACGAAGCAGCCAAAGAACGCAGTGCTCTGGGATGGTGGGATTGGGCGTGTTGCGGCTCAGGTTAACTCCAGTAATGCAGCACTAGATCACTTTGACCATCACATCAAGCTCATCAGCGAGTCTTCTTCTCCTTCATGATATTTTAGAGCGGTCGATAAACAACAAAATGGTGCATTGCCGCCACGGACTGAATTCAGAGATGATTTCAGTTGAAGTTTTTCCACCTTTTTTTTGGTCTACTTACGAAGATATAGTGACCTTTCGGTGCCTGAGGGGGTGGGCCAAAGCTTTCATTTCCGAAGCCTTTGTTTTCCGAACAGTCTGTGTCTGAGAATTTTCTTTCATTGGATCCGGAAATATACTTGCTCCAGTGCTGTTTGCCCACCTCTGCAACTCCGGTTGTCAACCTGACATTTCATTCACCCAGCTTGTCCCATAAGGCTGTACTATAAGGCTACAGTAAGGAGAGAGGAGAGAGGTTACTTCTCAACCTCTTAGATGTTAAAGGGCCAGTTTCACGGACATGGATTAAAGACAGTCCTAGACTAAATCAGATTCTCAAACAAAACACGGTTTTTAGTCCAGGACTAAGCTTGATCTCTGTCAGTGAAAGTCACCCAAAGAGTTTGTAAAAGTGTTTTGCGTTGGTCGCGGTTTAGCATTTAGCTCTATGGGAAAACATTAACTTTGGTTGTTGTGGATTGTATCTGGTCTGAAGGGAATGTGGTGGCATTCTGCTTGCACGGACATGTTTGTTTGCTCGTGGGTGACTGTGAGCAGGCCCAGTCTCTCTCAGCCCCTCTGGCACTACCCACCCCCCTTTGTTCCCTCCGAATCTGATCTCCAAACCCACCCCACCCGCCGGGAGCTAACAGCCCGGGTTGGGGGGGTGGGGGGCCGGCCTGTGCTGGAGCTTCCTGGCCGGGCTGTCGACCCCCTTCCTGTCCCCTGGTTTTTCGGTCCGTGTGATTCGTCAGTTGACCCTTGACGTGCAGCTGAAATAGCAGCGAAATAGGTGGACACATTTTGCTGAAGGCAAGACGGAAAGGTTACAAGTGCGGACACCATCTTAGGGCTGGCTCATTTCCCCTCTGGCTGTTGTTTTATGGTGGCACCGCTGTCTTTTGAATTAAATTGTTTGTTCTGCCTTACACATCCCCCCCGAGACATCCCCCCTTCCCCCAAAAATACCTCTGTTGAAACATGCCCAGCCTTTGTGGATGTGGGAAGGGGCGCAAGCGTCGTGTCTGAAAACGGAAAGATGCAAATGGTGGAATATAACCCCTCAATCACCCCTCCTGTCATCTACCACTCGCTCCCTCCTGCCCCCCCCCCCCCCCAGGAGTGAATGAGACCATGGGGAGAGGGGGAGAAGAGAGGGGGAGAGAAGGAGAGGAAAAGGAGAGACAGAGGGAGAGGCAAGAGAGAAAGGGAGAGGGGTACAGGAGAGAGGGAGAGAGAGGGGAGAGTGAAGGAGGGAGAGAGGAGAGGAAGATGGGGAGAGGAGGGGGAGAGAGGGAGGGAGAAGGGAGACAGAAAGGGAGAGGGGTAGAGGAGAGAGGGGGAGGGAGGGCGGCTGCAGTCGGTGATGTACAGGAGTAGCTGGCCTTGGTGAGTCACTGCGTTTGCATTCGGCACAGAGCTGTACAGGTTGTTCTGTATGCTTCGAGGATGCTGGGAAGGACAATAGTGAGTCAACCGCTCGGGAAAAAAAGAAAAGAAAAGAAAAGGTTTGCCGCTAGAATTTAATGTTCCTTCTGCTGCGGCGAACATCGAGTCCTCGCCGTTTCCCAGATTAGCTGTTCGCCAAAGGAGCGGCCCGTGTGATCCGCCCATCAGTGGCCGAGCGAGGTTCGACAGAGACGTACGCAAGGCCCGGACACGTCACAAGCTTCGGTCCCGCGGTCAATAGCACCACCCCCTCCCACCCCGGCCCGACCATCCCTTCCCCCCCACCCCTCCGCAGCCATTGCTTGTTTTCACTTCATCTATTTTTTAGTTAATCTGCCACTCCAACACAATTGGAAATCATTTGTTCTTAATAGCATTGAGCAATTGGCAAGTGGAAGGCTTCAAAAGCTATCTGTGAAGCTGATAGATCGATGCGGGAGCACCGACCGAACATCGAAGCGGCCTTGGCCGTCTTGCGTTTCCCCCCCCCCCCGACGCTGTCACTGTGCGTTTATACGGTTAACATGTTGGCTTGCGCTCTTGACCACTATTTGTTTTGGCCAGTGTTTTCACTTTAGTGTCAGTTATTGTTTTGGTTTTTCTTTACTTGTGGCACAAACAAAGGTACAAGGATGCAAATCTGTGCTTGACTGCAAGATGTTCCTGCGAAGCAGGACATTCTCGTATTGCACCTTGGCGACTGATAAGAGACAGCACAGCAAGTCACAGCAGTTCATTTTTAAATCCGGTATAAAAGTCTTCAGTTCAAGTGCTAAAGCCTCTGTTTAAAGGTTTCTGTGCAACGCGCACACTCACACACACACACACACACTTGTTTTTGCTGCCTAGTGAGGACACACACATACACACTTGTTTTTGTTACCTATTGAGGACACACACAAGGTGTCAAGGTGTGTATTAACAAACAACAGGGAAAAGAGATTTGAGGCCATGTTGTTTGTTTGGGGGTTTTGTTGTCTTATTGCCCATACTGATAATATATATGTGTGTGTACGTGCACAAGCTTTGGGGAGGGAGGGGATTGTAACCTTGAAGCAGCCGCGATTGAAATCAAACAGCCAACCACTTGTGTCGTGACCACCTCTGTTTTTCATTCGCTGGGCGCCTTTGTGATTCGAGTGCTTGGCATCGTGACTGGGCTAATCTGGGGAGGGGGGGGGCGGGCACACAGAATATCTTTATCTGATGGTCGAGCATCTGATGGAGACAATTGCAACAACAAAACTCTCCAGTAAGGCGTGGGTGTGTTTCTATGCCCGGAGCTCAAAGGGAACAAGCTCTTGGGCTATTACCAACCCCCACCGCTCCCCGCTCCCCACCCCCTATCCCCAAAATATCCATTTAAAAGGGGATTGCGTTGAGAGCATTTGTGATGTTTATTTTTAATGTTTGCATCACATTGTTCCTCCTCATTGTCTGCCGTGAATATCCCCAGCCGATGAATAAGCGCCAAATCCGAACCTTCCCCCCCCCCCCTTTTTTTTTTTTCAATGGCTCTAAGTTTCTTTTTTTAAAACCGAATTTAAATGTCGTATTCATTTAGCCGGCCCGTCTCTCCTGCAGCTGTGTAGCCCGGCTCAGCTCGAGCTAAGCTTTTGTTCCCCCCCCACCCCCCCACCCTCCCCCGACCATAACGCTGAGGTGCGGTCAGATTTTATCAATCAGTTTGAATCAAAGGGGCTTGTTCGTTGGAAGCTGCTCCTCTTTTGAGGATCACACGGAAGACCCCGGACCGGCGGGGAGGGCGAGGCGTGAGGCAGGTGCTGTCTTATTGAACGCGGCCTTTCCTAAGTGGATTGCTTTTGCTGCAGCCCCAGAGTCTTCAAAGCCATTGTGCTCGAGTGGAGAGGGCTGTGTGTGTGTGTGTGCGTGTGTGTGCGTGTGTTGGGTTGGGGGGTGGGTGGGGGTAACAGGAACGTGATCGAGGCCAACGCTGCTTCTCTTTTTATTATCGTCTCTTCCTACCCGATCGGCCAATCGGATTCGGAGATCCAACGAGAGCAGCTGGCTTCTTGTCGCAGCCCGCGTCTCATCCAATCGCGTCGCGGAACGCGACCCGCTTCAGAAGCCCTCAGACTCTTTGAAGCATTTAAAAAAAAAAAAAATCAGATTCCGTCTTTTTCCATTTGCGTTATTTCTTTATTTATATATATATATATATATTTATTTTACAAACGCCATATCGACGGCCTCCCATTGTGATGAAGGCACCTCAGGTCGATGTTGGGGTTAATTGGTGTGGCGTTGGAGCGGTTTCCCCTGTCCACCTGGCCTTTGACGCACGATGAGGAGCCCTTCGACCGCGGCGCGGTTGAAAGACAGGGCATCCGCTCCCTTGACCCTTCCGCCGGGCGCCATTTTGTTTCCTGCGGGCCCCGGCGCTCAGTTGTTCACCAATGTCGGGCAAACGCAGCATCCTGCAACCCCCCCCCCCCCCCCCCTCAGGAAGAACGCCTGCAAATGAGGTCCCTGAACCGCAGGGACCCCAATAAATAAAACTGTCAGCCACAGAGTTTGGGGGGTGGCGGGTGGCGAGTGGGGGGAGCCTAAGGCGCCCTCTCACTGAATATTTCATCAGCAGCGACGCTTCCTGCTCTATCACAACCACCCCCCATCATACCCGCCTACACCCTCCTACACCCCCCACCAAACACACCACCCCTGCACCCCTCCCCCCTCCCAGCATCCTCACCCCCCCCCCCCCCCTTATCGTGTTCCCCCCACCCTGCATACCGGCTTCGCTCTCCTGTTACAGAAAGCTCTGCCCTTTCTCCCTGTAACGCAGCTAAATGGCAGAGGGGGTGGGCTGTAATCTAATGTTGATTGAAGCCCCGGTGGAGGTTTTCCTTCTCCTTTCCACCGCAGTCCGTTCTATAGTTGTGTTCTATCTTTAGGTTCAGAAAGCCGCAGTCCGGAGAACTGGGTTTCTCCGTGGCCTGGAGGAAGAGGAGGCTTTTCACCCCACGCTCGGCTTTGTCCGGAGCGAGCCGGGTTTTCTCCTCGCCTAGCGGCACCTCTGGCCCGGCGAGAACAACGGGAGAGCCTTCCTCTTTTGTCCGTTCGGAATGTTTTTTTGGGTCGACTCCTTTGGCTTTGTTGGTTTTTTTTTGGTTTTCTTTTTGATTGGGGGGGGGGGGATGGGGACTTGGAATGTCCAGGGCCAATGTTCGAGCCTGATTTTGAGAGCCATAGTTCCTTGTTAGGTAGGGTGGTTTAGCGACAGGTTCCGGTGACCGTCGCTGCGGTTCTGAAGGGTTCTGCCAGTCGTGAAGGGTGGAGTTAGTGTGGCAGACGCAGTCCGCCCTGGTTGAGGGGCGGCCCTGAGGGGCAGGCTGGGCGGACTGTTTGCGGCCCTCTTTCTTCAGTCAGAGCTGACAGGAGTGACTGATCAGACCCCCGTCTGACATTGTGGAATTCATGGCCTCAGGGCTGTTCTTTCCTCTGCTGCTACTGCAGGGAGAGAGGGAGGGAGAGGAGGGAGATAGGGAGAGAGGGAGAGAGAGAGACGGAGGGAGAGAATGAGGGAGAGAAGGGGGGTGATTTGGGAGGGACAGAGAGAGAGAGAGAGAGAGAGAGAGAGAGGGAAGGAGAGAGAGAGGGAGAGACTGAGGGAGAGAAGGGGGCTGATTTGGGAGGGACAGAGAGAGAGAGAGAGGGAGGGAGGGAGAGAGGGTAAGAGAGGGAGAAACTGAGAAGGAGTGAGGGAGAGAGGGAGGGAGCGAGAAGGTAAGGGAGGAAAAGAGATATGGAGGATGGGGGCCAGTGAGAAAAGGCGAGGGGAGGGAAGATAGAAGAGGGGGAGGGAGAGAGAGATTCTCGTCTGTGCATCAGAGAGCAGGACAGCCTCTCCAGCTTTCTGTTCATTTTGAAAAGGAGCACAAGCATTAAATCAATACGGCGCTCCAGACCTTTAAAAACCCCTCATTTACTAATATTACTCACCCAGCTCCGTGCTAAAGGATCTGAGAGAGAACTCTTAACTCGCTCCCTCCTCCCCTCCCCCAGCCATAATGTTTATACAATAAACGAATTGACACCGTGGCTCTTGGGAGGTGCCGGAGGAAGGCCTTTTTCCACACCGTGGGCTTTTTCATCTTGCATGAGACGCGGCTAGCCTTCTTTTTTCCGGCGCGCCTTTGATTGTGTTGTGGTATGACGACTGGTGGATGTTTTTTTTGGGTGACTCAGACAAGACGGTTACCGCGGGAATGCTTCAAACACACCCAGGCCTGGAGTCACTTTAAACGTGTTGGGAGGTGGTGGTGGGGGTGGGGGGGGGGGGGGGGGTTCAACAGGCATCGTTATGGGGGCTGTGTCTGACGAATGTGCTGGGGGGGGGTGGGGGGGTGGTTGATGTGGAAATCTCGTGCGGGGTCGCCCTAGATATCGCAGTGGCAGGGAACCGGGTATGAGCGCTCGTGAATGTCATCTGGGTAGGCCTGAAGAATCCGTGCGTCATTAAGGCGAGGCGGAAAGCTCATTGGTTAAGCGAGAGGCCCCGCCACCCTAACCCTCTCCACAACCAGGTCCAACGCAACCACTGTGGTTGAACACACGGGTTTGCTTGAAAGGCTGACAACGGTGTTTTCTCTGGATGCGCTAAGTGTGGTTTGTCTTCACCTGGAGAACGAGTCAGGCTCATTATGAAGAGAAACTGGAAGGAGGGGGGGAAGACCTTCAGGTTTCTGCTTCGGGGGCCCCTTTGGCCTTCCCACTTTCGGCAGGGAGAGGTCAGTGACCTGCCCCTGTGGGCCCCCCGACCCCCCCACCCACCCCACCCCACCCTGCTCTCGACAGCTGTCACTCAGAGACATAATCACCTGCCCACCCACCCCCCCCCGGCCTGACTCTCAGGTGACCTTTTTCCGCGGGTCGTTTCCTAGCCGACGAGCGTGCCGGTTGCTAACCAGTTTTCACCCGGGCCTGTTGGTTTCGGTTCACGGTCGAGGGAGGCGGCGTTAAAAAACCGTTGGCGTTTCGATGGCGGGGAATGTTTCACGCAAGGCTGAGATGCTGAGGAGTTCTGACACCCACCCCCACCCCTCTCCACCACCACCCCCCCCCCCTCGGTCCCAGGGTGAGAGAGGAGCCTCGCGCGCGGGACGTGCAAAGGTCACCAGAGCCGCGGAAAGCTCCGGGTCGATAGAAAAATAAAGGAGCCGAAGAAAGAAGGGAGAATGATGGAGGGCAGACCCTTTCGATTCGGGAGGTTAACAACAGGTCACCGCTCACAGGCACGCTACAAAGGCTCGCTCTTCTGCGGGGAACGGGCTCCGCTCTCTCCGGGCGCCTCTCACGGTCGCGCTCCGCGCTCCGTTCTCGACGCTCCTAAGCGCCGGCCGTCCGGTTGTTTCTCTTTCCGACCCGGCTTCCTTTGTAGCACGCATCGTTGTGCGAGTGTACGTTCGGCCGGAACGAAGGAGACGTCGCGGGGAAAGAGGAAAATGGAGGGTTTTTCCTTGTTACCGTTCGGCATTTGCGGTGCGCCCTTTCGCGTGACTCATTAATCTGATGGAAACGAGAAGCTTGGCGCAAGTCGAACCCCTCTGAAGCCTAAAGGTTATTCACCTCCTCCTCACAAGCCCTGCCAATCTCGCAGTCTGGTAGAGCGCGCCATGGCAACAAAGGGCCAATCAGGGAGGGCGGGACAAGATGAGCGTGTTGTGGGTCCGGGTGGCGATGGGGTTTTTGTGTGTGTGTGTGTGTGTGTGTGTATGACTGTGTATGACTGTGTATGAATGTGTGTGAGTGTGTGTGTGTGAATGTGACACTATGTGTGTGTGTGTGTGTGTGTGTGTGTGTGTGTGTGAATGTGACACTATGTGTATGTGTGTGTGTGTGTGAATGTGACACTGTGTGTGTGTGTGTGTGTGTGTGTGTGTGTGAATGTGACACTATGTGTGTGTGTGTGTGTGAATGTGACATTATGTGTGTGTGTGTGTGTGTGTGTGAGTGTGAATGTGACACTGTGTGTGTGTGTGAATGTGACACTGTGTGTGTGCGTGTGTGTGTGTGTGTGTGTGTGTGAATGTGACACTGTGTGTGTGTGTGTGTGTGTGTGTATGAATGTGACTGTGTGTTTGAGCTGAGTGAATGCGGTGGGACTTCGCCCTCAGGTCTGGTTCTCCCGCTCCGCGACGCTCCTAAAATGGGCAGCGCTTCCATATCCGCCGCGGCCCGGCTGAACAATCGGGCATTATGCGCGCGCGGTAACCGGGGCGGGTCCGCGGCCCGCATCTGGGCCTGATTTTTCAGGCCCTCGGCCAGCCAGAAGGGCGTCCTTTGTGTGCCTGCTGAATAGAGGCAAAACTCGGTCTCCGAGCTCGGGGCAGAGAGGGGAGAATGTGTGATGTGGGAGGTGGGGGGGGGGTGGGACTGGGGGCGGACTGAGGGGGGCAGGGGGGGACCGGGGGCGGACTGAGGGGGGCTTTGGCTTCTTTTTTTCCCCAGTGCTTCCCTTCTTGGCGTCTTTATAACTGCCTGAAACTGCACTCCACATGTCGGTATGGGATGTGCGGATGTGCCTCACTGCGGCGAGCTGCTTCCTGTGAGGGAATGTGTGTCGACTCAAAAACAGACACCGCACAATATCGTTCGCGCAAACAGTCCCTATTCCCCTTCATTTGAGGGTATATCATAGCATGGAGGGCAGTTGCAGAGTAGGGTTTTTATATATTGAGACCTTTTGTGTCTCCTTATTGCCATTGTAGCATTTTTTTCATATTGCCATAACTTGACTTTCTTTTAACCTGAGCATTTGAAGTCGTGGGCTGCCTTCGAAATATCATACTTAGCACACTAATCATACTGCATTTCAATGAAAATCCGCCTGAAATTCACTACCAGTAGTATGCTAGCATGCGTTTTTACCAACGCAGCCCTGGTATTTGTGTGAGAATGGATGACTAATCCCCGTTCCTCCTCCTCTTCCTGTCTGCAGGTCAGTGACTTCCTGTCCGGGCGTTCTCCGCTGACCCTGGCGCTGCGCGTGGGCGATCACATGATGTTCGTCCAGCTGCAGCTGGCGGCTCAGCAGTCCGGCGGGCAGCAGCTGCAGCATCGGCACCTCATCGCCCGGGGGGGCTCGGACAGCGCCGGGGCGTCCACGGGGCCCTCCGGAACCAGCGCCGGGCACCTGAGGGTCCCCCACCCCCACCCTCACCCCCACCCTCACCCTCACCCTCACCCTCACTCCCACCCTCACCCCCACCCTCATCCTCACCCCCAAACCCAGACCCACCCCCTCCTCACGCATCCCGCCCCGGCCAGCGCCCCCGCCTTCCACCAGGCTAACCCGGTGTACCCCTCCCCTCCCCCCTCCGCGTCCCTCTGCAGCCCCCCGCCTCGCCACACTCCCCTCCCCAGCAGCCTGTTCCAGTCGCACCAGCCCTCCTCTCCCCCTCCCTCTCTCTCTCCCTCTCCTTCTCCCTCTCCCTCTCCCTCCCCTTCCTTCACCTCCCCGGTCGCCCCCAGCGCCCAGAGCCCCACCCCAGCGGCCCCCTGCCCCGAGGTAAACCCCCGCCCGCACCGCCCCCGCGCTCTTGACTCACCTGTTTTTTGGACAAACAGAAACCCATTAGCGCCATTACGGCTCAAACGCAGTTGGGCGAACGGCTAACAGCAGGACAGGAGCGATGAAACATTAACCTCTGAGTAGGCCGTTCTGTCGATCATTAGCATCCCCGCTAATCTCCTAGCTACTGACTTACTGACTGATGCTCAGTTTTTTTGTTTGGGGGGGGGGGGCTGACTCCTCTGGCCCCCCAGGAAGGTACCGTTAGAGGTCAGACGGCGCTGCCTTTCTCACGTTAGCCATCTTTGCCCTTTCGTGTTTTGTTGGGCGGCCATTTTCCCCCCCATGTCCTGCTCAGGGGGGCTGTGGGTGATGCGTATCGCTCTCCTCTCCTGCGGTTTAAACTTTCGCTTTCAGTATGTGCACGGCATCAGCGGTGTCTGATGTCAGGGCGGGTAACAGGAGCTTAGTCCCCCCCCCCCCCACCGCGATCCCCCTCCATCAGGGGTGTAATGCTGGCCTGTTGATGCACAGCAATGGGTAGAAGTCACACACCCCCCCCCCCCAACACAGAATTGGGTGCAGATGTACAGTTACCCCCCTCCCAGGCTCCTGTTTCTGCTCAGAATGTCATTTTTATCAAGGGCCGTATGGTTTGGTTTGGTTTGTGTCCAGCCAGGCCTGTGAAAGAGAGTTGACAGCATACATACAGACTCTGGCCTGTGGGCCGATGGAAAGTGGCCTTGTGCACTGTACTATAGTACAGAAAATGTGCTCTGTACTGTTGCCCGTTACGAGTCTCAAATTCCTGTCCTGGTCGGCTGCCTCGTCTGGTGGTTTCTGGTGTAATTTCGCATGTAATCGCTACATCTGAGTGTCTGCCTGCCTCACCGCTGGAGAGGCGCAGCGTGCTGAGTTTCCTCAGCCCAAATTCGCTGCTAAATGAAAATAAAAACTGAGAAACCTGCAGTTGCCACAGCTCTCCAGGGCTTTTGGGACTCCTGGTGTAGGAGTTGTCACTTATCAGAGCTACCCAACGCCAGGTCCTGTGGGCCACAGTGTCTGCAGGTTTGTGATCCAACCATGCACTAAATCACCCTAATTCACTTAATTACTTTACCTCATCAGGGAGTAAGCGCATTGGTGAAATCTGGTGGTGTAGTGCGTGGTTGGTGCAAATACCTGCAGGCTCTGTGGCCCTAAAGACCTGGAGTTGGGTAGCTCTGGCTTAGTTTATATCACAACAGGAGGTATTTGTATAAGCCCCCCCTTGGGTTTCTTACCTCTCCTGCAATCTCCTGTCCCTCTAATCTGTTTTTACTGGTTTTTTTTAAACTGTGTGTGCAACTGAAGAGGTGTCATGGCTGACCACGGAGGTCTCTCTCTCTCTCTCCGTCCCACAGGCTAACTGCACCGCAAAGAACCCGGGCCCCGGCCCCAGCCCCGCCCCCACAGCCACGGCCACCCCCGCGGGGCGGTCCCGCAAGCCCGGCGCCATCATCGAAAGCTTTGTGAACCACGCTCCCGGAGTCTTCTCAGGGACTTTCTCAGGTGAGGGGAGGAGCCGCCGCCGTCCCCCCCCCCGTTAGCGGGGTGCGCTAAACTCCCGCCGCTGCGGTTCCCCCGCCCGTTAAAGACGCCTCTTCCTGACACAGGAGAATGTAGCGGGGACACACCCGAAAACTGTTAGCCGGGCGGGCGTGTGAAGTGGACCACCCAGAGGAAGGGAGATACCCACACACTGTACTAAATGCTCATTGTTATTCAGCTCCTCAAACCTCCCCGCCCGTCTCTCTGACGCGGGACTAATGGAGATTTGGCATACAGCTCAACGGTCATGTGGTTGAAAACAAGCAACCCTACAATGGAGCTCCAGTCAGTGCTGTGACTGGATTAGCGGAAGCTGCCCGAGCTGGTTTAGTTGTGTAAACACCTGCCAGTCTTGGTCAGGTCAGGTGTAGTTAAACATGAAAGAGGCTTTGCTGGTTGAAGTGTTGTTGGCATTATGAAGCCATTTTGGGAGGATTAATGTAATTCACCCAGGGTTGCAGATTGGGTGGCTGGGGTTCACTGGGTTGCTGTGACCTGGGCCTGAGTTCGAGAGGGACTCAGGATACTGGGTGTAACTTAATTTTTAATCTGTTACAAAAATATTTGAAATATATTGGGGAGCCCTCCCAATACATTTTGTCATGGGCCTGAGAATTCATAGCTGCACTGCAAAAACAAAAGATAAGAAAATCTCCACAAGTAATTTACTAATTTATTTAGTATTAGTTTAGTATTTGTAATTGCATTGAGACTTAAAATCTAATTTCTAAAAATCAATGAGGTAAGACAAGATTTGCCAATGGAATAAGAACATTTCACTTGTCAAGCAAACAGTAACTTAAAACAAGCTAACATTTTGTGAGAGTAAGAAAGTAAGTGTGTGAGTGTATGAGTGTGTGAGTGAGTGAGTGAGAGAGTGAGTGTGTGAGTGTGTGAGAGAGTGAGTGAGTGTGTGAGAGAGTGTGTGAGAGAGTGTGTGAGAGAGTGTGTGAGAGAGTGTGTGAGAGAGTGAGTGAGAGAGTGAGTGAGAGAGTGAGTGAGAGAGTGAGTGAGAGAGTGAGTGAGAGAGTGAGTGAGAGAGAGAGAGAGTGAGTGAGAGAGTGTGTGAGAGAGTGAGTGTGTGAGTGAATGAGAATGTGAGTGTGTGAGTGAGTGAGAGAGAGTGAGTGAGAGCGTGAGAGAGTGAGTGAGTGAGTGAGAGAGTGAGACAGACGTACTCATCTCTCCCCCCTCCCCCCTGCAGGCACTTTGCACCCGAACTGTCAGGACAGCAGCGGCCGGCCCCGTCGCGACATCGGCACCATCCTGCAGATCCTGAACGACCTCCTGAGCGCCACGCGGCACTACCAGGGCGTGCCCTCGTCCCTGACGCAGCTGCGCTGCCAGACGCAGTGCAGCCCCGCCTCGCCCTCGCCCTCGCCCTCCCCGCCCCCCTCGCCCCCCGCCCCCGGGCTGGCCGGCCTCTCCGCCCGAGCTACCTCAGCGCCCGCCCAGGCCCCGCCCCCCCTGCACCCGCTCGTCCAGTGCCAGAGCCAGATCCGCATGTGCAAGCCCTCCGGTGAGCCTCCGCCTGTCTGTCTGTCCGTCTGTCCGTCTGTCCGTCTGTCTGTCTGTCTGTCTGTCTGTCTGTCTGTCTGTCTGTCTTCCTGTCTGTCTGTTAGCCTGTCTGTCCACTTGCTTTGAGGCCTTTGACAAACGGTCGCCTCATCTTGTGTAAACCCAAGAGTTGCCGTCCCGCCAACTGTCTGTCTGTCCGTCTTGCCATCCGTCTGTCCGACTGTCTGTCTGTCTGTCAGCTCCAAGGCCTTGGCAGAAGGGCGCCTCCTCTTGTTCAGAAATGAGGGTGTTCTGTGAGAGTCGCTCGAGGCTTGCGTTTGCGGTCACCTGCACCGGACGTTTTTAGTTTGGCATATTCTGGTTTTGTGGTCTCAGGCTAGGGAATGGCATGTTACACTGGCTTTGAGTGCTTAGGGAGAGGGAGAGAGGGGAGAGAGAGTGGGGAGAGCTGGGTAGAGGGGAGAGAGAGAGGGGGAGAGAGGGGGAGAGAATTGCTGAATCTGGCTGGGAGATTCCTGTGGCGTGGGGGTGGAGGAGGGGGGCCCCCTCCTCGGGAATGCGGCAGGGCCCCGCCGGCCTGTTCAGTCAGGCTCCCGTCGTCAGGCCCCCGTCGTCAGGCCCCGTCGTCAGGCCCCGTCGCCAGGCTCCGTCGTCAGGCTGCGGCGGCTGGGCTTTGTCTCCGGCGCGGGGTGTTGGCTTTCCCTCTCCCTGCGCCGGAGCGGGATTAATCCGTCTCCGAAGGGGCCGGGAGATCGGTCTCGCTGATAACATTCAGGAGCGTGCGTCAGGTGGGCCGTCCGTGCCCCGACGCAGCAGGGCGGGGGAGCGGGAGACCGAGGCGGGGCGGGCCGGGGAGAATAGACCAGGGCTTGATCAGTTTGTTTATTTTTTTTTTAACCGTGAATATAATTGCAAGTGACAGGCTGACAGTGTATAAAGAAGCAGAACTGCTCCGAGGATTTGCTTATTTCATTTTTGACTCGGTTCCCTTTGTCTGACAGACGACACAAAAACAGCCCTTTTCTCCGAAACGGGCCCCGGAGTGGAAAACTGGGCCCCGCCGTGCGCGCCGTCTGCTTGGCCCCGAATCGCGGCTCTGTAAAAAGCCCATTTGTTACAGCCCTGAGCGAAAAACAGAGCCGGCATTACTGTGCGCGCTGCGACACAGATCGGCATTCTAACGCCGCGCGGCCATTTTCTTAACCCCCCGCCCACGCCTATTCTTGCGTCCCCCGCCCCCCTCCCCGGCCGACACCGCCCCCCCCCCTCCCTCCTCCGCCTGCCGTCAATGGGGTCTTCCTACTGCTTCCGCTGCGACGTTCCAAAACCCTAACCTCATCCGTAAAACGCGGGCCGGCTTTCCAAGTCCGGCTCAATGGCGGACAGTGTTCCCCTCTGGCCTTTAAATAGACAGATTTATACAGAAACGGCGAACGCTAAAAGAATGCGCATTGTGTCGCGGGTAAGGGGGGGGGCGGGGAGGAGGACCACTAAGCTTCCATTCATAAAACTGTTGTTTATATCTGGTCAGCTACTACCCACAGATTAACTGGTACTTCCTCTGGGGAGAGAAAAGGGAGGGCGAATTTTTTTTTTAAAGGCTTTCTGGGTCGAGATCGGGATTAGCGGTGACCGAGTTTTTGAGGAATTTCTCCTTTTGACAAAGGCTTTTTCTTGTTGGTTAGCAGAAGCCCAAAGGCACGGGTTAGACTGTTTTTGTTTGAAGTGCGGGCTTGATAAGGACCCGGTGTCTGTTAAGGGCTCACACGAGCACACACTGTGCAGCGGGGACCAGGGGGGTGACGGTTTACCTCCAGATACGGCAGGCCCTCGAAAGTGTCACATAGCTGCGCTATCTCCCCCCGAGCTGCTACCCCGTCGGCGGGGAGAGGGGGGTCCTTCACCCCCCCTGCAGTACACAGCAAACTCAAACAGTGCTGGCAGCTGGGCCCTTCTGAAGTCTGTGTTAGGGAGGGAGGCCGTGGAAAGGGTGAGACGGGAGGAAGAGGGGGGAGAGAGAGGGATGAAGGGGATGCAGAGAGAGAAAAAGAGTGGAAGAGAGATGGAGATGGAGTAGAGGGGCCAGAGAGAAAGAGGAAAAAGAGAGGTAACGTTAACAGAATACATTCTGAGAGAGAGAGAGAGAGGGAGAGACGGAGGGACAGAGGGGGGCAGTGAGAGAGGGCCAGAGAGAAAAAGAAGCATCAGAACGCACCCTGAAAGAGAGGGAGAGAAGGGGGGTGGTTGGGCTGCTTTCTTTTACTTCTCCTCTCCTCCCTCTCTATCTGTCAGGTCAGGTTAGCTTATTTTAGGGCTGTGCTGGAACAGGCTGGGTGGAGCTGAGTGTGTGAGGTGGAGCAGGGTGAGGGATGTTTGAGTTCTGTTCAGCATTCGTCCGATCCACCTCACAGCCCATGACCTCGGGCGCCGCCGCCGTCGGCTCGGACAGGAGCGGCGTTTCCAGGGCCGGCTGCAAACTTTTCAGCGGGAGCATTTGAGGGCGTCCGAGGGAGACCGGGGCCCTTTTCCTCCCGCATGGGGATCGTGTTACCCTTTTATTCGGTGTCAAAACAGAGATGTCAGTTCGCCGGGGCCCTCATATCTTATCTTTTGTTTTCCTTTGTTGGCCCTTCCTGCCCTCCTGGACGGGGGCCAGGCGGCCCGGCACAATGGCCGCCTTGTGCTGCCGGCCCACGTTCCAGCTCCTGTTTCCCCTGCGGCTGGAAGCGGGCCCAGTCCTCCAGGAACGCCGCGCCGGGGGAACGGGAGCGACGCTCCGCGCTGCGATTGGCTGGCTGTGGCCGTGCGGAGACCGCCGGCTACGCGTCACCACGTCGAATCGGAAAATCCGCCATATTGCTCCAATATGAGATGAGGGAAAGGGAGATGGATTTGTTTAAGCTAATTGATAACATTCCAGAAGATTCTTTTTGATGCTGCAAGGAAATGATAGCAGAAATAAATAACAACGTTTGGGCCAGAACACTGGAGACCAGAGCAGATCTTTCCAGAGCTTTGAGGAGGGTTTTTGAGCACATGGTAAACTGTAACGGGGCTGTTCTCAGAACGAGCCTGGCCTCCGTACGCGGAAGGCCGAACCTTCCCCTTTCCGCGCGGGAACCGCTCCCCTGAAACCGCAGCCACGCCAGAGCTCGCCGACAGTGTGAAAAGCGCTTAAAAAAATTCACCAATCAAACAAACCCCCTGAAAAGACCGGCGCTCATTAAGTGGATCTTTAGGAGATCAATGGCGAGGGAATCTCATTTAAGCTCCCCTACATCTGTAGCTGGGCTGCTTCCTCTCCCCGGCAGTGCGGCGGTCCTCCGGCCTGGCTCAGGGGTGCCGACGGCGGGGGGGCAGGCGGGCGCGCCCATCGATCCCTCATAGATCGGCCCCGACGCCCGTCACGAGCTGCTCACTCCGCTGCCACGGCTGCCGACTAGGGGAAGGAGGGAACGCTTATCCGATCAGCCGTTTTCAGTATGCACGGTTAGCACCGGGAGGCTAACGTCTAGCAGGATGAGCTATTTGCACTGATAGCGTGATGTTTTGGCAGGATGTGCTATTCGCACTGATAGTGTAATGTTTAGCTGGATACGCTATTCGCACTGATAGTGTAATTTTTAGCTGGATGCGCTATTCGCACTGATAGGGTTACGTTTAGCAGGATGTGCTATTCGCACTGATAGCGTAATGTTTAGCAGGATGTGCTATTCGCACTGATAGTGTAATGTTTAGCTGGATGCGCTATTCGCACTGATAGGGTTACGTTTAGCAGGATGTGCTATTCGCACTGATAGTGTAATGTTTAGCAGGATGTGCTATTCGCACTGATAGCGTAATGGTTAGCAGGATGCGCTATTAGCATTGATAGCGCATCCCGCTAAATGTTACCCTATTGCCACTGATAGGGTTATGTTTAGCAGGATGCGCTATTTGCACTGATAGCTTAATGTTTAGCTGGATACTCTATTCGCACTGATAGGGTTACGTTTAGCAGGATGCGCTATTACCATTGATAGCGCATCCCGCTAAATGTTACCCTATTGCCACTGATAGGGTTATGTTTAGCAGGATACGCTATTCACACTGATAGCGTAATGTTACGTTAGCTGGATACGTTATTAGCATCCTGTACACATAACCCCTATGAGAACTGAATGTTCCATTGTATTAACACAGGTGGCTGTTGCTTGGCAGGGAGGTGCCACAGAACTCAAAGTACTTTTTTAACCTTTGTTGCTTGTTCCTGGAATCATAGCCGCCCCTCTATCAATCAGCTGTGTTGTGGCGGAGAGGAGGGCGGGGCGAACCTGTCCGTCACGCGGCTGTGAATGAGGGAGGGAGGTGCCAGGTGTCCTGCTGTGGGGTTGGGGGCGAAGCCTGCGTTTGGCTGCAGCTCTTCCGGCCTGTCGGTGCACGTGTCCCTGGTCCGGGAGTGCGGGAGGGGGAACAGGGCCGGCTGGGGATACTGCGCTCCAGGAGGAGGGCTGAGGGCTGAGCTATTTATTCTTTTTTTTAATCCATTAGTGCCCTGTGTGTGTGTGTGTGTGTGTGTGTGTGTTTGTTTTTTTTTCTTACTTTTCCCTTTTGTCTGTGACCTCTCCCTGTGACTCCCGGCTGATTTAAAGCTTCGCCCATGACTAACTGTCCAGTCACCGGGCGGAATTTTCCACGCCCGCCCCGTCGCCTTCGCTGGTGCCCGCCGTGAGGTCTTGACACCGGCTGCTGCTAGATTTTCCCCAATAAACTTTAGGAAAACCCGGTTGTGTCTGGAAAAACCAGAAAGTCTTTGTTTTAAAAATAGAGCGTTCAGCATGTTTTTTTTCCCTGCAGGGAAAATGAAATGAATAAATGTTATCGATTTAATGCCAAATCCTAATGTTACTTAATTGCGGTTGTTCAGCTGCATGTTTAAACTACACCAGGGAGTGAGCGCGTGGAATATAACCGCTGCATGAGTAACGCAGTGTTTGGGAGGAGATGACTAAAGGAACGTCGTGAGACACGATGTGCTACCGTGAGCGAAAAAACGTCTGTGCAGCCTTTTTAACAGCCAGAGAGACGGTTAGGCTACGTCAGAGGCTGCATAGAGAAATCCCCAGCCGTATAATGACCGTGTGGTCGCAGTTCTTAAGAAACGATACGCCTAACACTGCAGCCAGGTGGTTTGCCCTGGTGTAGAAACCAGCTAAGGCCTGTTTTAAAATGCCAGCTACCAGCTGTTTCAAAACATAGCTTGAGCTGGCCAAACCATGTTGAGTATGCAGCTGGTCCGAACTGGTCAACCACCTACCAGCTGTTTCAAAACCTAGCTTGAGCAGTTGCTTTTTTTTTTTTTTTTTTTCAGCAGGGTGGTGCCTGGTTTGTTTTGGGGGGTTTTTTCGAGGGGGAAAGCGAGCGGAGGGGTGTCGCACGACCCTCAGACATGCAGGAGAAGGGGACGCGGTGAAGCACCAGGCGGCTTTTTCCACCGTGACTCACTCGCCTCTGTCGCGGCCCTGTCTCCTCGGGGTTCCAGCTGCGCCCTCCGAGAAGCGGCGGTCTCCGAGGCAGGAAGTGATGAACGCGCGTCCCTAAACAAGAAATTCTCACTTCTCTCTCGCTCTCTCTCTTGCTCTCTCTCTCTCTCTCTCTACCCTGAGGGTTTGTGCGCTGTGTGTGTGTGTGTGTGTGTGTCGCAGATGTTCGGGGTGAGTCCCAGGCTAACGGTTTCTGCTTGGCCACAATCACCTGGGCAAGGCGGGGTTTGCCCGGCGTTGGGCGTCGTGAAGCGTCGTGCCTGTGAGTTTCACACAGCTGGACAAACGGACAGGAAGGCTGGCTGGAGCTGGAGCCTGAACGTTTAGTCACGGCCTGCTACCTTGTATTTAGCCTTTGATCGCTGGTTAACGAACAGCCTTATTTTCCGTCTTGGTTCTGTGTGTGTGTGTGTGTGTATGCGTGTATGTTGCCAGTCCACTGAGGAATTTGAGAGGCTTATGTGAGCAGGGGATGGAAGATATACACACAGGTGCACACACACACACACACTCACATACACTTGAGACGCACACACACACACCCACTCTTTCTCTCACACACACACACACACACCCTCTCTCACACACACATACACACCCTCTCACACAAACACACACCCTCTCTCACACACACGCACCCTCTCTCACACACATACACACCCTCTCACACACATACGCACCCTCTCTCACACATACACACCCTCTCTCACACACACGCACCCTTTCTCACACACACACACCCTCTCTCACACATACACACCCTCTCTCACACACATACACACCCTCTCTCACACACACATACACACCCTCTCACACACATACGCACCCTCTCTCACACATACACACCCTCTCTCACACACACGCACCCTCTCTCACACACACACACACACACACATACACACCATCTCTCACACATACGCACCCTCTCTCTCACACGCACCCTCTCTCACACACACACACACACACACACACACATACACACCCTCTCTCACACACACACCCTCTCTCACACACACGCACCCTCTCACACACACACACACCCTCTCACACACACACGCACTGCAGTAGAGCGTGGAGGCCAGGGCAGAGCGGCTCTCTCCCTCGCCCTCCCTCTCAGACTAATAATAGCTTCCTGGCAGTGCACGCGGCCTGGGCCCCTGTGGGCTAAAGCAGCCATCAGAGCCGGTCTCTCAGTGACGCACTCGGCCCAGCGGATGAGCTCAGCGGCAGGCCTGGCCCGGCCCGGCCCGGCCCAGCTCCGCTGCCCCAAAGCGCCCCTCACCTCAGGCCTCGGGCGGGTGGGATAGGGGGTCTCCAGCTCGCCGGAGGCCAGGGCAGCTTCCGCCCCGGGGGGAGAGTGTGACCGCGGGCGGCGGTAGAAGCCCCAGCCCACGCCACACCCGCAGACAGGGAGAGCGCAGAGACCCCTGCGCTCAGCCAGGCCGCTATCCACATGACAGCAGTTTCCTCCGGCAGACTTGTTTTCTTGAAGGATACCCACGCTGCACTGCTGTGGTATGTGCCCTTAACGAGCCTCTTCAGGGTCATTTCCCCTCTCTTCTTTTTTTTTTTAATAGCGTGAGGGGGTGTTCTGACTACCGCCCCCTGCCCCCAGGTTCTATTCACCCTGCCCCCAGGTCTTATTCCCACCCCAGTGGAGGTGTTTTTCGAGGGGTTTTTTTTGACTCCCAAGGACAAGGGGCTAGCAGCCTCCCCCCCTCCCCTTCCGATGTGAAGCAGAGCTCCTAGGTCTGCGCTGGTAGCCATGGTAAAGCAGGCCCTCGAAGGCCAGATTACGCAGAATCCTCATCCCCGAACGAGAGGAAGAATTGACCGAGCTAAAGCTGGAGTGGGCTTTTCTTCCATTTTAATTGAAGGGAGCCTGGTCTGGGCAGGATTTGGGGGTATTTGAGTAGGGGCGGGGGGCGGGGGGGGGGTGAGTAGGCTTAGCGGGAACAAAGCCGGCCTCTCTCTGTATGCGAGCGAAGTCCAGCGGCTCGACAAAGCTCTTATCAGGGAAACACGAGGCCTCTTCTTCACCTGACCGGCCCGCTGAGCTACCAAATTAGACCCCTCTTCTTAATCTACAGTACCTCCGCTGGCCGACTGTTTCGTTCGCAGGAGTAATTATCGCTGGGCCACTGCAGGCCGTACGCAAGCTCGCTGTATTCGTAATTGTCCGGTAATTATTGCAGGGAGCGCGCCGTGTGTGGACGTTATAGTTTTTATCTCGCCGTGCAAGCGAGACTCGTGTCTATAAAATACGAGAAAGGGTGTATTGGGGCCCGGGCCATATCCGAATTTCCGTTTTCCGTTGGCTGCGGGATGGGGGTGGTTGATTTTCGGGTAGATCAGGAAACCTCTGCCCACGTCCGACCCTCCGCCCTTTTCCGACCCTGGCCCTGCCCCCCTCTCCACATCCCACCCCACCCCACACCCCACCGCCCTGGGGTGGAATTCCAGAACCTCCCCCCCCCTCCCGTGCGCCTGTCTCTTTAAGAGCCTTGTTGGGGGTCATTGAGCAGAGGGGAGGAAGCTGTGGCAGTTATAAAAAAAAAAAGGAAAGAAGAAGAAGAAAAAAAAGGGGTAAAAACGGCCGGCTCTCTTCGCTTACAATTTCCATTGGCTTGCATTTTCTATTGAAAGCCAATAGCGCTGCCCTGGTCTGGAGATGGATGGCTGCACTAGAGCTAAGGTTTAATCAATAGGGCTTTTTAATTTACCATCGATCCCTGTTAAAAGCTGCTGCCGCTGCTCTATGAGTGTGTGTGTGTGTGTGTGTGTATCTGTGTATGTGTGTGTTTGTCTGCGTGTGTGCGACCTTATGTTTGTGTGTGCATATTTCTGTGTGCGTTTGTGTGTGCGTATGTGTGTGTGTGCGTGCCTTTGCGTGTGTGTTCATCTGTGCCTTTGCGTGTATGCAACTGTGTGTCTGTCCCTGCGTGTGTGTGTGTGCACATATGTGTGTGCCTCTGCGTGTGTGTGTGTGTGTGTGTGTGTGTGTGTTTGCCTGTGTGTGTGTGTATCTGTGTATGTGCGTGTTTGTCTGTGTGTGTGCGCCTTTGCGTGTGTGCGACCTTATGTTTGTGTGTGCATATTTCTGTGTGCGTTTGTGTGTGCGTATGTATGTGTGTGCGTGCCTTTCCGTGTGTGTTTATCTGTGCCTTCGCGTGTATGCAACTGTGTGTCTGTCCCTGCGTGTGTGTGTGTGTGTGTATGTGTGTGCGTGTGCGTGCGTGCGTGCGTGTGTGTGTGTGTACATCTGAGAGCGGTGGGCTACGCTTGGGATTATTGACATACGAGCCCTTATTTAATTATTTAATTCTGGGAGCGATGCTAATGGAGCTGGCTAATAGATTGCGGTTGCTTTCCCTTCCTTTCAGCCCCCTGAATATATTTCTAAATGAAATTAAGGCTGCAGTGCGCTGTGTGGCCAGGCACTCAAGAGGCATGCCAGGGCTTCTCCCTGGAGCCCTTTCCATTAAAGGAAGCAGCAGCTAACCCTGGACGGCTAACCTGGCTACAGTTAACCCTACTATAGCTAACCTTTCTGCAGCTAACCTGGCTACGGTTAACCCTACTTTAGCTAACCTTTCTGCAGCTAACCTGGCTACGGTTAACCCTACTATAGCTAACCTTTCTGCAGCTATCCTGGCTACAGCTAACCCCGCAGCCGCTAACCTGGCTACAGCTTAGCCTGCTGCAGCTAAACGTATCGATGCTAACCCTGCTGCAGCTGAACATTCAGACACTAACTCTGCAACGGCTAACCGTGCAGCTGCTAACCCTCGGCCCCGTTTCCGCGGTGCCTGCCAGTCACTGCGCTCCACAGATGGAAAGGGTCTCTACCGCTCACTTCCTATGGTGTTCGCAGTTGGGATGTGGTATCTTCGACAGATTTACATGGGGGTGCCCGCCCAGCCTTGGTAGTTTCTGATGTGCTATTTTGGTTGTAGGCGGACCTTGCCTATGTGTGTGTGTGTCTATGTGTGTGTGTGTCTGTCTATGTGTGTATCTATGTGAGTGTGTGTGTCCTTCAGCTCAAGGGCACTTCCTCCCTGACCGTTGGGCACAAACACAGGGCCCTGATAAGGGTCTGGAAGGCCAGGTGTTTCAGCGGCCCAGCGGGAGGGCTGCTTACACAGTCCAGACGCTGGGCGGAGACGCCTGTGTGCCTGTGTTAATGGACGGCCAGCACATCCGCTTGAGAGCCTCTCGAACCCTGGCCGTATTTATGCTCCGATGGGCCTGAGATAAGAGAGTGCAGGCACTGCAGCTCCCTGCGTGCCTCATTTATCCCAGAGTCCTGCTGGCCTTAGTGCCCTCCCTGTCTCTGCTCACACAAAGGCTTTAATTTTGTGTAACCCTTTAAGGTGTGAGATTGCAAATATGTCACTTGAATGTTCTTGAGTGCTTAAGACACTCCTGGTAACTGAAAGCCCAGAGCACAAACTTAAAGAGCATTGTAAAAAATATATATATTAAAAAAAAACTGGGTTCACGTAAAACTCATGAAAAGGTGAAAACAAACAAAATGGCCGCCACTCCTCAGTCACCTTTCCTTAAAAATGCCTCTCGGCGGGACCGGCGGTGTGAAAACCGTGCGCCAATGACTGTTAGACGTGCCCGGGCCCCTCCCTAACCGCGTTTCTCTCCTCCCCCCCCCGCTGTTCCCCCAGGCGACCGTCTGCGGCAGACGGAGAACCGCGCGACGCGCTGCAAGGTGGAGCGCCTGCAGCTGCTGATGCAGCAGAAGCGGCTGCGCAGGAAGGCCCGGCGGGACTCGCGCGCGCCCTACCAGTGGCTGCCCAACCGCAAGTCGGGCCGCAGCAACAGCAACAGCAGCGTGTCCAGCGACGGCTCCCTGGACCTGGACTTCGACGACTCGGTGTGGAAGCCCGACGTCAAGGCCGACATGAAGTCGGAGTTCGTCATGGCGTAGCGGTACCGACGGAGAAACGGAGAACGAGAAGGAGAACGAGAAGAGAGTGAGAGAGAGAGAGAGTTTTAGCCGGAAGAGAGGGGGGGGACCGGGTGACGTGCGAGACACTTAGAGGGCATGCTGAGCGGTGAGGGGACGGAGGGGAGGAGCAGGCGAGAGCCATGGCCTGCCGGCGCGCAGTCGGAAACGGACCCAGCTTCTCCTCGCTCCCCGTGACGGAGAGAGAGAGAAAAAAAAAAGGATAAACAATTTGTCACGCAGAGTTCCCTGTTGATTTTCCATGTTGTCTTGTCCTCCACAGCCTTTTTTTGTTGGGGAAAAAAAGAAGAAAAAAAAAACGAAAAAATACAGATGTTGATGTTTGGACTCCGATAGGACTGTATAGGACTACAGATACGCATAAAGAGACTACAAATATGGCTGCCTTATAAGACTGAAAAATGGCAGTTTTCGGTGGTGGTGTTTTTTTTCTGTTTTTTTTATATTTACATGGAGAACTCTGGATGGAAATCCACACTGGACTCTTGAGTTTGGACTCTGGGAGGCAGTAGCCTCTACTGCCGAAAAAAAAAGAGGCAGACATTTGTTCTGCGGCCTCCCCCTAGACTCTTACAATGGGCATTCTTGGTTTCGCAACTCACCAACCAGAATCAAGTCATTTCTAAGAAGGTATCTTTTTTTCTTCTTTTTTTTTTCTTAAAACAAATATGTAGCATCGTTCACAAAGCATTCAGGTTTTCAAAAGAAACTAAACAAAAGAAAGGTGTTTAATTTGCACATTTTTCTGAGTTTTTTTTTCCAAACAGCTGGGTTATTGAGTGTAAGGGTGGCGGGGGTGGGGGGTGGGGGGTGGGGGGGGCAGTAGCATTAGCAGCAGCAGTGGGGAAATGGATGATGAGCCTTTAACACAGATGTTTGTTTGAGATGGCAAAAATGTACCTGTTAACAGCAACCTCAGCGATGTAGGTTATAAATAGGAATAATGAATAAAATAAATAAATAAACAAAATGAATAATTAATGGAAAGTGCTTTAGAAGGTTGTAAAATCATGCTTTTAAATATATATGAAAAAAAAAATCTCTATTTTTTGTTTTACTTTTTTATCGGCTGTTTTCAAAAAACAGTAACCCAATATGGCTTGGGTCAAGCCATTAATGAAACGAGTAGTTAACAAATGCATTCATCTAATCACCCATCAGCTCACTCATAAGCCTCCGCCTTCAAGGGAGAGAGCAATGTACACCCACCCAACACGGCGATTCCTCTTCATTTTATACCATCTGTAGAACAGGTCGTGCGTGCGTGTGTGTGTGTGCGGGCGCGAGCGTGCATGCGTGAGTGTGTGTGTGTGTGCGTGTGCACGATACAGGGAGAGGGGAACAAAGGCATATATATATATATACATTGGTGTATATATGCCTGTGCATGTGATTCATCCATCCAAGCTGCTCCTTCAGACATTTCCACCGTCACCGCCAAAGCCCATTTCCTCTCCGTCAACTTCCCCCTTCATTCTGAAAACCAACAGCACACATTCTCTCGCATCCGAGCTCACAGAATCTCCTTAAACAATGTGCATGCAATTCCCTCATCACGAACCCCCCCGTCCCCCGTCCCCGTCCCTTCAAAAGGCCTATTGATGATTACTGCTTTCCCCATGTAAGGTAGTGTAATAGACCACAGCTGGTCTGAAGATGAGAGAGAGAGAGAGAGAGCAGAGTGGGTTTTAATCCACTCATAGAGTCTGCTTCTCGTTGGGAGAAATGTGGGCTGCATTGGGTGGGGGGTGCAAGTAGACTGCCCTGAGTTTCTGTCCGTGTACACTGCTTCTCCATCCCCCCATCCATCCCTCCCTCCATCCCTCCATCCAGGACCGCGATCCCGCACTTTTCCCACCCAACCCGGTCAGCCTATCGGATTATTCATTTCCTAATTTGATTTGAATGGCAGTGCAGGAGAGGTCTGAAACTGCAAGTAGGGAGCTCCAAATCCAATTGTATTGATCAGTGCCTCCAGACGTAGATTCACTTACATATCAGATCGGACCTTTGACAGACGGAGAATCGTGCTGCTACATTGGATTTCATTTCACGGGGAATGGTGAATTTCCTTCGCATGTAGGAGTGTGAAATACCCTGAACACTAGAGTCTGAAAAAATAAAAAAATGACAAGGTGATATGACAGAACGGTAATGAGAGAGGACGTTAAAGTGCATGCTTTTTTTTGAAAAAAAAAAAAAAAAATGTGCTGCTGGTTTTGATATGGATTTTTAGCAGTATATTGGTATGTATTCTCGAAAATGCTCAAAAGGAACCCAACCAACCAAAAAGAGACAAGGCGAGGCGGGCATCCTGTCCCCGCCTACTCTCGACATTCCTCAACTGTGAAAACGAGGAAGGAGCGGCTGATTGGCTCTTTCTTTTTGGGAATGCCGTTGTTTTGTTTTTTTTTTCTCCCCTTCCCTGTTCCCCAACAGAAGAAGATTCCAGACAGCGGCGTGCCTGCTAATGGCTAACGCGCTGAAACGATACAGCAAGCTGCATGTGGGAAAAACCGGGAAAACCAGGAAAACTATTCTGACCAGCTTTTTTTTTTTGTTGTTGTTCAAATCGAAAAAAGCATTTAAAATGAAAAAAAAAAATTTAAGAATATGTGTCAACACATACGGTGATTGCACTCACAGAGTTTGCGGCGAGAGATTACCTGCTAGAAGGCGAACCTCATGTTTTGTTAAGTGGCCTTATCTTTCATGAGACACGCAGAGACTGGGGAGGGTGCAGATGGGAACCTTTTTTCTTTCTTTTTTTTTTTAGAAGCAGGGGGGTACATTTTATCGTAACACCACTCTCACTGAAGTTTGGGCATCTCTTTTCGTTGTTGTGCTTCTAGCAGGTGGAGTCGACGTGTTATGTCAAGGCTACTGTGCCTTAAATGCTGCCCAAGAAGTGAGAGTAAAATATGAAATTTCCATTTACAAATCCCCAAAAGGAAAAAAAAAACTATTCCCTCCAAGTGATTTTTAGGGGAACTAATGATATGAAGTGAGTTTAGGAGGGGGAGATTTTGAGGTGGTGGTACTGCTTTACCTGGAGGTGAAAATGGGGAGGAATGACCGTGATCTCTTGTGTCTCTTGTGTTGTATATCCTTGATCTTTGTCTTCCCATTTTGTCATCTTGTTCCCATTTGTTTAAGGCCATTTTTGTACTTGAAACACCCCCCCCCCCCTCGACTCTGTCCTGCCACCAACAAGCAGAAGAGCAACAAGTGTAGAAAAAAAGATATAAAAAAAAAGAGAAACCTGAAGATGTTTTGACTGCAGTTCTATGGCAACAAAGTGCCCTGATTCTGAACGGAAACGTCCTTTGAGGACATCTGACAACGTGCACTTCCTGTCTCCTTGGATACGACATGTTAAACGGACAATGCCCCCCCTCCCCCGAGATTTTATTTAATTTTTTATATATGTATGAAATATACTCTGTGTGTGCCTCACTTAATGTGTGAAATTTCAAAGATGAAAAAGATAATATGGGTTGAAGTTCGGGGGGGTTTAAAAGAGAAACGATGGGTGGGGAGGTGGGGAGGGGGGGGGGCGTTTCCAAACCAGTTTGTTGGTGGAGTCCATGTTCTGATCACCTCATTTAAGTTGCCTGTTATTTCTTGTAGCCAGCCATTTAAAATAATAACACGAGTCAAAATACAATTTACAATGTTCTAGCTATAGACCGGTGTAGCACATGTGTGACTGTATTAATTTATGAAACCAAAATGGTAACTGTGAATTCTGTATTTCTTTGTGCATTTTTTTATGTGGGAGAAGGTGGCTAAAGCCTAGCCAAGGTTAATGCAATGTCCTATTTTGTTCTTTGGTGGACTATATTGGAAATCATCAGTTTCCAAAAAAAAAAAAAAAAAAAAGGCATAAAAATATATAAATATATTTTTTTTCTTAAGCAATACATTTCAGTGTGACTTGTGATAGAACCTTTTTCTTTTTTAGGTAATAAATTGAAAAGAAAAAAAAACTTGAAACCAGCATTTTTACATGTCCTCTCGTCTCTGCGCCCGTGTGGTTCTTTGCGAGCGTGTTGTGCAGTATCCTGAGAAAAGGTTGAGAGATCAAAGAGCCTTCATTTCCTGCCTTTTTTGTTGCCATATTAATCAACGGAATCACCGCCTTGCTCACCCGGCCTACTCGCCGACCTGCGATGCACCGACACTTCAAAAGCTGGAGGGAAGGGAGAGGGAACGGGTTAGAGAGAGAGAGAGAGCAGGTTAGAGGAAGGTAGAAAGGTGTGGGGTTACCGAAAATCCCTCCTGTGGGCTGAGGCCAGGGTAGGCCATCATCATCCAGGGGAACTGAACATTCTTATGAGCAATTACAGTAACAAAGAATACATAAAAAGTCATTGTTTCACTGAACTAGTCATTCTTTTTTGTGGGGGAAGATTTTATTGAAAAAAAAAAACGTTCACATGAAATAGAAACTATACAGGAACTGCGTAAAGCAGGTGGCTTTCAACCTAATGCACCCAGGAGACCTCAATCATAAGTAAAAAAAGGGTTATATTAAAAGGTTTTGTGTTTTTAAATATTTTCCCTAATCTATATATTGTTGTTGCAAGAACCCCCAGCGGTCCTGGGAACCGCTGTTGAAAGCCCGGGGTATGAAGGTCAGACCGTCCAGCGTGGGGAGCGAGACCATGACTGTGTTCAGAACCACAGACTAGCGTACCACTCGTCCTAAATGTCAGGCTGATTCTCACTGAAATGTAGTACGGGTATGCTGAGTGTTGGTTTTTCAAACACAGCCCCTGTGTTTTTAACCCTTTATGGTGCGAACATTGTAAATGCTAACGCTGACACCTCTGCCAGTTGGAAGCAATGGAGTTCTAGAACACTGAGAATATTGCAAAGAACACTTTGAGAGTTCTAGAACGCTGAGAATATTGCAAAAGAACATTCCAAGAAATCCGTTCAAAGGGTTTTAAGTGCAGTCAAAGGGACAAGGAACCAGGGAGATGGTCAAAGGGACAAGGGACCAGGGGAGATGGAGCGCACACGTTGTGCCAGACAGCTCTGCTTTCACACAATCAGTCAAAATGGTTTTTTTTTAAACCATGAGTTTCACGTCCAGCCTGTCACGTAGAGAAACCAGAACACAAAGTAACACGAAACCAGTTGGTGAAAAAAGTGTGACCTTGCTTCCTGACCCCAGGGAGGGAAGAGGAGTGGGCGGTGGAGAAACCAGCAGAAAACCGTTAAAGCAGGATAAGAATGAGAACAGAAGGATCCACACGAATGTAAATGTGCTGTTGTGTAAATCCTGAGATTATTATGTGGCTGGAGGAAGGGTGTGTGAGAGCCCTCCGTTTACGTTTCGCAGGCCCTTTCATCTGCAGTGACCCGTGCGGCTTGCGTTTCGACACGCGAGCTATTTACTGAAGCCGTTTGTGTTAAGGGCCTTTGCTCAAGGCTGCAGCAGCAACACCCCTGCTGGGATTCTGAACTGTACCCTCGAGCCCACTTCTCTGGTCACTACAGCGCACCGCTCCCCTACGCTGTGATATGCCATGTCCTCCTGACCAACTATGGCCTGGGCCTCCCATGCATTATTGTAGTGTGCTCTGGTGTGCTCACCGTGGTAACCTTTGGATTGTCGGAAGTGTGTGTGTGCGCGCGTGTGTGTGAGTGAGTGAGAGAGACATAGAGCATCATATGAAAGATGGATACGAAGGAAATCGGAGACCCTACCCGCCCCATTAAGAACAGAGGCTGTCTAAAATGGGGGCAGGCACAGCAGTAATAAGACAACAGCCAGGACCACTCCTTCAACTTAAAACTTTCAATATATTTTCAATGCAGTCAGAACTGTGAATCGTAAACTGAGGGCCAGGCGAAGTTGTTTAAAATACATAGTCGCACACAATTTAGACGTACTGTAAACAACATCAGGGAAAGCAGTGAACCCAGACAAGGGGGCTAGGATAAACCCCAGTTATTTATAGCAAAGGGCAAAGGGAGAGAGATATAGACTTGAGAGAGAGATCAACAGAAGAAGGTGAAGGAGATGGGAGAAACGTAAGGTCAGGGTTGAGACGGGGAGAGGGGGGATGCCACCGAGATATTACATCTCCCCCACTTTCCTTTCAAACGGTTGCTATGGCGTCTTCTGGCGTCATGTCTAATAATCAATCTGGTAACTACGACACCTCTTTAAAATGTCTGCAACTGTCAGAGCCTTTATTTTTGTACAGCTCTATGACTTATAGCTTATTATGGCTTCTTCTGGCTCCCTGATTGGGAATGCTTTGTTGAGGCTCTTAATTATCGTCGGAAATTAAAATTATGAATCAACGCATATGCAGATTTGCCGTGGGGTCTTTTTTCAGAAGGAGTCTCTGGCTGTGTTTTCTGCATGCTGACTTTTCTTCCTTTTTTTTTTAACTATTAGAAGAAGCCCAAGCTCTGTTAGATAAACTCTCCCGGAAGGTTTAGTGTTTTGGGATTGTAGATATTTGACTTAAAACAAGGACACATCCCAGCTCTTTCAAGCAGAGGAAGGAAGAACAGTATCGCGTTGTTTTATTTTGTTATGGACTGCCGCTTTTCGTCTGTGTCCAAAACACACACTGAAGCACGAAAGAAAGCTTGTGAAAGTGAGGATGTGTGGACATGAGACGGGAAAAGAATATAAGGAGAGTGCACAAGCAGAACAGGCGGTAGTAGACCCAGAACTGAACCTTGGGGTACTTTTACTGGAGAACGATAAGTGAGAGAAACTTTTCAGGAGCAGAGGTAAACTTTTCAAGTGTACCACAGGTAAGAGTAAACGCAGGTCTCTACCAGTATTATGGAAAAAGAGAAACATCAAACGTGAAATTCTAGAATAGATGTTGGCCAGCACATAAAGTAAAGTTAGATTGAATCAGTTTTAGCCGGTAGTAGCCACAGTACGTTCACAGCACAATTGTCAAACAGTATAAAGGGAAAAATAACACATAGCATTCTTATAGGTTTCATGTTTTTCTAAGAAAGAAATATCCAGATAAAATGGCTATATTTGGAAATGCAGCTTTGGTTAGTGTGGCCTATACTTCCTTATTTAAGTATGACATTAATAGGCTGAAATGTCTAAGTATCAGTTCATCAGACAGTTCACCTTGGGATATATCCGGCAGTGTTTCTCCAAACAGGTGTGTGCACCACCGCCGCAACTGCCTGTGGCTTCTGGCTTTTGCTGACATTTACAATTTGCCTGACAGAATACCAGAGAAACCATGCATTACAAAGGGAACAAAGGCGAGTCGACGTACAAAAACAGCACCGACATAAATGCACGTTAAGTGTTCAACGACTGTTTAACGTTCGTCGACAGCAGGTCGCAAATGTGGCCGAACTCATGCGCTAGGCTGGCAGGAAATGCGTAGAATAATCACCAGTAAAGATTTTTTTTTTTTTTGTGTGGTACGTGTACAGTAATAGTACTACTTTAGCCTGACAGATTTCCCCGAACTGAGAACCATTTCTGCAGTAATCTCTCATGCCTCTGCCTCCACACATTTAAGTGGTGAACGAGAAACGCACGTCTATATGTGCATATGTGTATCAGAAACGAAACTGCGAGCGCGGAACCGGAGACGAGGCTTTGCTGACAGCGACCACGGTTATAACCACAAACTGAAACTCCCAAGAGTCTGGCATGGGGAAAGACTGAAACACTTGTCCGTCCTGCAATTGGGGTCAAAAGTTGGCAAAGGTCTGCTTATTGCATGTGACAGAACACCAACCGAAAGGCAACTCAACAGCAGATACATTTATGTATAGATTTTTTATTTAATAAATTAATCTAATTCAATTGTTAATGTTTCCGTAAATTAGCCTCATTCAATTGTTTAAGATGCTCCTTTTCCTTGTGTATATGAAGAAAAAATAGAAAACCGTGCATCTCCAGTTTATTGATTTTGTAAATGGTTTGTGTGCAGTAAGATTTGGATAAGCACATTTGAACCCGAATCCTGTCGTGCAGAAACACCACTGCCGTTCCCGTAAGTAGAAACACGGCGCCTGTTGTTTCTTCTCTCCCCCCCTCCCCCCCTGTAGATACAGAGAATAGTGATTTGTTTCACAGATAGCATGGAGGATATTTATGCAGCTGTGTGCTGAATGGGACTTTCACACCCTCGCTTGTGTCACGCACTGTACGGACCGGGATGGTGGCAGCTGTCCGGTCACATCACTCAAAACGGCCCCGCCGCGCACACATCTCCTCAGACACGTCCCACGCGTCCGGGAAGAGAAACCGGCACGACCATGCCGCGGGAAAACGCCGCGCCTCAGTACAAACACAATAACCTGGGAGGAAGAGTTCAAACAACATCCTAACACTCCGCCGTTTTCTAATATCGCTCCACACACAGAGGCCCTCCTGGGATGGTCCCTGAACCAACATTTTTTTTTTTGCTCCTCTACTTTCTCTGTGTAAGCACGACAACCAGCAGCGCGATTCTGACAATGCAGAGCTAACAGAGGAACACAATCCTCCGCTGAAAACGCCTTCTTCAGCCAATCGTTTTGATTCTATATTTGTTGGGCTACCGTCTCACTCCCTGTCTCTCTCTCTGTCGCTGTATGTATCCATATACCCTGCTGAAAAAAACCGCTGAACTAGGTTTTGAAATAGCTGGTAGTTGGTTGACCAGTTCAGACCAACTCCCAGATCAACATGGTTTAAACTGGTTGCCCAGCTTGACATAGTTTGACCAGCTCAAGCTATGTTTTGAAACTAGCTACCTGGTTTAGCCTGCTAGCTGGTCAACCAGCTGCCGGCTCAGACAAGCTACCAGCACTAGCTGGTTGACCAGCTCATACCCAGCTAAAACCAGCCTCATGATTAGCTCAATTTTCAAGCTGGTCTAGCTGACATAGCTGGATTTTACTGCAGGGTAACCCTTTGAATAGCAGGTCGTTTGGAATGTTTTATGAAATTTCCAAGTCAGTGTTCTAGAACCCCGTTGCTTTCAGTTAGAATGACAGATTGTTACATCAGCATTAGAATGTTCAGTTGAGAACATTCTAAGCACGCACTTGCACTCCTACGGCTTAGAGGGTTAACGTATCGCACCTTCCCACCTGTTAGGGCCCTGCGGTTTCTCACAGTTTTAAAAAACGTTTGAGGCTTTTGGCTTCTGCTGCGTTGCCTCCCTACGTTTGAGCGCGTTTTCTCTTCTTCTTTCGAGTAAAAAAAAAAAAAAAAAAAAAAAAAAAGAACACAGCCACCTTTCAGTTTAGCTCCGGTGGCTTCTAACAGCTGCGATGAAGTGGAGCATGTCTCCTTAATCTGGGCAGGCCTGGCGTAGCCTCGTTTCCCACAGCAATCTCCCACCCACAAAGCCACAGTCAGACACAGGACACCTCAGAAATTAATAATCAGTGGCTGGCGGCTGATTGCTCATCTCATTTACTGGCCGTGACAGAGGACCTCATCCGAGCACCCCTGTCATGCATAGTGTAGGTGGGGCAGTGCTCCGGCGCACTTGCCATGTTGCCTAATTAGTACCTGTCTAAGCCAATTGCGTTCTGCACTGTGGCGGCTGAGCTGAAAAGGCCTTCTGGACAAATTGCGTGATTCATTGCGCCCCCTCCTTAAAAGACCACGGTATAAATTTACCTCTATATTAACAGGTGTCAGTTCTGGGGAGCGGGGCTTCTTTTGGTTGTAGTTCCTGGAAAATCTCTCCTCGTTAACGGGCAAGCGTGGGAATGTCATTACTCAAGGGAGTAGCAGCTGAGGAGGTCACCGATATGCGAGGAGTGCTAAAATGTTGTGACACTGCGTCAGAGGGTGACCGCGACTACCGCTCCCCGCCACTGACCCCGGGGAAAGCGCGGGGCAAAAGGTGGCTCGGGTTTTATGAGCGGTTTCAGTGCGAGTAAACACTGTAATCTGCCACCGGACCCTTTCAGGGCTGAGGTCACAAATGCGTAGCTAGAATGTTCTTAACCGAACATTCTAATGATGAAGTTCTAGAACACTGAATTCGAAAATAAAAATACATTCTAAAAAACCTACTCTTCAAGGAGTTAAAGGCAACTGGTACAGTCATTGGAACTGTTCTCCAAATGGACTTCTGCACAGCATGATGTTTTCTATTGGTGGTTCTGTACAGCTAATTTGTCCTATTTACATCTGTTAAAGCAACCTGACATTATTTTCTTTGTCTCTAGTAGGCAGAGACTCTCTGCATGTGCATCCATATGAACAAAATGCCAGATTGAATGAGCATCGCTAGGACAGTCTGTGTCAGTGGAAAGAAAAAAAACGTAGAAATGTCCTGCCCACGCACACTTAACTTCCGAGCTCAAAGCACATTTTAGGAGGCTGGGTGACAGCATTTTCTGCCCGGCTTGGTGACATAACAGCTGCCAGCGTGGCACAATCAGAGAGGCAGAGGCAAACAAGACAGCTCAAAACACAGGTGTGTTTGCTCCCTAAAGGCCTCTTCCGACCCATTTCATCTCTAGGTTGTTCTGTTTTGGTTTACGGGTAACGTAAACACTCCACCGTGCCGGTCCTTATACTTACAGTCTGTCAAGAGGATCAGTCGTAACTTACAATTAAGTGTGATTAATTGAATTGACGTGAACAAGATGTTTGGTGTTTTTGTAAAGGTTTACATTCCTTGGCAGTGTAGCTCTGTCATTTGTCCCCAGTGAATAGAATGCATGCGCGTGCTCATTTAGTCTGTGCATGACATTCTACTGAGGGCTTGGCATAATATCACCAGTCGTATTCTGGTTGTCAAAAATAAATGTGCTGGCTTTGTGACAGTTTGGACAGTGGTAATACATTGAGTGGGTGGGGTTACAGCCAGGAGAAGGGCTTCGCAGAGCACTGCCTATCAAGATAACTTCATGCGAAACCTTAACTGCTTTCTTGACAAGATTTTATTTAGTCTCTGATGATCACTGTTCAGAGGAAAACTCTTTATGGTATTGTAAATACATGTCAGTGGCTGCTCTGTGCACACACTGACACAGTCACAAAAACTCAATGAACACAGGAAGCTTTACTCTGGCAGGAAGTGGGGACAGTTGCCACGGTAACAAACTGAAACCATGGGCTCTGAGCGAGGCTTGCCGATCTTGTTCGCTTGACGTCATTTGTAGTACAAAGAGCGAGAGAGAGAGAGGGAGGGAGGAAGAGAGAAAGAGATAGAGAGAGAGCAGCTGTTGAATAATTAAAACAAACAAAGAAAAGGGGACCGACTTTCACATGCTCGCAGAAAAATCCGTAAACGTTGCCAAATGTTTGGATCTCACAAACCTCTCCTCTGTCTCTCTCACCGGCAGGTCCGCGTATTATATCTGTGCGCTTGTAAGGGCATCACATAATAACCATGAACGCGGAACACTGGCCGTATCGCTGCGCGCGTTTGGCAGCTCTGACGTAAATGCAAATCACCTGTCTCCTTCACGCCGGGAGAATCTCTGTCTCTGGCAGCTGCTCAACTGAAGGGTTCTGCTGCAGCTCAACCACTCACCTCTTTATATCCTTCTCCTATGGAGTCATCTGCCCTGGCTGACTGCACAGATTCTTATATTTCATGCAGTGTTTACCGTTTAACCATGCCAGGAGCTATTCCACTGCGGCTATTTTAGGTTGACTTGACTTTGCGCACATGAAAATGTGACCAAACCCTATGATCAGTTTTTGTGACTTGAAGGTTGTGACTTGTTTTTGCCAAAATGTAAAGAACATAGTGGTACTCATAGCACACAGTGCTAAGAACACAACCTTTATGGACAGAGAAGCTAGCTAACAACAGTTGCTAGCAAAACAGCACACACTGCCATACTGCCTCCAACTTGACAAAATGAACAGTGGCAGAGAATCTGACCTTGCTGGCGGCAGTAGCATAGGCCTGTGACCCCTGTAGCACTAGCATAGGCCTGTAGCCCCTATAGCACTAGCATAGGCCTGTAGCCCCTATAGCACTAGCATAGGCCTGTGCCCCCTGGAGCACTAGCATAGGCCTGTAGCCCCTGTAGCACTAGCATAGGCCTGTAGCCCCTGTAGCACTAGCATAGGCCTGTAGCCCCTGTAGCACTAGCATAGGCCTGTAGCCCCTGTAGCTAACACCCTGGCTATATGTGGAACTGCAGTAAAGGCTGTAAACAAACTGTACAAGCTGAATAAAACAAGGCCATTTCAGATTAAAATGTTTGTGGAGCCACTCTTCGCATATCTGCTAAACCTACTGAAATATTAAAAACAAATTCATAATCAGAGGATTTAATCATTTGCATTTGGAAAAGATGCTGGCGTACCATCACGATAATAATAATTTTTTATTTAGCTGACGCTTTTATCCAAAGCAACTTACGCTTGATTATTCTAAGCAGGGGTCAATCCACCCTGGAGCAACGTGGGGTTAAGGGCCTTGCTCGAGGGCCCAACAGCTCAGTGGATCTTACTACACCAGGGCTTGAACCACCGGCCTTCAGGGTCCCTGTCGTGTACCTTAGCCACTAAGCTACAGGCTGCCCCTCACTAGTGGCAATTGAAAACAATGTTTGTTCTGACATAGAATATTGTAGAGAGAAAAAAAACATCTCTTGAAAGGGTGTTAAGAAAATAGTGTTCACTTACTATGTGAAAAGCAACAACACTGATAACTGGCAAACACTATGGGTGATGCTAGCAGCTATTTTTGAAGAAAGGCTTTACTTGCACAGGCACTGATATGTTGTTGTCTCACCCACCTTTGTTCAATGCACTTACTTTAACTAAATCTGCACAAGAGCATCTGCTAAATTGTCTTTGTTTCTTAAAGTTGTAAAAAAAAAAAAAAAAAAGGCGAACAGTTTTTGCAGCCAGGTAGCACGGTTCCTCCGGGCCTGTCTGTATTTTCTATTCTTACACAAATATTTACGTCTATACCACCTTGTACAGCAACTATACACCTGTTTAAATTAGGAAGGAAGAGTGAACACGCTTCTATTACCATTGACCTCTGATATAGTAAAATGGTAAATGACTGGCATTTATATAGCGCCTTTATCCAAATTGCTGTAAAATTGATGCTTCCCATTCGCCCATTCACGCACACACACCAACGGCGATTGGCTGCCATGCAAGGCACCGACCAGTTAGTACTACTGACACTAGGCTATTGACAAGGACAATAATAACTCTGGTAAAATGATCGGTTACCACCCTGGAAATTCTACATGTGAATTGCACATGAGATGGCTTAAATATAGCTGAAGCATGCCTGGCATGCAACGTGAATGCATTTCCCCTAGTGGGGTAATTGGTTATGGGAGACCACTCATGCAAAAATGTCACAGCCTGCAAACAAATCAGTCTCAATTAGTATTTTGGTCTTGTATTTACACTTAAAACCTTATTTCTATTACTATTGTTCTAAAGATAAAAAAAATATTGCCAATGACGTGAAACAGTTTTGCTCATTTTAAGATTTGCCAATGGAGTAAAAGATAACTTCACTTGTCAAGCAAACTGAAGTAACTGAAAACTAAAATATTTTCTACTTGAGAGAAAAGAAGTTAAGTCTCATTGAAAGACTAGAACACTTGTTAAGACTGCCTTTTTTTGCAGTGTGTGTCCCATGCTGCGGTCCTAGCCCTGCAGACCGTAGATTGAGGAGCACCACAGATCACCACGCGTAGCTTCATAAGTCATTGCTTCAGCTTCACGTCAAATGAAGCTTCTTGGGAGAAGCTTCCTCCAAACTAGCCTTTGATTAGGAAGAGAAGATCTCTTGCTGAAAATTTTGGTTTTGAAACAGATGGTAGCGGGTTGACCAGTTCAGACCAGATCCCAGCTCAACATGGTTTAGCTGGTTGACCAGTTCAGACCAGCTCCCAGCTTGACATGGTTTGACCGGCTCAAGCTATGTTTTGAAACAATTGGTCGCTGGCTGACCAACTCAGACAAGCTATCAGCACAAGCTGGCTGACCAACTCATACCCAGCTATTACCAGCCTGACTCGGTCTGTTTTCATGGAAGAGCTGAATTTTACAGCAGGGGATATCATGACAACCGTTCACAGATAAATTAAACGACACTACAAGCCACATGTTAATTTTCCTCAGCACCCTTTGTGACTGCATAATTTAATTGGTAATTCAGCTGATTGTCCCGAGATGAAATATTGGGAGCTGATGTGTATCCATGTTTGTGAAGCTCCAGGGAGTTGCTTGTCACCCGTTTGCTGTCTCAGCTGTGTTGGGCTCTGCAAGCTGGTTCTGCTACTGTTCATTCAGCAGCGATGCTTTTTAGATACTCATCTGATGCTCTATAAATAACAAATTCATTAAAGTCTGGAAATAAATGGGCACTAGCTTTCCAGCCCTATTGAGAAGAAGTCTTCACCAACCCAACCTGACTTGGACATATAGGGCTCATTCCAATCGCTTGTTTTTCTCCACTTTTTTCCTTTCCTTGCTCCTGCCATGTTAAAGGACAATCCAACCCCTTAAATATTCCTTCTAGGAGCTAGGAGTAGAAGTTAGGGATTCCCAGTCTTTCCTTTGAGCAAGAAAACATCCTTTGTGGAAGGATAAACGACTGTATTTGACAGTATAAACAATCGCCCTGTGGATCCTCCCCATCTGCCTCGCATCTGCCATGTCTGTATCTGTAAGTGACGTGGCTTTCAACTGATGTTTGAAGGAGCAAGGCCATTCCATTTGTCTAATTCACGTTTTCTCAATTTCCCCATCTTTACTGCTTTTTCTTTCATCTTTTGCTAGCCTCTCCCGATGGGTGGAATGAGCCCATAGTGTTTTTTATTAACACATATGCATATTTCAACCCCCCCCCCTCCAGTAATTAAACTCTCACAGCCAAGCAAGCTGCTCACAGCACTGCCTGGCTGATTGTAGTTTAGCAGTAGGTAATTTGTTAATTACGTTTCAGTCACCTGCTTTAATGTGAAGGCTGGAATGCTTTGAGCAGGGCTGCCCGACCCTGTTCCTGGAGATCTACCAGGATCTCAATGCTAAATCCTCGAGGTTTTCATTTAAACTCTAACTCGGTACACATGGTTCTACTAATTAGCCAGCTCAGATCTCTAGCTGTTGAAGGCAGTGTGCTTTGTTAGGGATTGAAAACCCACAGGAAGGTAGATCTCAGAATATGCCCCTGGACACTAAACCCCTCACCCAAAGCCTTCTTTGGGCCAAGCCTGTAGTTGTAGGAACTGTGGATATAATGAGTAGGCTAGGAGGACGAAGGCAGTGTCAATAGGCGTAGCTGTTGGGAGCTTAATACAGAACCACCCACACTGAGGCAGTTATGGAAATTATTTCTCCATTTGTGTTTGGGGGAAAGCTCCATTTCAGTTTTGGTTACCGTCAATCCCCCCCCCCCCCCCACTCTCCACTAGAAATGTCATTGAACTGTTAATTAGTAGAATCAGGTGTACAGAATTAGAGTTGAAATGAAAACCTAGACCTAGATCTCCTGAAACTAGTGTTGGCCAATAGTGTGGAGTACAGCCTGTGTTTGTCCCTAAATGCTAAATCCTTCACCCTAAACCAGGGCTGCCCTTACAGGAGATCTGCTCCCTACTTGAAAATTAAGCGGGTCAAGCTGATCATAAGCTGGTCTAGCTGGGTATGAGCTGGTTAAAGAGTATGGCTAAGCTGGTCTAGCTGGGTATGAGCTGGTTAAAGAGTATGGCTAAGCTGGTCTAGCTGGGTATGAGCTGGTCAACCAGCTAGTGCTGGAAACCTGTCTGAGCAATCTGTTTCAAAGCTTGAGCTCGTCAAACCATGTCAAGCTGGGAGCTGGTCTGAACTGGTCAACCAGCTAAACTATGTGGAGCTGGTATAAACCGGTCAGCCAGCGGCCAGCTGTTTAAAAACTTAGCTTGAGCTGTAGGCGATAAGCATAGCTAATGGGAGCTTAACACAGACCCACCCACACTCAGCCAGTTATGAAAATTCTTGAAATTTGTGTTTTGGGGAAGCTCCAGCTTGGGTTACCGTCATCCCCCCCCCCACTCTCCCCCCGCCCCCCCCCCCACACCTTTCCTCAGCCACCTCAGCTGATTTGCCTGAAACGTTCGCCTGGTTTGATTTGTTCCCGGGCCTCTCCCCCTCTCGCTCGCTCGCTGGCTGTTCATTCCTCCAGGGATGCTGCCGCTCGCTCCTCTCAGCGCTGATGAAGAGGAGATGAGCCCCCGGAAAGTGCACGCGTGTGCCGAGACTTCGTCACTCACACGAGCCGCGAGGACACTGAGATATTCCCGTCATGGTGCTGTTGCGGAGTAAATTAAAGCGATAGGATTTCTCTCAATCTTCCTTTCCCTGGGAGATGTTTGCAGCTGGTGGGCTCTGGCTCTGGAATCCTGTGCTACGCACACCCACCTCTCCGTGCCCTACCTGCTTCTGTGTAAAGTCATGATTAGTTGTTTTTGTGTTTAAGGCTATGTCACATTTACTGCTTTCTGATCTCAATGGCCGTCTGCCTGTCTGTCAGTATGTCTGTCTGTGTCGGTGTGCCTGTCTGTCTGTCCACTTGTCTGTGCCTGTCCATCTGTCTATCTATCTGTTTGCTGCCTGTGAGTATGTCTGTCTGTCTGTCTGTGTCTGTTTGCCTGTCTTTCTGTCCACCTGTCTGTGCCTGTCCATCTGTCTATCTATCTGTTTGCTGCCTGTCAGTATGTCTAACTTCCTGTCTGTCAACTTATCTGCGGCTGTCGGTCTGTATGTCTGCCTATCTGTCAGTCAGTCAGCCTGTCAGTCAATCAGTGTGTCTGTCTCCTCTCACTGCCTCACTGCACAGGCCCGTCTCTCTCCACCGCTCACCCCCCTGAGCTGGAAAGAACTTCCCACGCCACTCAGCTTGTTGGTCGCCAACCACTTCCCACTGCGCTCAGAGGACTCAGCTCCTCACCCACATCTGTCCTGAAGCTGAGCGATTCAGGCACTGCCCCTCACCCACATCTGTCCTGAAGCTGAGCGATTCAGGCACTGCTCGTCTCCCACATCTGTCCTGAAGCTGAACGATTCAAACCAGAAACTCTACTCGCACGTTTGTCATCGAAATGCTTCATGTGCTTTGCATTCTACCCTTCTGGAAAAAAACAGCTCAAGCTAGGTTTTGAAACAGCTGGTAGCTGGTTGACCAGTTAGACCAGCTCTATACTCAGCATGGTTTGACCAGCTGTGTTTGAAGCTATGTTTTGAAACAGCTGGTAGCTGGTATTTTCTAGCTGGGCATAGCTGGATTGTAGACCAGGGTAGCTTCCATTTTAATATTTTAATATTCGGTTACAGGCCACATTTACAGCTGGAAAAGAACATAATCATTGCATTAAATATCAAGAGTAAATGGGTACTGTACATCTACACAGATGTTCCATAGAAATAAATAATCAGGTAAATAGGACTGTCAAAATGGCATATTTTTTTCTTATAAGTAGCAATTAATGTATTATGTATTATACAAACAGGCACTTAGGGTGTAAGTGTTACCTGCCACTTTAATACAGAATAATTATAACTTCCATTAGAAGGGGTAGGCGCAGAGTTCTCCTTTGTTTTCCTTGTTTATTGTTAAGGTACATTTGGGGCATTGTTGGACAACATCAAGGATAAGGCGTCCGCTATCACCAAATGAATCCACCTCAGTTTGAAACAATTGGGAGATCTTTGTCTGCGTTGGGATTAGTCGAGAGACCTTGTGTGTTCCCTTTAGTGAACTGTGGAGAGTCTGCGATATGAGGTGTTACCACTGGGACTGGTTTGAGGGGGTGGGTGGAAAACTGGAGGGGAGGGGCTCTGAATATGGGTGATGGCTGTGACTGATGATGCGCAGGGGCTCATGGGAATTGGAGTTTATTTTGTGGCCCATGTAAATAGCCTTTTCGATGTATCAAGTCCTTAAACTCGGCATCATATCCACACCGCGCCTGGGTCCATCCATCCATCCATCCATTATCTTAACCCGCTTATCCTGAATAGGGTTGCAGGGGGGCTGGAGCCTATCCCAGCATACATTGGGCGAAAGGCAGGAATACACCCTGGACAGGTCGCCAGTCCATCGCAGGGCACACACACCATTCACTCACACACTCATACCTATGGGCAATTTAGACTCTCCAATCAGCCTAACATGCATGTCTTTGGACTGTGGGAGGAAACCGGAGTACCCGGAGGAAACCCACGCAAACACGGAGAGAACATACAAACTCCGCACAGAGAGGCCCCGGCCGACGGGGATTCGAGCCCAGGACCTCCTTGCTGTGAGGCGGCAGTGCTACCCACTGCACCATCCGTGCCGCCCCGCGCCTGGGTCGAATACGTAATTGTTTTCCATTCAAATACTTTTCTGTGCTCGATTGATCTTGCCTGGTGCAATTGTGCCAACCAAGCCCAACCAAGTGGACCAGAGGGCGTGGTTTGCACCATGAAAGAATATTTCATAGGTTCCAATACACCACACAAGCTCAATAAAGTGTTGGAAAGTATTTCAATCCAAAACAAAATAAAAATAAAACCATGTCGAGTACGGAGCTGGTCTGAACTGGTCAACCAGCTTCCAGCTGTTTCAAGACATAGCTTGAGCAGTTTTTTTTCAGCAGGGCAATTACGTATTTGGCCTTGATCCAGACACACGCAGCACATGGCAAACTATGCAGGTGCTGTACATGGACTGTACCGCCGTATGTTTTCTACATGCCTGGAATGCCGTAGGAGTTCATGCCCTAGCGTGTTCCCTCGTTTTGCATATCTGCCGAACTGACCTTCCAGCTGATACCTGCCTGTGTGTGATGTGCTGCAGATGTCTCTGAGTTCTGTCTGCAGCAGTTCCTCTGAAAACAAATGCGGCTACGCAGAACGAAACTGACACCAGAGCAGTTAGCGGCGCTCGGATCCGGCCGTCGCCTTTCCTGAGAAAGAGGGGTTCTCAGTATGATTAAAACACAGTCCACGATGAGCTCAGTTCTGGTAAATAACTCCTGGGCAGCTCGTGAAAAAAAAGAAAAATGAAAAAAAAAGAAGCCGTCAGCCCTGTCATTTCTGTAGCTCAGAACAAAAAAAAAAAAAAAAAAAACTGCTGCACACAAACCCATGACTATGATTCTTCTCTGCAGCTGCTTCTGCTTGGTGGCACAGCGCAGCTTCGGTGCGATAGTACATGTTTGTGCAATAATAATGCGCTAGTCACGCATTTTGCAATGCTAACTGTGACGGTAACATTTTGAGTCAGATAGACGGCGAAACAGACACAGCAGCCCCACTCAGACACTCTCGTTTAAACTGCTGCACCATCAGCGAGATCGGGGGGGTGGGGGGGGGGGGGGCGGCGGGCGGGCGGGGGGTGAAGTGTGTCAGAGGTTATGATAGGGAAGTCCAGACCAGCCATTACCCATGACAAATCCAGCCCCCACCGCCCTCCCACAACCCCCCCACCCCTTCCCCTCCTCCATCCGGCACCTTGTGCGGGCTCCCCCCCCCGCCCCCCCCCCCCCCCCCCACCCCCCCCCTCTCCTAATCACCAGGATTTACCGCTCAGTCATCCACAATTTGTGGCAAGGCTCATTCGCCCTTCGTGTCGATCCAGGTCGAATTCAATTTGTAAGATATTATGTATTGATCGGCAGTGCGCTGGCCTCTCCGGCGGGACGGGGTGACCTTTGACCCCCCCACGCGCCGCTCCCTCCATCGCCCGCCCGGGCTCGGCGATCCCAGCAGTCGGGTCAAATCATTATTTGAAAACCCTTTGGACGCCAGGAATGTTTCTCGGAGATTAGGCCTGCAGATCATTTTAAAAGAAGAACAACCTCCTTTTTTCGTATACTACTACTACTTCTGCTACTACTACTGCTAGTACTACTATTACTACTACTACTACTACTAATAATAATGATAATAATAATAATAATAATAATAATAATCATCATCATCTTATATTTTGTTTATAAAGCACCTTTCAAGCAAAACTCAAGAACTGCAAAGTACTTCACATTAAAAAATGAGGACAGAAATTATAAACATAAATATCAACAATAATTATACAAATGCCAAATGACTCCGCATTTTGGTTACTAAGGTATTATTAGTCGAAGATGAACAGGAAATAGAATTGAACGTACAGTACTTAATTTCACATATCTGAATAATAATCACAATTTTCTGCCATCTGAAGTTCATGCATGGGTTTGCCACAAGAACTGGATTTACTGGACTGAGATTTCAAAATTATTAGTCAGTTAAGAACTGAAAGCTGAAAATCGAAACTTGCCAACAAAGTCATCTGTGACATTTTGAAACTGATTTGGAAAAGAAGCAAAACAAATCGGAAAGGAAACAAAAACAAATGAGAAGACCGATTATTTTTATCCAGAAAGCCGGAATGCTAGCGGTGTACTGGTCGCCGTGTGTGTGGTGACAGACATATTGAGACCTCCCGCATTTGCATTAGCGATGGCAGAATGTATTGGTGTTAACCAGCTGGTCTCCATCCGCCCAATCAATGCTGGTCCCCTGAGGAATTTCATCATGGATGTAAGTAAATTATTTAGGTCAAAACATTAGGTGGGTCCCTTGCTATTGAAATGTGAACATGCATTATAATAAGCTGTGCTATTGGCTGTCAGCACCACTCACATATAGCAAGTTCTGACTGCGTTTAGTGACCTGGAGCCATTCACTGCAGGTTACCTACTGTGGACCGACCAGAGGGTTGATCAAGAAGGGTTAAAGACTATTCTTTCAGGGGTTTTAAAAACGGAATAAATTGTTGTGTACAAGTGTTTTTTTCATTAAGTTCAATGGTGGACAAATAACCTGGAAAACCCTGGAAATATGAACTAATTTAACCCTTGAAGGTGTGAGATCACAAACATGTCATCGGAATGTTCTTAACTGAACATTCTAATGCTGATGTCACAATCACTACTGGTGAAGCAATGGAGTTCTAGAACACAGACAGAATTTTAAAAATAGATTCCAAAAACCCACTCATCAAAGGATTAATCATTCAACCACATTGCTAGATTTCTGCGTTAAAGAAATTCCAGTCATGCAAAATAAAACGGGAGCTCGTGATGAAACGCCACGCACGTTGTTACATCAGGAAGGAGGCGATTTGTAGCAGTCTTTCATTCGTCACCTTTCTCAGTAAATTCCCTTTGATGTTCAGTGGAAAAGAAACTGCACCAGGCAGTGAATAGATGTTGCCTGATGCAATTAAAGAGCGCTGGTGTGTACAAAGTCATTTATCGCTGGGGTGACATACAGTCGCATGTGCGCGCACATCAATGTCCATATGACTGGAAGAAAAGAAACATTCATTCCACTCAAAGTACAAAAGATTATGCAGTTAAACTAATAGCCTGAATAACAAAGTATAATGCTCTATACGCCGCTCAGGAAATGAGAGTGTCAGCTCACCCTTCACAAGCCCTGTTAAGAGGGGTATGATATTGGGATGCATTGCTCAGTGTGTTATGATTTGGAACCCCCGCCCTTTGGTCACCTGGCAACAGGAACCTGTCATTGTATCGTCCAGCTGTGCCTCCTTCTGACGCCAACACAGTCGAAAACATGCTCCCCAGACATGCAGTAGAGAAGGTTCAGTTTCAGAACAGTTTCTTAACGGGGCATTTCTTCTTTAAATCAGCGACGTGCCGATGGGACATGATATTTTCTCCCGAGGTTATATATTATTATGGGCTGATGAAAGAATTGGAAAATTTGAATTTGATTTGTGGGTAAACTTCGGCCATTGCACTCCTGGTAGAATATACCGACGTAGAGAAATGCAGGCCAAGTGGGTCTGCTCACACGTAATGCAAATGGATCAATACCGCCATTCAGCGAGACAGCTGGCTTTCTGAAAGAGGCTTATCCAAGAGCTCAGTCACATTGCAGATAAAGTGATGACCCATACCTGACTCATAAGCTTTAGTCTGGCCCGTAACAATGCACAGCAGGTTCGGCTGTTGAGCCTCACCTGATGTTATGGCAAGGGGATTGGAGAAGGATTAGTCACCACGCCATAGGTACGGTTGAGTCATTTTGTATGAGTTGAACTGCAAAAGTGGTTTGGACAGAGCGAGCTTTTCACCGTAGCTTTGAACCGCGGGCTTCTTTTAAAGAGGGTGTGTCGGCCCATCTCTAGTTAGCCGGGCCCCAGTTGAACCCAGCAGCTGACATAGCCCCTTTGAAAAGAGATTCTTCTTATCCGCTTGGGTTTTTCCTGGTCTCCCAGTGTTGCCACAACACGTCATTTATTAATGCTCTGGGACTAAATTTAGGGGAGACACTATGAGACAACCTACACAAACACTCCCCCATGCACACACACACGCACAACCATAGACAATAACTGTCATAGACACTCATGCACACACACACCTTCGTATTTTGTTTATATGTTTATTCTATGTACTGTGTACTTTTATTTGGCAATATGTAGAGTCAACTTCAGAATTAGTGGCACCCTTCATAAAAATGAATAAACAATACATTATTTGAAATTGAAAACTGGTTGATTCCATTGGATCATTAATGAAACACACTACACATGTCTGAAAATAAAGTTCGTCATCATTAACTGCCATTAACTTTAGTTTACAGTATTTTTTTCATGTGCATATTTATCAATAATTCTGGACCTGACTGTATGTACAGCATCCAAATAAATGACTGCCCAATCCAGTTCCTAGAGCTCTACTGTCCTATAGGTCTTCACTCCACCCCAACGAAGCACACCTTATTCAAGAACTAGTGGTCTGGTGGTGCTGCTAATGTATAGAACCAGGTGTGCCAAATCAGGGTTTAAATGAAAACCTAAAGGATGATATATCTCTAGGAAAATGGTTATACAATATAGCCTGCAGCAGATATATGCGCTGCCTGGCTAGCTGGCTAGCTAGCTACAAGAAAGACGTTCATAGGTTCTAAGCTGCTGAAGGTTTCAGCTATCATGAGCTACTGAGATAAATGAACATGTGAGGAGGGGAATGAGGTTTAATTTGATGACCAACCTCCAATCCTGCTGTCTTGATTCTGCCAATAGGCAATGAATGCAGCTGGGAGGTAAATTGTGCTGCTGCTGCTTACGGGGTGGAACAAGAGGGCAGCTGACCAGCTACCAGAACCATTTTGTGAAGCCAGAGGAGAGGCCAAAGCCGCCTGCTGTCGTGGAGACGCTGATTACCGCCCGGAGCTTTGAGATACCGCCAACCGCCGCCAGGTAGAGGCCGCCATCTCCGTTTCATTTCCATTTTTATTTTCATTTAAAAAATGCAAAAATGAATATACCAAAACGTCCTTAGGAACGTGTTACATTACATTACATTACATTACGTGGCATTTAGCAGACGCTCTTATCCAGAGCGACGTACAACAAAGTGCAAATTAAACACAAGAACAAGTGCAAAGAGGACCTGAGAGGACAGTATAGTTCCGAGTCCTAGTGTAAACGTGCAGAAAATCAGAACCCTTTAAGAGTACAATCAACATCTATAAAATTGGTGTAGGCTACTACTCCACTTGTTTGGTGATGCATTTGTGTGTGATTTACAGATGGCTGTGTGTGTTAACGGGGAAAGAGTAAAGTTTGAGTGGGTGGAGGTTATTTATTTTTTTATAATGATGCACACATAAATGTTAGTGTAATAATAACCACAAATTACAACAGGAGTATGCAGAACAGCATCTCTGAACACATACACACCTCTAAGTGGATAGGCTGCAGCAGCAGCAGAAGACTTAATAAGTCTTCAAAAATAAGTCTGTTAAGTACATAATACAGTGCTCACTGAGTGTAGATGTTATTCTGTAAGAATAAACATAAGAAAATCCAGGATTTTCATTCCTTGCCAACAGAACAGCTATGCCCCGTTTGCATTTTAGCAACAATACTGCATCTGGTCACCCTTGTGTGTCTCTGAATGGCATTTTCTCATGTATTTTGACCAGGTAATGTTAACAGTTCCACTGACATAGTAACAGTGCACTTTATGATACAACCCAGTGCATGTCTTTGTACAGCAGAGAACAGCAATGTCAGCGACTCTATGAGGAAATCGGCAACGAAACACAAACCTTGAAGCCACCAAGCTTGATTGTGTGCGCTAGGTGAACGAGGCGCTTACCTGCTACCTGTCACCCATCTTTCTGTTGGCATCACTTTCATAAAATAACTTTCTAGGGACAACCCCCCACCACCCCAGAAAAATAAATGTTTTCTTAACCAAAAGGATGTCTACTGGCACTGAAGGAACATGAAGGATAAGGTGTACTCTGTACTTTTGGAGATGACAGCTTCTCAAGCGGCAGTCTTATGTAAGCCGTGTGTGGATTGAAGTGCTTGTTTTTGCAATGCTGGGAAAGAAGTGGATGTCCTTGTTTAGTTCCTGCTGTTATGTACTGTTCCATTTACCACCTTTACTTCTTACATTCAGAAATACACACATTCTGTGAACAGGGCAGAGTGCATCTTACGTTGTATAACACCTTGTATTTGTTCAGCCAAAGAACAGTTCAGTACCTATAATTTCTGGCACACAATATCATATGTAAGTGTGTCCTGGTGATACCCTGGTGTAAAATCCACCTATGCTATGTTTTGACCAGCTACCAGCTCAGACAAGCTACCAGAACTAGCCGGTTGACCAACTCATTCTCAGCTAGAACAGCTTTATGACCAGTTTCGCCATCCTGGTTGACCAGCTCATACCCAGCTAGACCAGCTTATGATCAGCTTGACCAGCTTGAAAATTGAGCTGGGTATGAGCTGGTCAGTTGGCTAGAGCTGGTAGCTTGTCTGAGCTGGTAGCTGGTCAAAACACAGCTTGAACTAGACCAACCAAGGTGGGAGCAACCAACTTGTTTCAAAACCTAGCTTGAGCTGTAAAGTATAGAGTATTAAATACTGGTTTCATGCTTTCTTTCTTTATGACAGTTGCAATCCATAAAACTCCTGTACGATCATGCACATAAAACTGAACATCCCAAGCATAGTCAAATGCTAAAAGCAAAAACTAAACTTAAAGTGTATCTGAAGTATAAAAATAATTGACCAATATGCAGGTTCTGATAGCTCCAGAGAGATCCGTGGCACAGAGCTTGAAAAAGCTCAGTTGACGTGGGAGTGATGTACTGTATAGTAGCCTATATAGGACAGTTATTTTACCCGTGTCTAGAAAATGGAGACTATGCTCGGGGAAAGCGCTGGAGTGTGGGAGGCAGTCAGACACTACAGGGGCTTGGATGTAAAATGTAATTTTGTTCTGAGCGGTGTTGCAAGATTCCAAGGAAACGAGGTCAGTGATGTTTGATGATTATATTTTGTCCTTGCTGAGGTCCAAGATCCATCTTCAGGTCTGACAATTCAAAATGGCTTGAGAACAGAGTTTCTGAAACGCAGACTGCGAAGGGAAAGATGGGGTCGGGTATAACGTCGGAAGACGGACGCCCTGCTAATAAGCTGGTTGATCTTCTCAAAGGTCAGCTTTTTTGTTTAAAATCCACACACCCCGAGTTTGTGAAATGTAGGCTGTACTGGATCTCATTCGCCTCAAGGTTTGAATTAAATTCTCACAGTTTTCTCATGTTTTCTGAGGAGCCAGCGAGGAGTTAAGCAGATTCGCCTCCTCTGCATTAGCTGAAGGACATCAGCCTGCTCTCTGGTCCTGGTGTTATTCAGGGATGCAGATGAGGCGTTGTGGCTAGGTGAAGGTCAGGGAAGGACTGCACACTCAGCAATCCTCCATGGAATGCATAAATAAAGTTTCTCCATTTTGAAAAGTTTTCAATACCTGCCGTGTTGTTTTATTCATCTATATTCTAATGTCTGTCGATTGGGGACAGTGGATAAAGGTATATAATAAAATGGTAGCATTTAGAAAAAAAAATTTGGTCTTTGGATGCAGAAAACTCTCAAACCATTGAAATATATTTGAGAAGTCATGGAAATGTGTTTGGACAGGCATTTGGCAATGCACCAAGTGTATCTTTCAGCATCGCATTTGAAAATATTAATAAAATGTTGTTTCAAATACTAATATATAACTAGCCAAGTATTGCACGCCATTAATCTCTGATCATTTATGGGATGTGCTGACATGAAAACATCGCTTGGTGCGGGTGGAAATACCAGAGGCTCCTCATACAAGGCGAGGAATCCTCCCTCTTAATTGCATGTAAAAGATCAATAGCCCTGCAAATAGACTCCATGATTGAGAGTCACCCTGCATATTGACTGACATGGACGTTACACAGACCCGCTTTTCTTTGTGCTCTTTCTGCTATTCCAGTGTGTTAATACAACCAAAGGGGGAAAATAAGAGCCGTTGTTCAATATGAGCAACGGCAAGCACACAATCGGTGATATAGCGAGAATTAAAGAAGGTTCTCGGGAACAGTTAGTGAGCTACTGTTCTTTTGAGTAGAGAAAAGCACCTCTTTACAAACAAAAAAGGGAAATGTATTAATAATTCACTGGCGAGAGGTACAATTTTCTGAAAACATGAGTGTATCCTTTTGCGGAAGTGTGTGTTCGGAAAGCACGATGTAATTGATGGACCTGGATTCACCTCTCCCCATCTGCCACGCATCTGGCACATCTGTAACTGACGCGGCTTCCGACTGACGTTTGAAGGAGCACGGGCATTCCATCTGCCTAATTCACGTTTTCTCGATTTCCCCGCCTTTACTTCTTTTTTCTTTCATCTTTTCCTAGCCTCTCCCGTGGGTGGAGCTAGGGGGCCAGAAAAGGAGAAATGAAAAAGTAAAAGAGGAGAAAAATAAGGGAGCCCTCAATGTTTGGTTCGCCATACAAAGGAACGAGACACAGCGGCAAAAGCTATGTTTCTAGCTTTTGCTAGAATGTTGTAGAGGTTCTGTCTCTATAAACACTGCTTGCAGAAGAACGGCGATTGACTTGATGGAGTCGGACTACACAGCGTGGCCTCGCCTGATGGGAGTTGATGGGCCTTGCTTGTTGTCGACGAGGATTTCAGCCCTGTTACCGACTCTGGGTTCCCCTCCTGTTCATTTCTACTTCCTATCACGGTTGGCGATGAAGAAACTCCGCCACCCATCAGGAGACAGCCCACCAATTTCCTGTCCTACGCACTTCTCCCTCCTGATTCCTTTAGCAGGGCCAGAGGTACACAGATCCATAAGTCACTGTCTCTGAAAGAGGGAGCCCTTGAACATTTTCTCTCTACATTATCAAGTAAGACGCTCTTTGGGGTTGTCGGAGAAAACAACAGCAACAGCGCATGCAGCTTTCTAGTTTCGAAAGTGTGTTTGCCATGTCCTTATTTTCTGCCTGATGTACAACTCTGCAGTGGTGAAACGTGTAACCTTTACTTTGACATATGCATGTGACATGTAAGCAGAACCCACTTCCTTTGTTTGGAAAGAGTTCGTTGTTAAGTAGAAGAGCATGAGAACTAATTCAGTTCTAAAGGCAGTTCCTGTTAATACAGAAATACAGTTTGTTTTTTTGTCAGTCACCTCCATTGCCCTTATTGTTTTCAGTGATGATGCATGGCAACCTGTAATAATCGATTTCAATAATTGAATTCATATATTGTTTCTGCCGAAGACTTAAGCCACAGACTCCTCCTAACTTTAATAGGAAAATGACAATCTATATTGAGAAATGTTGATATATTTGCGGATGTACTTAAGTGCATTTCCCCATCAGCTATATTCTTTTCTGCAGCATGCATGCCGCGTTCTGTTTCCATTTACTAAACCCCCCTGCAAAAACTGCGCAGAAATCAACTACGGTGGGTCAGGAGGGTCAAGTCAGGCCCGACCACAATTAATGTGCATTAAAAAAAAGTTGATGCGTTATTTATTTTTTATTGATCGGGTGGGTTAATGATTGACAGCCTGCTCATATGCTGCAGATTTCTTTCGATATGTACACGAAGCATGACCAATTTGCAAAGTGGATTCCTGGCCTGCCCGCAAAATAACAGTTTAGACAATTACAATAAACATAAATGCAGGTAAAAACCCTGAAATACACACATATTCACAGTCAAAATAAATTAGAACATATTCTGAACCAGCGTAACTGTTTATATTAATAAGTAATAAAAATTATTATACAACTGTGTTTCTTCAACTATGGCTTGGGACCCAAAATGGGGGTTGGGAGTGTATTGGGCAGATCCCAGAAGGAGTGTGTAGTTCATTAGGCGATGCTAGTCTGTGTATTTGACAGGTCTCTGAAAGGCACTACATGTACATTTTGGGTCCCGACATTAAAAAGTATTTGTAATTTGGGTCCTGATATTAAAAACCAGTGTTACAGGGCATCCAAAGTATTTTCCACTGCTATGACTTGGAATAAATTATGTGAAGCAAAATGCCGGCATTGCTGATATTGCCCTGGAGTAAAAGGTGAAAAACAGGTTGAGTATGGATCTTGTCTGAACTGGTCAACCAGCCACCAGCTGTTACAAAACCTAGCTTGAGCTGTTTTGCTCCGCGGGGTGGTTTTAGCGTGGGGTGTAAATTGGTGGAAGTGGATGTCAGGGGTGAATGTGGTTTATGTGTCCCGTATACGTCTCCCTCCCCGAGGTGTCTCTGCTATGCACGAGCTGCCTGCGGGGAGCCTGCGTCGTGTCTGGACTGCCTCAGATCACATTTACCAACACAAACCAGAGCCCTCAGCGGAAGGAGGGAGAGGTAATAACGGAGAGAGAGAGAGAGAGAGAGAGAGAGAGAGAGAGAGAGAGAGAGACGTGCCTCTCTTTCTCTTCCCCGCGTGACCCTAACAGCTACTAAAAGCCTTCTGTTCCTCACAGCAAGATGAATGGCAATTTAAATAGATTGCAGAAGCCAAATCTGTTTAATTTCAGAGAGCCAGGAACATTTCTTCTGCTTGCTCCGACCTTTTGTTCAGATAAAATTAGGTTGTTCTTCCCAGAAGTGTTTAGCCAAGAGTATATTTCTGTGTTCGCTTAAGAAAGTATACAAAGATGCACGAGTCGGCCTGCAGATTAATCGTTTATGACCGAAGAGCAAAAGCACAGAGTGAACCGTGATCACGATTAGAAAAATAAATAACATTTTTCTTGCTTCAAAAAAGATCGTGGTTGAGTGCGAGCTTTTCATTATTTATTTAGCAGTTGAGACATGGAAAGTAAACCTCTTGTCTAAGCTTGCAGAATATAAACAGGGTAAAGACAGAGTGCCGTTTCATGCCATTCTTTTGTTGCTGCCTCTCTCTTCCCTTGCAGAAATAAAATACATTATCAAGATATTATACAACACCTAACAATGTGTGGGCTTACAGTACTGTATATACAATTTATTGCCACTTTCGGATATTGCAAGATATTAAAAAACAGATTGCTTTAAAAGATATTTTCGGAAACAAATTCTCGATATATTTCGGTATTTTTCTCTCTCCTGTTTCCTGTTAGTAGAACTGGCACAACTTGGCCTGTTCACCCCCCTGGCCTTCGAGCTACGATACCAGCGCACTCAGATGTCATTCCCCCTGCACCTTTCACCCCGGATCAGACAGTAATTATTGATCATCTGTGATTGATCAGGGGTTTGGTCCATCTGTCCGACGCCTCTCCCCCTCACGTGCTGGGTTGAAAGAGAGGGGAGGCTGTCTGGCCTGGCCAGCTGCCTCTGATAAGTAATCTGCTCGACCGGCCTTTCTGTAAGACATGAACCGGGCAACCCGACACCGTGAATTAATAAAGGAACGGGTCCAGCGCTTACTCAGAGCCCTGTGTTCCAGAGGAGACCCGGCAAAGAAGATGATGGCAACGAACCGAAAACCAATAGGTCACAGACACACACATGCGCGCACATGCACACGCACACACACACATGTGCGCGCACATGCACACACACACACGTGCGCACACATGCACACGCACACACACACACACGTGCGCACACATGCCCACGCACACACACACATACACACACACACAGATGACCAGCACCACAACACAACAGTTAAGTGTACAGTACATTCAGGCATTTTGCAGATTTGCTCTTATCTGCAGTGACTTACAAAAGTGGACACAGAAAGGTTAAACAGAGAGACAGAGTTATCAGTCAAAACTAATGTTTGGAGTCAATACACAAGCCCACAAGCTAAGAGCCGTAGTCGGTGCGAAGAGTTAGACGATATATTGCTTTAAGCAGCAAATTGATTTTTAGCGTGTAGAGTTAAACAACAGTATTAACCTGCACAGTGAACGGACACACCACACACGTTGCGATCTCCTGGGTTGTTTTTTCGACATTTTGTGGCGAGAAACGCTGGAGGGCCTCCAGTGTTCTCCTGGAATAGGAGCCGGGGCTCAGAGTTATCACCGCACCCTACCCCACCCACAGGCAACCCCTACCCACCCTGCCCTCTGCCCTGAGTATCATATCACCAACCCCCCAAACGCTGGCCTTCTCTCTCAGCCTGAGGACACCTGCGTGAGGAGAGAGAGAGGAGCGGGGGAGAGAGAGAGAGAGAGAGTCAGGGAGAGAGAGAGGGAGAGAGAAAGTGAGGGAGAGAGAGAGAAGCGGGGAGAGAGGGAGAGAGAAAGAATGGGGAATCGGGAGAAAGAAAGTGAGGGAGAGAGAGTGAGGGAGAGAGTGAGATTGGAAGTGGGGGAGAGAGAGAGGGAGAGAGAAAGAGAGGGAGAGAGAGAAGCGGGGGAGAGAGTGAGGGAGAGAGAAAGAGAATGGGGAATGGGGAGAGAGAAAGTGAGGGAGCGAGAGTGTCAGAGTCAGAGAGAGAGAGTGAGGGACAGGGAGAAAGAGGGAGAGGGAGGAGAGAGAGTCAGTGAGAGAGAGAGACAGAATCAGGGAGAGAGATGAGAGAGAGAGAGGAGTAGCAGAGAGAGAGAGTGAGAGAGAGAGTCAGTGAGAGAGAGAGAGGGAGATAGAGTCGGGTAGAGAGAGCGAGACAGAATCAGGGAGAGAGAGTGAGAGAGGGAGTCAGTGAGAGAGATAGAGAGAGAGAGGCTCTATTGTTCCAGCTCTCCGGAGGCTGACAGGGGTTGATCTATGGCCAGGCAGATGCAGAGGAGGCCTGTGTGAGGCCTGGGTGAGGTAAGCAGGGCAGGCAGGTAGGGAGGCATGCAAGCGATGTGATGATTATCGCGAGGAGACACAGGGCCCATCTGTTCGGCACACCTCCGGGCCCACGGGCGCAGGGCGGGGCCCCGAACAGGTGTGCGGGGAAGGGCAGTCAAATGAGTACGGGCCCCTGACACTGCTGCGGGTTCTGCAGGGAACGATCTGGGCGGATGACAGGGGAAGAGACATGCAAGCCCACCGGCAGCTCTGCTCTGTAACCCTTTAAGGTGCGAGATCTTGAAAATGCACTCAGGTAAAAAAGGTATGAAAAGTGATGGAAAAAGGCACAAAAGCCTGTCGCTGGGGCGGCACCCTATAGGTATATACAATTGTAGCTCTTGCCAGTAGATTATTAAGATTTTTACCCCTTTTTGTTTGTAAAAGGTGCTTTTTTTCTACCCAAAAGAATAGTATTGTACCTTTCTGGGTACTTTTGCTAAATTTGTTCCTTACAGAATAAAAATGCCCCTCCACTGTACCCTTATTTCTGAGAGTATGTGGATAGAATGTTCTTAACTGAACATTCTAATGCTGATGTAACAACTGTGACTGGAATGGAGTTCTAGAACACTGACTTGGAATTTTGAAAAAAATACATTCCAATTATAAAAACAGGATTAATCTGACCCAAAGACCCAATAGCAATGGTGGATGGTGGGGTTATTTGGGACTGTCTCTTACGGTGGCAAACCCCCTATATTTACGAGGCCTACGAGCCTAAGAGTCGTGAATTACAACCTTGTCGAGTGTCATCACCTGTTTCCGTGCCTGCTTGATCTTTCACCTTCGCAGTCCGGTTTCCGCAGTGACCCCCTGACATCTGCCCTGTCTGCTGTCAGGTGTGGCAGCCATTTTGGAGACAGGCGTACATTAATCTAACCAACGCTGCCTGTTTTTTTTTAGAGGGGCTGTATTCCCTGCTGAAAAAAACTCAAGCTGAAACTCCCTGCTCAAGCTAGGTTTTAAGTTGGTTGACCAGTTCAGACCAGCTCCATACTGAAAATGGTTTGTCCAGTGCAAGCTACGTTTTGAAACACCTGGCAGCTGGTAATTTCAAGCTGGTCATAGCTGGATTGTACACCAGGGTTCTTTCCGCTTTTAAAAATCAACACCAAAAAATAAATGAAATGAAATTTAAAAATAGGTTTTCCTTTCCTTTCGTGACACAATAGAGGACATCGTTACAAGTTGAAAAAAGATGAACTCTGAATGAGAAGCAAAAGTCAAAGCCTGTGTTCCTCTTGCTGAAAAAACCATCGGATCTCCTGACCCCCCTTCGTGTTTTACATATCCTAACTGGTTTTTGGGGTAGAGTTTCTGCCTGTGTCACGATGACAGGCTCTTCAGTCAGGCATGCAAAATCTGCCATTCCATCTACAGATATGTGAGGAGGAAAAGCTGATATTTCAAGCAGCCCGGTCAGTTATTATCAATGGTTTCTGGTAACCGTGATGCCTTTTGAAAGGTCGTGGGAGGCCAGGGACATTTCTCGCGAAGGGAAGTGGTTTTCGCGGTCCCGCTTTAGCCTCTGGTGTCGAGAAATTGCCACACGGCTATTGTATCAGATGTCCTGGGAGGCCCGGAAGGAGCGACTGTGTCACCTAGCGACAGGGTTCTGCACGATGCCAAAATCTGCCGAAATGTCCAGTCACTCCTTCTTTGTATCCACTGGCTGTTTCTCGAAAAACAGGATGCTGGCCGAGTTTCCCTAGTCAGTATCGACAGAGTGAGTGTGCCCTGAATGAGCTCGGTGGCTCGCATTTACTCAACCCACTCCCAGTGTGTAAAATACCTACATCTCCGGGCCCTTTGTACTGCTGAATCGCTGTTGTAGCGGAGACTGTTTATAATGTATTAGGCCTTTGTTTGGTCTGGTTGTATTACCGCTGAATGATAGAGAGAGTACGTCGCAGCCCCGGAGTAAACAATGGAGGTAGCTACAATACAACGGCGGTGTCTCCGCTTTCACGGGGCGAAGCGCTGCTTCGTCTCTCTCTCTCTCCCCCCCCACCCCCCCCCCCCCCCAGCGCTTGTCAAGCCTGTCACCGCGTGAAAACCATACCGGCGAGATCTTCAGAAGACCGAGCACGGCCCAGACGTTTAAGAAACCCCAGACGCGGCCCTGAAGCCAGGGCGCGACTCCGGCGGGGAGCCAGGGCTACAGGAGCTGCACGTCCGCGGGCACCTCTTCCTCTGATCCCTGAACGGAAGCAGCTTCGGAGAAACACCAGAGAAACCCGTGATGTCAAAGAAAAGTGACACGTTTCCGATTCGGTTTGAGGGGCGGCGAAGGTCGGCCATTTTGAATGGCACCCTGGCCTAAAATCCAGCTATGACCGGATTGAAATGACCAGCTACCAGCTGTTTCAAAACATAGCTTAAACTGGTCAAACCATGTTGAGTATGGAGCTGGTCTGAACTGGTCAACCAGCTACCAGCAGTTTCAAAACATACCTTGAGCTGGTCAAACCATGTTGAGTATGGAGCTGGTCTGAACTGGTCAACCAGCTGTTTCAAAACCTAGCTTGAGCTGTTTTTTCAGCCGGGTCAGGCCATCTTGAATGGCTGTGAAGCATTCCCGTTGTCTCGGATTCCTTGCGAATATTAGACTTTTCTTTTTTTTTCCCTTAAGGCCGGCTCCAAGTCTTTTTTTTTGTGTGTGTGAATGTGACACTGATGAATGGCTTGCAGGAGAAACTGAGGAGCACAATTAAGATTCCATCAGGATAAAGGTAATGCTGAATTATTTACATTAACGAGGGGTTGAGCTCGTCCAAACACGGCAACAGAAAAGGAGGGAGTCTCTTGATTACAGGACTGCTGGCTCCCGCAGATTGAAAAGGGCTTTTTATTAATGATTCAGCTGTGTCAGAGGAGGACGTACCTAAGTCGTGATGTTCGGCTCGCAAGTGCTGCAGTCGCCCTGTTATTCGTTTGATGGACATTTAAGCACCGGATGTATTATTCATCATTTTAAATTGTGTTTCTTATTTTTTTGCTCTGGCACACAATGTTAAAATGTAAAATACAATGGCCTGGTTCAGATGATGTGCAATGAATGTCGGTATTTTTTTGTAAGGCATTTTAACAATCAACATAGTGCCATTCAACAATGAATTTGCACTGGCAATAGTAAAAACGATATTTCCCACCTTCATCTAAATGGGCTGCCTCTACAATTGATGCCTCTCATTCAACCATACACACACACACATATTCTCACATCCACCAACTGCCATGCACAATCAGCTCGTCAGGAACAATTGGGGGTTAGGCGTTTTGCTCAGGGACACTTCGACACACCCAGGGCGGGGGATCCAACCAGAAACCTTCCGACTACCAGATGACCTCCTGGGCTAATGTCATCACATTCATATGACCTATGCTATCCTGTTTGCCTGCATACTGGAGCACTATAAATCATGGCAGCCCAACCCTGTTCCTGGAAATCTATCATCCTGTAGGTTTTCACTCTAACCCTAATTTGACACACCTGAGTCTACTAATTAGCATCTGAATGAGATCTCTGGCTGTGAAACAAGGTGTGCTTTGTTTGGGGTGGAGTGAAATCTACAGGATGGCAGGAACAGGGTTGGGCAGCCCTGCTATAAATACCACGTTAATAAAACATCCGTATAAGCGGCTCTTCCTTGTTTGGTTTGTTTTTGTGGGAGCTATTCTAACACCGGGAAATACACTCAGCGATGACTTTATTAGGTAGACCTGTACATCAGCTTGTTAATGCAAATATCGAATCAGCAAATCATGTGGCAGCAACTAAATGCAAAAAAGCATGTAGACGTGGTCAAGAGGTTCAGCTGTTTTTCAGACCAAATGTCAGAATGGGGAAGAAATGTTATCTAAGTGACTTTGACTGTGGAATGATTGTTGGTGCCAGACAGGGTGGTTTGAGTATCTCAGAAACTGCTGATCTGGGATTTTCATGCACAACAGACTCTAGTGTTTGCAGAGAATGGTGCGAAAAACAAAAAAACATCCAGTGAGCAGCAGTTCTGAGGGCAGAAACACCTTGTTACTGAGAGAGGTCAGAGGTCAAACTCTGTCGAAGTTGACAGGAAGGTGACAGTAATGCAAATAACCATGCATTACAGCAGTGGTATGCAGAAGAGCATCTCTGAACGCACAATACGTCAAAACCTCTAAGCGGATAGGCTACGACAGCAGAAGACCAATAAGTCTAAAAAACAAGTCCAACAAATACCTCATAAAGTGCTCACCGAGTGTGTACTCTCATACACGGCTCATTGTGAAAGTTTGTCAGTTTTAGAGATGTACTTTTGCGAAATGACTACAGAAACCACTTGAATAAGAACGTGCACTTAGGCTAATTTAAAACACATAGTGAAAGTGGGACCTCTAAGATTATCTTTAATTATCTCGCATCACTGTGCTGCTAATGTCAGGCTTGCACATTGTTTCCACAAACATTCGTGAACATCTGCTTGTTTTTCTCCCATTTTTGACCATGACACACAAATTGTCCCTGTTGCTGTGTTCTTTCTCAGTTTCCTGGTGTTTATTGAATTTAATTTAATTTGTTATTTGGGTGACGCTTTTATCCAAACCGAAGCAATTTACAGTTGATTAGACAAAGCAGGGGACATTACATTACATTACATTACATTACATTAATGGCATTTGGCAGACGCTCTTTTCCAGAGCGATGTACAGTTGATTAGGGTTAAGGGCCTTGCCCAAGGGCCCAACGACTGTGCAGATCTTATTGTGGCTACACCGGGGATCGAACCACTGACCATGTGGGTCCCAGTCATGTACATTAACCACTACGCTACAGGCCGCCCCGGAGCAATGTGGGGCTAAGGGCCTGGCTCAAGGGCCCAACAGAATTGTTCCAATGTTTGATGTGAGCGTGTGTGCATTTCTTTTGGTCTCATTCATATTAAATACGACAAGGCTTCTACCCGTTCCACAGAACCAGAAAGGGGAACTGGGTTCCAACTAAAATATGCACACACACACAAAAAAAAAAAAATGTTATGGGAGGTATGAAAAAAATGACAGATCGTTGTCATTCGTAAACCCAGTTCAGAGGGGGAGATGATCCGGCCCGGTTGTTATATCTCCTTCTCTGGTCTTTCAATAACTCCTGCATTAATTTGCGCCTGCAACGGCACGATGCTCATTCAGTAAGAAATCAACTGTCCGAATCTCATTACCACGTCCGTTCTTAGGCTGCTGGTGGCACATTGTGATGTGCCCGAATTAGCATCCCCTCAGGAGCCGCGGGCAGGAAGTCCCCCGGACACCCAGTTCCTGTTTCTTCACAGGCCTTTCGCCACCTCCGAGGCTCCGGAGCGTGATTACCGCTGTCATCTTCAGAGGACCAATCAGCCGGAATCACACTTGCCGGGTTTTTCGGAAAGGGTCAGTGCGCGGGCGTGCGAGCCGCTGAGCGACACGTTTTTTTTGGGGGGTTTTTTTTCACGTTTCCGCGGCAATCGCACTTTCGGAAAACCGCGTGACTCCGGCCACTCCGAGCGCGCGGAGGCCCAGCCCTAATCATCGGCCGCTAACGAGGGGTGTCTCTCCGCGGGGGCGGCTGGCCAATTATCATATTAATTAGCCTCTTCCTCCGGCCGACAAACACAGAACAGAAACGCCGGAGCCCGGCGGTCAGGGGAGACACAATTAGAGGAAGTGATGATTGTTTTTTTTGGTGTTTTTTTTTTATTTATTTTTTTTACCCATCCGCACTTCCCGCTTTCCCGAGCCCGTCACCTCCCGCCCTGGCCGCCCGGTCGCCTTCCTCTTTGTCGGCCGCTGCATTTCACGCTCTGCCGGGAGCCGTCCTTATCCATCTATCAGGCAGATACACGCCCGATAGATGGATATAACAGGAATAATTGTGTGTTGTGTTCCTGGAACAAACCCTGAGTCTATCATTTCAAGATAACGGCTGTCTCAGGAAATATGAAACTGATTATTTGGATGTGCCGTCGTGCTACAAAAGAATACTTAATGCACATTAGGGGCGTTGCTGGCTGGGTGATGTGTACATAATGATATATTCTCCACAGAAAAGATGCACCCCTAACGTGTATTAAATATTATTTTGGCGCAAAATTAATTCAGCGACTGGAACAATTTTGCAACTATGGCCTGTTCAACAGGCTTAACCGTGGAAAGAGCAGAACAAAAGACGAAACGGAAACTTTCCACTGCCTATACTCCCTGCAAAGCAATGTGAGCTCGTGTTGTCTACTGGCACCGAATGTTTGTGTGGTGCAGGGCTTCGGGGAGTAGCGAGAGGAATCCTCCCCGTTTTAAGATGTCAGTTTCGAGACTCCCCACTTCCTCCCTCTGCTGACGGAGGCCCTCTAACGGTGAGGGGGTGGGGAGTGCGGGGGCGGGGGTGTGATCCTCCCAGCTGCCCCGGGACCCAGCGCTCCTCGAGCGCAGAGCTACGAAACTCGCAGATGGTTCGCTAAGAGACGCCTCGCTGCGGCCTGCCCCCTCTCCCCCCCCCCCCCGCGGCCCCTCCACCTTAGCCCGCGGGCATGCCCGCTTCTGCACACCGCCACTATCCCACAATCCTCTCCGCCACCCTGCCTGTTCCCAGCTCAGGGAGGGGGGTGTGTGGCTACAGCTGCCCTGAGGGAATGATTCGCACTTCTGATATCGGGCCCCGGACACAGGCTGGGACAGGAGAACGAGAGAGAGAAAGAGAGAGAGAATGTGTGAGAGAGAGAGAGAGGAAGTCAGGGAGGGAGCGGGGGATCCTCCCTTCTGGACTGAAAAAAAAAAACCTGAAAACAATCCTCAGTCTGGAAATGTTTCCCCATAGATTTTCTTTTCTCTGACGAGTCTCCAAGGAACACACACCGGAGGTGCTTGTCAGAAGGTGGCAGGTAAAAATAAAATGTTCTCAGGGACTCCGTGAATGTTTTGCTGATATTTCGGGTGAACTTCCAGAGGGGAAATCTCCAGGTGCAAAACGCCTGTCCCAACATGAAAATGGAGAAACAACCCCTCCCCCAAAATAAGAACACTGGAAGAGGTCAGCCAGCCACCAAAGTCTGAAAGCTACTATGGTGTGATTGGTGATAGTTTTAGATAGTATATTTTATGAAACAGGCTGTATGAAACAGACTTGTTCGACATGCGTGTTGTTGCCATGTAAACAATGGTTGTTATGTGTGCCGTGGTGTTTGTCAGCTTGCGTGTTTGCCCCGCTCTGTTCTCTTCGCGGCGTGATGAGCGGGAGGCCTGTCCTCACTCCACACACTCAGACACCGGGCTAATTAAGATCATACTGTGGAAGTTAATAGGTGATTTATAGCTCCCTGACGAGGGAGAGAGGTGAAGGGGCCGGGCTGTGAGCGCGGCTTGTTTGCTCACATGAATGTCAGGAGTGCTGCGCGTGTGTGTGTGTGTGTGTGTGTGTGTGTGTGTGTTTGTGAGAGAGAGAGAGAGTGTGAATGCGTGTGTGAGTGTATATATATCTCTGATGAAGAGAGAGAAAGAGATAGATAGATACAATAGTTTTTCCTTGAACATTTTAGCAAACAGGCGTTATGCTTCTTCAACACCCCTTTGAAAGAAGTGACCTTTGAAAGCAAAAGAGAAGCTGTAGAGCAGACGAGAATTTACTCGGACAGAAACCCAAAGTCCTGTTGCTCTTGGTAAATGTGCCTGCGGTCAGTGCAGCGCGCTAGCCGCATCACTCGTATTTATAGGTAACTTGATAAAAACGGCCTGGCGCTAACCAAATCCCCCCCCCTTACGGCGGCCTTATCTGACCTGACCGAGCGAGCGGGGCGTTGAGCTCTGCCGGGTTTCAGCGCTCTGCGTGAAGCCCGTCCGCGTTTGACGGATCGGGCCGTCAGGGGCGCCGTCGGAACGGGCTGAGTTCACTCGGGTTTCTCCGCTCCGCCGTCCCCCCTCCCACCCCGAGCCCTGTCACGCTCGCATTCCGCCGGCTTCCCCGCTTTCATTTACTTTGGACGGGCCCCGGAATGCTGCCGGGCCGGGCCGGGCCCCGAGACGTGGAAACGCTGGCGTCGCGCGTCTCTCCCGCGCGTCCTGAGATACGGCTCCTCCGTCTGCTATATCGCTTTTCGCCCGCGGAGAAGGGGAGAGAGCCGGGGCGATGAATTAATAAACGCGCCGGGGCGGGAGGGGGGCGGGCAGACGGCCCCCCCGCCGCGAGGACGGCCTCGGCCCTGTAGCGGTTTTTTAGGGAAAGGCCTGCGGAGCTTCCGATTGGTCGTGCCCGCGGTTCTCCTCCTGTGTCCTGTGACTCGGGTCAGGTGGTCTGGGGAGCTGGGCGTTGTTGCTGGCCGTTGCTGCCGGGTGTTAATGCTGGGTGTTATTGCTGGGCGTTAATGCCGGGCGTTAATGCTGGGTGTTAATGCTGGGTGTTATTGACAGGCATGATTGTTGGTAATTATTGCTGATCGTCATTGCTGGGTGTTAATGCTGGGTGTTAATGCTGGGTGTTATTGCTGGCCGTTAATGCTGGGTCTTAATGCTGGGTGTTAATGCTGGGTGTTATTGACAGGCATGATTGTTGGTAATTATTGCTGATCATCATTGCTGGGTGTTAATGCTGGATGTTATTACTGGTCGTTATTTCTGGATGTTATTGCTGGGTGTTATTGTTGGGTGTTATTGCTGGTTGTTAATGCTGGGTGTTAATGCTGGGTGTTAATGCCGATCGTTATTGCTGGTCGTTATTGCTGGTCATTATTGCTGGTCGTTATTGCTGGTCGTTATTGCTGGTCGTTATTGCTGGTCATTATTGCTGGTCGTTATTGCTTTACTGTGCTGCAGGGTGAGGCTGTGGGCTGGCAGGCCTGCCCCTCTCTCTGCAGTGATGTGAAATACAGATGAGAGGCTGCTCTGGCTCCCACTCCCCTTTGGAAAGGCTGTACATGTTGGGACACAGTCGAGGAGATCGGAGGGACCCAGATGAGATGCTCCGGCCCGATAAGAGTGTTTAATTACAGAGACGCTCTGACGAGGACTGCAGATAATCTAATCCATGGTCTCAGTGCTGAGATGGGGAGCTGTAATAGTGAAGTGGGCCCCAGTTAGCAGAAGAGCTACTGTGCTGTACATGTGCTGGAGCTGCTGACAGCATCAGACTGCAAGGGTGCCATGCTGCACACAGGCTTACACGCACAACACACACACACACACGCACATACGTACACACATATACATACACGCGCACAACACACATGCACATACACACACACACATACACACGCGCACAACACATACACACACACGCACACACGCACACACATGCACATACACACACAACACACAAAACACATGCACATACACACACACACAACACACACATGCACATACATACACACACACATGCACATACACACACACACAACACACACACGCACACACACACACGCACAACACACACACACACGCACATACAGACACTTACATGCACTCACTCACACATACACTCACACATACACACATGGAAAAAGACAAGTGCATACACGCACACACACTCTCACACATACACTCACAAGCACACACACGTGCACTCTCTCACACATTCACAGGCACATGTGCCCACACACACACACACGTATGCAGTAAGTGGGCAGAGAGGAGTGGCAGAATCAGGTCATTTTGTGGGGCTGAGCTATATGAAGAATTGTGCCAGATATTTTACTGTGTGGTGCTTGTGGCAAAGCAGCAGACCAGTACTATCTGCAAAGCTGGCAAAGTAACCATTTCCATATGATTCCAAAATATGTTATATGTATGTGCGTCAATAAAACTGTGTTGATAATATCTTTTCCTGAGACAATGTAATATCAAGAAATATGTCTTAAAAAGCAGGCAGTTTTCTCATTTTGTCCTGTCCAATTCTCAAGAGTCTGTTTAACTCTACCAAAACATGTGTTTGAAGAAAAAAACAAAACATTGAATTACACAAATCACCATTGTATAGCTTTTTTGATACCCATCAAATTTGCCCATTCATGTGTGTGTATATGTGTGTGTGCGTGCGTACATGTATACGCGGGTGTGTGTCTACGCGCATACCTGCTAACATGCATGTGTGCGCGCATGTGTGTGCGCATGTGCGTGTGCTTATTTGTGTTTGCTTCAATCTCGTCTTGGGAAAGGGGCCAACAGGATGTAAGAGTGTCCTCGAGGGGTTAAAGTGAAGAAAGATAAATACACACCAGTGTCACATGGCGGAGTTGGGCTGTTTATTCACTGGGTGACCCAACCACCTCACAGTCTCCCCTACCTCTGCCCCTGTTCCTCCTCCCCGGTCCTCCGTGGATCACTGCAAGCTGCTCCTTCAGTGCGTGGAGACGAAGAAGGAGGAACACCCTATGGTTAGATCCAGAGCCCGTTCTCCGCGCGTGCGTACGGAAATGAGAAACCACGCGGTGTCGCAACGCCAGATACGCAAACAAACATTGTGCTCATGCCCCAGAACCGCTTATTAAATCACAGACTGCATAGCAACCGCCTTCCGCAGCCAGTCAAAATAAAAAATAAAAAAACCAAAGCCGTTTCCCCCGTTCACCTCCGTTCTGGGGTTTACCTTCGTCGTCAGCATTCCATTTCTCTGAACATAAAAAAAAATACTAAAAATGATTAACCCTTTAAGGTGTGAGGTCACAATTGTGTGACTAGACGCTGATGTGAGAATCATACGGGTAGCTGAGTTCTAGAACACTTTGAATTAGAATTTTGAATGTAAAAACATTCTAAAAATAAAACCTAATGCCAGGGAAAGAGGGATGTTTTTACAGGGATGTTTAGAGAGAGAAAGAGAGGGAAAGAGAGAGAGGAAAAGAAAGGCTGAGGCTGTGGAGGAGCCGGGGATCTGAAAGGAGAGGAGAGGACAGGTAGGAGAGCGGGTTGAGGAGGCGCGTGTGTTGTAGAGGTGTCAGTTCCAGCGTGACGTGGCGTTGGAGTGAGAACAGCGCCGACAAGGGAGCTGCAGCTCTCTGGAGGCTGAGGGGGCGAGACGAGGGCTCTGTCTGCACTGTCCTGTACTCCGCTCTCCTCTCGCCTCGGGCTAAACCGCTGTGGGAGAGCTGCGGCTGGAGCCAGTACATCTTCACAGAAAAGGCATTTGACTGCTGTGTGGAGGAAAGGAAATAGGCCAGTCTAATACATCTTTTTTTTGCTGGGCGTATCTAAGCATCTGAAATGTAGATGAAACAGACTCTGATGTCTGCTCTCACACGGATATCCCCTCCTCCCGCCAATAAACTCCCGGTCACCTCATTCTCCTCCTCAGCCCTCAGTCTGACCGCCTCTCTGCGACCAAGCCCCCCCTGTTTACAGGCTGCTCTTCTGTGTGAAGGGGGAGAGTGTGTGTGTGTGTGTGTGTGTGTGAAGGTGGAGTGTGTGTATGTGCGTGTATGTGTGTGTGAAGGGGGAGAGTGTGTGTGTGTGTGTGTGTGTGTGTGTGTGAAAGGGGTGAGTGTGTGTGTGTGTGTGTGTGTGTGAAGGGGGAGAGTGTGTGTGTGTGGATGGGGGGGGGGGGAATGTGTGTGTGTCTGTGTGTGTGTGAAGGGGGAGCGTGTGTGTGTGCGTGTATGTGTGTGTGTGTGTGTGTGTGTGTGTGAAGGGGGAGAGTGTGTGTGTGTGTGGGGGGGAGTGTGTGTGTGTGGGTGGGGTGTGTGTATGTGTGTGGGGGGGGAGTGTGTCTGTGAAGGGGGAGTGTGTGTGTGTGTGTGTGAAGGGGGAGAGTGTGTGTGTGTGTGGGGGGGAGTGTGTGTGTGTGGGTGCGGTGTGTGTGTGTGGGGGGGGGGAGTGTGTGTGTGTGTGTTGGGGGGGAGGGCGTGTATGTGTGTGGGGGGGGAGTGTGTTTGTGGGGAGGGAGTGTGTGTGTGTGTGTGTGTATGTGTGTGTGTGTGTGTGTGTGTCGGGGGGGGGGGGGGGGGTCTAGGTTACTCCCTCACCTCTGTTTTCCATTCTCTTTTATAATAAGAAATTACATCTCCTGCCTGCTGGCTGTCGGCATCCTTCCCAGAACCACATCGCACCGGCTGCCAACAATTACAGAACCGGGGCGAGCCGGGCTCACTTCACGCCCTCCTGCCTCTGGGAGGGATCTCTGCGTGACGCGGGGAGGGCGGAGAGGCGGCACGCAGTGCTACAGGAGCCGTTGCGCCGACACTATCGCTCTTTGCCGCGGTCGCTAAAACGAACGTCCGTTTTCTTTTTCCAAACGCGCGGCTCGCGTCTGGAGTTAATGCGGCCCAGGGAAGCTCAACGCGCCCACCCCGCCGCAAGACAAAGGCGGATTCCGTAATCCTCTTTCCGCGCGGCTTTCGGGCCTCCTGGGGCCCGCGTGCGCCCAGACTCGTCGTGTTAGCGGAGGCCGACAGGACGGGAGGGGTATCCCTCGCCCCCGCTCCCTGTCCTGTACTCTGCGGTTTGTAGGGCCTGGCGGGGCGGCGTAGCGGTCAGGGGACCGCGTGGGTGACGCGGAGGGTCGGGGGGTTTTGAATCACAGCTCGGGGGTCGCGGTCGTACCCGTCGGCTGCGCCGCCTTCGCCTGAATAGCCTCAACGGAACTTTCCGGCTGTACGAACGGACCGCTCGCGACCTTATGAGTGAGAAGGTTCCATCTGCGCTCTGAGATATTGGGTTTCAGAGCTTTCACGTCCTAACTCAGCAAAGCTGAAAAGCAAGGCGGTTCCCGATCATAGATCAAAATGACAGATTCTGATCCGTATTTTCGCGTGTGAAACTTCACACATATATTTACTGCCCTTTAGACAGCGTATTTATGACACTAACACATTTTTTGTAAAGGTACTCTATATGCTAAATGCTATTTCAGTAAGAGAGTCTACAGTCGGTCTACATAAGAGAATCTGCAGAATGGCGTAATGCAGCACGGCAGGAATACTGGTGTGCCTTGTACGGATAATGGTGGGAGAGCACAGCACGTTATTTGCTCTGTTCAGGTGTTGGTTACTGAGTGACTCCCTGTGTACCAGCCCAGCCAGGATGTGCATTCTGAGCTATTTTCTGAAGGCACCTTGACCTCCTCCTGCTATCCACAGGGGCCAGATCACCACCCCCGCCCCCCCCCTCCCACATCCGCCACCCCCGAGCCTATTGGAGGAAGAGGAAGCTCCCTGTCCAACGGGCTCGACCTTTGACCCTGACCTTATAATGTATGGCTCTGGAAATGGTGCATGGTGTTGTTTTAGCAAGGCTGAGGGTGAGGCCCTAATGATGGAGGGGGAGGGGGGGGATGAGGATTTGGGGATCTGAGGGGAAATGCCGGTGACAGGCTCGGTGGGGGTGGGGAGGGGTTGGGGGGGAACACAACCAGGATTGTGTCTGACTTGGGGGTCCACTGGTTCTCTCACAAACATGTCCTAACAGGCTGACTTTAATGGGTGGTAATAAGCACACATTCTCCGTAGACCAAAGTGGTTTAGTTTACAAATAATCATTTCTAATGTAAAATTAGCTTGTTGTTTATGATAGATAAATAGGACCAATGACAGCTGTGCTGGTCACTCATCCTCAAAACTCTAACTGGTAGCTTTACACGGGATATGAGGTATCAGAACTAAGAGGCAGATCGATGTTCCTTTATGCCAGCTTTGATAGCGGGTAGTGGGTAGTATTGAAGGCCCAAGTCCTGGCCTGTCAAAAAGCCAAAGGTATCCACACCAGTAGTGCTGGCCTGTCCTAACCTAGCCAAAGGTATCCACGCCAAAATCACCCATTCACAACAGCAATACACTGCACAGACATAATCTGAAATTGCGTAAAAACATTAAATCCGATTGTTCTGTTTTGATTGTGTACATCTAAAGTGTACGAGATACAGAGCTGTCAATTAATTTCTAGATCCTAAGACCTGAACCGTGACCCATTCTGAGGAGTGGGATTATTGGTCTAAAGCAGGCAGTGTTTATTTTGAGTTGTCAGAGCCACGAATGCACAACACCTACTAGTAATTACTGTATCCGTGTGTAATTGACTGTACCGAAAACAATAGCCACTGAGCTGTTTAATTTACCAGAATGTCTGCAAAAATATTCACTTGAATTTCCTTATTATGGCTATTATAATGTCTATTTTCATACCCGTCAACAGTTAACAACCCCATTATGTAAAATCAGTAGATGAAAAATCTAAATGAGCCTAATGCAAATGTGTTGCATTACTAGCGTTTTAAGTGCTGTACTTCTTACAGTATAACTGTATTCACGCAATCCATTGCATTAATGTTTGGAAATGTTTCTGTTAAATAATGCTAAATAATGTTAATTGTTTTGAGGAGACAATGGAACTATAATACGAAGATTACTATTGTGAGACTGCAGTGAAGGTCTATTTGTGCAATGCTGGAGGAGAAATGTAATAGCCTAATTTTTATTTGTTTTATTTGTTTTTTTGTTTCGCCCTGTTTATCATACAATTAATAATATAGTCGTTCTGCAGAAGCTTTTAGCCAAAGCGACTAGCAGAAGTGCGTTTCACATGGTAAGCAAACACCACCGTCAAGACCAAGGCTATTTTTATTACTAAATATGAACATTGAGGTGTAGCCCGAAAAGGTTAATCTTAACATGAGATGAAGCCAGCCAGTGAAGCTGCCTTCCAGACCGATTGGAGAGGGTCGTTCTACTATCGGGGGCGAAGATAGAGCTGGGATCACGATCGGAGCGGCTACTAGTCTTGGTCCTTTTGTTAACAACAGCAAAATCATATAGCCTACATATTAATGACTGAAATATTTTTGATTGAACAAAAATGTAAAATTTATTATTTTTTAAATACACATAGGTATACATAGGTACCCTCAATATCTTTGTGTCAGCTAAATTATTGTATCTGTCCTGTAAAATGCTAAATAACTGATAAAAAGCTGGGCGGCTGGTTCTCGTGCTCTCGCCGGTGTCAAGCTTGCGGACAGCAACGAGTGCCGTCACCTAGCAACAGTGGGGAAGCTGAAAGAGAGGGCGAGAAGAAAGGGGCTCCTTCTGAAAAAAACACTATGTTCATTCTCGCTTATTCATGTCTTTGTTTGGAAGGCTATTTTAAGCCCCAGAACATTTTTTCCCTCTTCCACGGACTAATTTATTTTTAGAGTGCTATAATCCTGTGTATCTTTTCTTTCTGCCTTTATTTTTTTCAGAACGCACTTGAACCATTTTTATTTCAGAGCCGTTGCGGTGTTAGCATCAGTAAATCTGCACTGTGTGGGCGGATGTATTTAAGGGAGGTTTTAGGTAGAGGATGGGGAGAGGGGGTGAGCCTCTTACCTCTGTCGACACACTGTATTATTTTTCCTAATTCAGAAAAAGCCTATTTCATTGGAACAAAAGGAACATTGTGCTCTCTTTCAGTTTTTTTGTTCATTGATGATGTGTCACAGGCTTTATGTTTGCGCAGGAAAATGATGAATATTCACATGAATATACACTCTAGGTATATTACATTACATCCCATACACTCTGAATATGATGTTTACAGTGTATTGTATTTTCTTTTTAAAATGCCATTTTACCTCAGTGTTCTCTTTTTTTGCAGTTTAGATTGATGTATTTATGAGTCTTTTCTGAAAGCCACTGAAATTATCTCTGTCTCTGTAAGCTAGTCTGTCTACCTCTCCTTTCTCACCCTCTCCGTCTCTCTCTTGTCTCACAGAGAACCCTCATTCCTACATATTTATTCCTTTTAAATGTACCTTTTTCTGCCACATTTGTTTAATATTTCTGTTGCATGCGAACGTAAAGGTCCGACTGTCATCAATCTGTCCGCAAAAAAAACAAAACAGAATATGTGCGTATTTCCCAACGCGGGGTGATTGACAGCCTGCAGTGGCGGTAACGAGCGGACTCTGTGTATTGCGTGAAGACAGATGCTGCGATCAAACGCATTAGGCTTTGCTGCGCTAAGACCGCCACCGGGGACTGGGAAGGTCAACGCAAAGCCATGGCCAAATAAACGAGTAGGATTGGGAGCCAGCTACACTGCGCCACGAAGACTGGAATTCAAATGAAGGCCAGATCTATTCCTCGCACGCTCCACACTCGTTCACATTAAGCCCATCATCAGCATTAATTCATCACGAGCCAAGAGCAGACTCTCTCTCTCTCGCTCTCTCTCTATATCTCTCTCTCTCTCTCTCCCTCTCTATCTCTCTCTATGTGTGTGTCGCTCTCACTCACCCTTTTTCACACATGTTGAAACACACATATATACACTTGTTCAAATGCACATACAAGTACACCACACACACACACACACACACACACACACACAAACAAAAAGCATTTTTATTCTCACAGTAATTTGATTTTAAGTGTTTGGAGTGTTTACCAACTGAAGTCATTAAAGGATACTTAGACAGTTCAGAAACTCAACCGCCAGGAATGTGTCAACTTTCTTCAACGCGTTCGACGTGGGCGTGCAGTGTTTTGCTGAAAGCCGGATTATTCTCTCTGCATACGCGCCCTCTTCTGATAGCTACTTCCCCGTCTCGAGCCCGGCGGAATGTTCCGCCCCCGATTCAGACGCGGGTTGATCTTCCCAGAGGGTCGCGTGCGGAGAGCGAGGGAAGAGGTGGCCCCGACCCCTCCGTCGAGCTCCGTGGAAGGAGGGCCTCTCCCCCGGGTCTCCTGTGTCCATTTCGGGGCTGCCCGCGCGACAGCCGGAGACGATGAAGATAAATGGTGAGGAGGAAAAGCAATTACTGAGCCAGTTAGATGCTGTTAGGCTGAAACTGATCATTATAACCTGGCTGGAGTTTGTGTGAGTATGACTGCATATCACATCAAAGTGCACCTGTCCGCCATTTTGGCTCAACCCCTCCCTGTCCCCTCTCCAGGTCACTGCATCACCCGATGGCCGCCTGCTGGAAATGTAATTTTCGTGTGGTCTTGTCTCTGTCACCTTCATCTTAGGCTGAAACTGATCATTATAAGCTGGCTGGAGTTTGTGTGAGTATGACTGCATATCACATCAAAGTGCACCCGTCCGCCATCTTGGCTCAAGCCCTCTCAGTCCCTCTTCAGCTCACTGCATCATCCTTTGCCTCCTGCTGGAAATGGAAACTTGAAGTTGTCTTCACACAGGGACTGAGAGTACGGGGCCTGTTTAGATCATGTGACTGGGGTGATCCTGTGTTGTGGAACGGTGCCGCCATTTTGTGTGCCATGCTCTAGGGCAGAGGTGTCATACTCCAGTCCTGGAGGGCCTGCTGGTTTTTGGGTTGTTCTCAGCACCTGTGGTTCATTCAAGTCATTGATTGGCTAATTGACTTAATAGTCAGCTGATTGAAAGAAAACCACAAAAACCCGCAGACACTGAGAATTGAGTTTGACATCCCTGCTCTAGGGGGATGCTGGGACACGTTGACGTTTCCCTTCGAGCAGAGGTGTAGCTAAGAATTCTGGGGCAAGAATATTGCTCCGGGCCCCCTATCCTACTGGAATTGTTGTGTCCCCTGTCCGTCTGTGCCCCCCCCCCAAGCTGTAGGCCTCTTCAATCATCAGCACCTCCCACCCCGGTAGTGACGGCCCTGTCTGTGCGCGGCCGAAACAAGGTCGGCTGAAGACCACGAGTCCTCGACACGCACACGCACGCGCACGCGTGTCAGGCCGGAAGGTTGCCCCGGCAACCCACTGTAGGCCTCGGTCGGCAGCGAGGGCAGCCGCCCGGGGGTCTCGCCCAGGCCGGCGTTCTCCGATTTCAGCCAGAACAAAGCGCAACGCACACCTGACACCCCTATCCCTGCTCTGCCCCCTCACACACCTGCGTGGGGGGCCTGTGGTTACGCACCGTATTCTGTACACCTTTGGTTTTTTAAATTTTATTTATAATTAATACTTTTTTCACCGCGGGCCTCTTTCGCCCACCTCGAGTGGCTCTCCAAACAGTTACGTTGAACAGGAGCAGCCCGTAATTCACTCGGCGGTGTTTGTGTTATTATTGTCCATTGTTTAGTCTGAAGGGCAGCCGGTGAGGACCCGGGAATAAACAACGAACGGCGAGCGGCTCCGTGCTGCGATCTTCGGCGCGTTCCCGCCGGTCCGTCTGCGTCGATCCCAGCAGGCGCGAACGGGCGGGCGAGGATTCTGCGGAGTGTGTTCGCGTCTGGGTCACCGTGACAGGAACACACTGCACTCCTCGACGCGGGACCGCCTAAGCGCCGCGCCAAATCATTTCGGAGCAATTTCGGGAACGCATCGATGCGGTTTCAGTCCGCCGCTGAGACTGACATTTCCCTCCCTCCGTGACTTTGCCGATTGAAGCGGTCGTACTTTCTTCGGATAAGTTAGTTTAAAAAAAGGAAGGCATTATTTTCTTCTTCCGGAGGCGAATGCAGGTAACTGAGTGGATGCCGCTCTTCGCCACAGATGCTGAAACGTGTTGAGTCAGTGCAGGATGCTCCAAACAAGGTCGTCCTATTGTGCCTTTTGGGGGTGGATGTGATGGTGGGTGGGTGTGAAAGGAACAGAGAGAGAGAGAGAGAGAGAGAGAGGGGAGGGGGGGAGGGTGGTAGGGAGGGCCCGAACAATCTGCTCCAAGCTGCTGGCAAGGAGAAGCAAGGAGGACAGAGAACAGTGTGTATTCATGCAGCTCTGAGGCTCTGAGATACTGCTCCCTCAGTCCTCTCTATACTCGGCCATTGTAGTCAGCGTGCCTGGAGTCAGCGTGCCCCCCCCCCCAGCACCCCCCCCCCCCCAAGCCACAGCTCCCACTATTCCCCCTGACATTTGCACAGCCCCCCCCCCCCCCAACCCACCCCCAGCCCGTGACTCAGGAGCATTGGGCTGTAGAAGGGTGCAGGTGTGTGAGCAAAGCCACTGAAACGACTGTTCTGTATGCATCCTGTGAGCAACCTCAGGTGATAGGGAGAGTGTGGCTGTATATATGGTGTGTGTGTGTGTGTGTGTGTGTGCGTGTGCCTGCCTGTCTGTCAGTCATCACAACAGTGCATCAGAAGGGAGAGAGGGCAGCAGGTGCTGTGTGGAACATTTCTGTATGCATAGTTAGTATCCACAGTTTTGAATTATTTCATTGTAAGCTGCACGATAAACCTCTTTCTATGTTTACATCATTAGCACATTTTTAAATGAACAGACCAGGGAGCTTTACTGTCTACTGTGTACTGTCCATTGACAGGTGGCATTATCATATTTTTTCTACAGTAAAAATAAAACACACAGACACACACACACACACACACACACACGCACACACACGGACACACACACATGCACACACACATATAAACACACACACAGACAGACACATGGACACACACACAGACATACAGACACACGCACACACACACACATGCACACCCACACACACACACGCGTACACGCACACACACTCACTCACACACACAGTTGACTACAGTTATACTATCTCCAGTGATATACATAGGTAGCAGTGACAGCCCAGTGGCTGAGTTAGTTACTCTGCCGGAGTTCTTCAGAGGCACCAAGGCACACAGAACTGCATGTTCCCAGACAGTGAGTCTCTACCAGCCCACTCCAATTGGCGTCGTCTCTGACATGTCCCTGCCTAGGGACTGCTGCCGAGACGTGACACAAATTCAGCTGACACAAACCCAGCTTCCAGAACTGTAACGTTGTGTTAAAGCACAGTGCTTCCCCAAACCCACAACAACTGGGGAAGGTGACTTCACGTCCCACACATTGTCAGCAGAGCACGCAATCACGTTAGCACATACATGAGTACCGCTAACCGCTAACATACATCAGTATCTGTATCGCTTCGCGTGTACGAGACACCAGCCATCATTGCGGAACAGTGACCATGTACTCGAACTTCAGTCTGGTGTCTTCTGGTGTCTGGAGTTTTTTGTGTAAATATTGTTTATAATTTAGAAAAAATGGAGGTGACTTTACAATTAACGGCTCTCATTCGCCCATTCACACACAATGGCGATAGGCTGCCATGCGAGGCACCGACCAGCTATTGTTCCTATAGATGTCTTCTCAGGGAGACTTCGACACACCCAGGTTGAGGGATCGAACCAACAACCCTCTGGCTGCCAGACGACCGCTCTTACCTTCAGCTGTAACGACATCCCTTATGTTTAAGCGCGCACTCTTCTGTTGTGAGCTGACACTGTGAGAGTCTGTGGAAGTTGCCTCATGTGTCACGCTATTAGACAGCATGCTGTTTCCCTGAGATTCCCTCTTTGATAAACCTGCGCTCAAAGACTACGGTTTAGTCTTTAAAGGCTCGAGTTCACGCCAAGTTCAAGCCGGAATTGGGAGGGATCTGGTTGATGCGGGCTTCGGAACGATACGTAGTGCAGAGAGAAGGAAAACACAGGTGTTCCAAGTGTTATACAAAAAAAATAGTCAAGATAAAACATGTCATTTTTTTGGATCTACCATACATAGGGGCACAGGTGCCCGTCGACCACCTGGTCATTTTCTCTTTTGTTATTTAGCTGACGCTTTTATCCAAAGCGACTGAGAGTTGATTAGGCTAAGCAGGGGACAATCGCTGGAGTAAAGTAGGGTTAAGGGCCTTGCACTAGGGCTGAACAGCAGATCCTACTGTATCATGGCTTATAGGACGGCCTGTAGCGTAGTGGTCAAGGTGCCTGACTGGGACCCGCAAGGCCGGTGGTTTGATTCTCGGTGTAGCCACAATAAGATCCTTGGGCAAGGCCCTTAACCTTGCATTGCCCCAGGGGAGGCTTGTCTCCGGCTTAGTCTAATCAACTGTACATTAATGGAATGTAATGTAATGCTTGAACCACCAAACTTCCAGGTCCCAGTCATTCCAGGTCCTAAAGTAGTCAAAATTGAAGTAGCAATCGAAATGACGTAAATGTTCACAATATAATTTGTCTTCTTCTTCTTCTTCTTATTATTATTATTATCTATATTTAGGGGACCCACTTTGGTTCATTTCCACAATTTCAGTAGCGGTTTCAGTCGCGTCAGTATTGGAGGCAGATGTTGGTATAGCTATATTTAGCCTGATTTCCTGTCACATTACAGCGCTCAGATTTCCTCTCTGCAGATCCAGAAGCTCTGCTGGGAATGTCAATGAAAACATCTGCTGAGGCGGGCCTCCATTGTAAACGCTCACCGGGGCAAACCGACACAGAGAGGATTCCCCACTATTATCACAATTAATGTCGGTAATGTTATGCCATTTAATAAGTGATCTTCTAAGGGGAGCTGATAGCACATGCATTAATGATTACATTTACATTTAGTTATTTACATTTGCACTACGATATCAAATAGAAACCTGCAATTCGAATACAGTTGACCTTGGAAACACGCTGATGTAGCTACACGGAAAATAAAAATGTACAAACCATAATGTAAGTCTTTTAAAGAGATTTGACAGACTGTACCTGGCTGATATTGTTTTGATGATGCTGATGGCAGTGTGTTGTAAAGCGCGTTTTTTCTGTACTGGCTGTAGTGGTCGTACGCCACCATGCCAGCACCTGAATCACAACTGACGGAACAGCGATTAATCATTTACTGTAAGTCACAAACTGTAAACTGTGAAATCACAACTATGTGATTACAATGCTCTTAGCTGAATATACTAATGATGAGGTCACAGAAAGCAACAAGAGTTCTAGAACACTGACTCGGAATTTTGAAAAAGCATTCCACCCGTGTGTAAAAATCCAGCTATTACCAGCTTGAAAATACCAGCTGATCAAACCATATTGAGTATGGAGCAGATCTAACTGGACAACCACCTACCAGCTGTTTCAAAACATAACGTGAGCTGTTTTTTTCAGCAGGGCAAGCATTCCAAAAAGCCTGCTCTAGAAAGGCTTAAAGAAGCTCCACTCCTCCGTGTTAGGGGCTGTGACCCTCTGTGCTGCCCGTTCCCTGCCTCCCCGAAGGTGGGCCCGCCCGGAATAACTCTGCCTGATTGAACAGCAACGAGTGACCCCCACTCTGCCGGCAACAGCCCAAAGTGCTATCTAAGCAGCTCTCCCTGACAGATTAAAATGATATTGACAGTGGAATAAATTTTCCAGCTGAAATGGCAGCGCCTCCTGCAAGCAACCGCTCCACCCCCCCAGCCCCCCACATACTCCATCCCTCTCTCCTCTTCCCTCTCTCTCTCTCTCACGCTCTCGCTCTTCTCTTCCCTCTTGCCTGCTGATGTCTCCGATAATGACTTTTCTTACTGACGCTTAATTTGCCTGCAAGAAATAATGTACAAGTCCCACAGCTAATTTTTCTAAATTAAAGTGAATGTCTCGAGACAAAACGGGTGCAAAGGGCAGGAGCGATAGTCTTTAGACCGCACTTATGTTCTTCAGCCCATCGGAAGGGCAGTTTGTGAGATATATTGGCTGCTACAGATGTACGCTGTTTACATCAGTGAATCATTAGGCTGAGCACTTTAACTCTGCTTCTCGGGGAGAGGATTCTACCGCTAAAAATGTATGTACGTACATATACAGTATAGGTATATGAGAAAAGCCTTTGGCAAAAAAAGAAACATGTAAATTGCCTTCATTTTCCTGCACGAACTTCATTTCGGAAAGTTTGCTTTAAAAACAAGCCATGGCCCGGAGTGGTAGCAGGGAACACGTCGACTCGTTTTTATGTTTCTCGAAGCAAACGATCCCATTAGCAGGGTTCACCGGGGTCCCCCGCGCGCGCTGCCGCCAAATAAACAGGCCCAATCACGGAGAAGGGATTAAAGGCACGGGGAAACGAGCGGAGGTGATTTAGGTTCAGGTGTAAACATGTCACGCCGGCGGGAGGGAGGGAGGGCGAGCAGCTGACAGTTACGGCTGCTTTAACAGGGCTGGAGGGGGGGGGGGGGGAGGGCCGACTGGTTTGAACCGGATCCCCGGTGGGAACGACGCCCCTCCTGGCGGCGGCGGTCCGGGTTGCGTGGGGCGTGACGTGTCGCGTGACGTGTCACCTCTCCTTCCTGCTCTCAGCGGGAGTGAGACATACCCTCCCCGGGTCCCCCCCCCCCTCCCTGTACGGGCCCCGTAAGCCAAACTTCCCCCCCCTCCCCCCGCCCCCTGTGACGGCGCGTTCAGGCCGGCCCGCGGCTTTTACAGCGTGTGAGCTGCACAGAGGCGCGTAGCTGCAGTCATTCTCAGGGCAGGGCTGTGGGGAATGGGGTTTTGACTTTAATGGAATGTGATGTTATTGTTTCTAAACCCAGGGAAATCGCATCGGGGCCGGCTCTTGGATTTCGGTGGCCCTGTGTGAGAATGTTTGGGGTGAACAACCGAGGTTGGGAGAGGGGGGGCAGGGGGTAGCAAAACAACAGTGGTCCAGGGAACAGATCGCCACAATATGTCCAAAGAACATCAATTGTGTGTCCTAGGATGGCTGTGGCTCTAAACAACATGTTTATGCAAGCAGCAGGCTCTGGTTGTCCTATAAGGAAAGTCATCCGGAGATCTAACTTTGTGTTTGCCGATGTTTTTAAAGGGCAGTGCTCCCCTGCTGAAAAAAACAGCTCAAGCGAGGTTTTGAAACAGCTGGTAGCTGGTTGACCGGTTAGACCAGCTCCATACTCAGCATGGTTTGACCAGCTCAGGCTATGTTTTCAAAGAGCTGGTAGCTGTTATCTCAAGCTGGTCATAGCTGGATTTTACACCAGGGCTACTTCCCTTTCTGTGTGGCGTTAGCGGTCCAGTGTATGATCAGCTGTTCTGGGGTCCTCCTGAGACCCTCTGTTCCGGTTACAGCACACCCTGCATCCTTTCTGCAGTCCCAGTGTTCAGATGACTTTTCTCAATTACCTCTTTGTGCAGGAAATGCTCAGTGTTTGTGTTCTGTTGCTGTGTCCCAGCATACCATTATAACAAGCCATTCGACAAACATTTATTCATAAACTTTTCATGTTGTGTTATTTAACACACATATGCAGTATGATAGTGCAAGTTATATTCATATGTGCCAAGCAACAGATTGGTTTAGAAATCAGATTTAAGTTGCAGAGATGGCATTTTAATGAAACAGGATATGGAAAAATTGAAATTTTTGCAACAAAAAATATATATGTAATTTTTGTATCCCCAGTTTTTGTGTCCTCTATAGGTGAGCATTGCAATGCACTGCCCAGGAAATGAAAATAGCATTTTGTCATTCTGCTCCAGCTTTCCCCGCTGAAAAAGCTGTGGATTTGCGGATTATATCCGTCGTTGCAGTATATCCAGGCTGACTTTGCAAATTTACAATGGAGAAAAGAGCTCCTGACACAAGATGGCCGCCTATCTTTAGCTTAGAAGCCATCTGTTCACTTCAAAGGCTAACATAGCATCAGCAATGCAATGTGTATCATATTCCAAGTCCAAACTGATTGAATAAGCCACTATCAATTTATTTCATTCGGTTGCAAATGATTTTGGACAATCTCAAAATGTCATATAGTGGTTTTGTTCATTTTAGATAAAGGACATTTCTTATGTTGTTCATTTGTAAGAGCAGTGCTAAGTATTTTAAGTCTGTATTTTAGTGTAAGACTGCATTCAGTCTTGCAGTGCAGAGGCAAATCTTCCAAAGGCGATACTTTATGTCATAAAAATGAGTTATGAAAATAATTCACTAATCTTTCGATGAAAAGACAGAACACTGACATTAGACCAGCATTAGGCTCAGAAATCCATCCAGTGAAATTACATATTTAACTCAACGATGACATTATTTATGTAGGACTTCTCATGCACGTCAGCTCAAAGTGTTTAATATTGATATCGAGAACAAAATCAAGGAGCATGATGTAAAATATATGGGCATATATTGTCTGGAGACATCCTTTCTGGTTTTGCTATTGTTTTAATGACATATAAGTCCCCAGTAGAGGAAACCCTTGTCCATGTCATTGTCTTTCACAGTAGATACCAGGATCCACTGTTATGCCTCACTGTTCAATGGTGTCTGCTTTCCTTCTGCCTTAGAGACACAATGCGTCTTTGTGAAACTCATTCACGAGCGGGTGTCGTCAAACACAATTTAAGCTTCCTTTCCCGACAAAAGCTGATAATCCCGCTTTGGCCCGGCGCAAATCTAACGGCAGTGTGGCAGGTCACACTGTAAGATGGACCCTGCTGGTAAATTCTCCTTCTTCCAGTGACTGTGCTTCCACACACTGCCTCCGACTGCCACCCAACACTCCCTGCACTCTGGATGGCACCCAACACTCCCTGCACTCTAACTGGACTTGTTCTGAGGGAAATGGGTTCCCCTTCCTCACGTGCACATACACACATAGTACATGCCTAGCTCATACGCACACACACACACACATGGACACATGTACACATATTCACACTCACGTTTACACACACACTCACACATGGACACACATACACACGCACTTACATTTACACACACACCCACAGACACACACACACTCACATTTACACACGGAGACACACACACACACACACACTCACTCACATTTACACACGAACACATGAACACACAAGGACACACACACACACACGCATTGATAGAAGCTCCAGCACTGTCCCTGACCCCCTGGTCCAGGGCAGCCTTGCCTTGTTTCCCCTGCCGCCGCCTCCTGGCAGCTGTGTCAACAAGTCCACCCTCCCAGGCTTCTGGAGGGCCATTGTCTGCACTCCACTGATCCAGCCGGAGGAAGCAGTGGGCTGATAAGCCCTGGGAGCCGCGGCAACACGGCTCCCCGGCGCTCGTCGGCGTTGCTAACCGTCACCTCGCTGCTCATTCAGATGGGCGCAGTGCTGAGTGGTGCACGCAGCACCTCCCTTATTGCCGTTGCGAGGCTCCGCTGAACCTGAGGTGCGTATCACAAAGCAGGGCGACTGAGTTAGCTGGATACCAGAACCCAGAACCCTCCCGAAACTGGACTGAAGTAAAAACAGCTGTTCTGGGTTTTGCTCTCTGTGAACTTATCCAGCTAGTTCAGTCACCCTTCTTCGTGATACACCCCCCCCCTCCCCCCCCCCCCCTAGGCGAGCTGTTGCCGTTTGCTCAGTTAGTGCTGAACTACGGGAACCGTGGTGTGCCTTCAACGCAGTTCAAGATGCCAGATGTCCTTCACACGTTCGCCGAGAGATGGATCTGGTTCCAGGGCCGGAGAAAAAAGGAGCAACCCCTCACCCTCCCAAAACTGCTCCTATTTCCCTTACGTGGGTTTAACAAAAAAACATTTTTTTGGCAATTATTAGGAGAAAGTGGTAGCTCTAAATATTTCTTTTTTGATTATATTTAAAGATTCCATATAATCCCTTTGATCAAACTTTGGCCAAAATCCTTTCCAGCTTGTTTCCTTTATTAGGAACATGAATTGATATAGCAGATCGTCTCGCCAGGATGGCACTTTTGACCAGGGGGTTGAGGTGGATGTTATTCTAGCTGTTTGACATTATTTATCTTTCATTTGAACATTTTCCTGTCTCTGGTTTCCAGTTTTGTCTGTTTTTTTTTTTTTTACCCTGCCTGTTGTTTCGTGTCAAAATAAACTTCTGCAGCCTGGACGTGCCCCCCTCCCTCCCTGTGTTTTTGCAGGCATTACAGAGAGTGTCTGGGTGAGAGTGAGAGCGCCATGTTTCCACAACACAGGGCTGTTGTTCCTCGCGTTAGCCATGTCTTGATTTCAGCACGCGAACAGGGTGCTGAGAACAGGGGCATTCTGGGATTTTGTTGCGCGGTTGTACGGCAGTTTGTGTTGCATGGCAGTTGGACCCTGCTGGAAGATATAACAGCTCATGCTAGGTTTTGAAACAGCTGGTAGCTGGTTGACCAGTTCAGACCAGCTCCCAGCTTGACGTGGTTTCACCAGCTCAACCAATGTTTCGAAACAGCTAGCTCAGACAGGCTGCCAGCAGTAGCCGGTTGACCAGCTCATACCCAGCTAGACCAGCTCATGACCAGCATGCCCAGCTCAATTTCCAAGCTGGTCAAGCTGGCATAGCTGGATTTTACAGCAGGGGAATTTTGTATCGGTGCAGGAACCGACACAGATAATGCATGTTTTCGGGCATTGGAGTCTCGGCGAGCGTGAGAGAGTAGTCTACCCCCGCCTGCTGGTTCTGCCCCCTCTGCTTCTCCCAGGCCCTGGAGGCTGGTCAGTGAGAGCCGCCAGCCAGACCCTGGAGACGGCCTCTGCCACCCCGGGGCCTGTAACCAGAGAGCTTGGGCGCTGACAGCAGGGCGGCGAATCCGGCCAAGCGCACGCCCACGGCATCGGGGGGGGATGGCGAGAGGCTCCAGAGATTTGAGTTCATGCCCCCCCTGTTCTCAGGAGGGGCTTGGCTCCAGGCCCTGCCTAGAGAGAGAGGGCGAGAGAGAGAGAGAGAGAGAGAGCATTCATCCATTCTTATTTCTCAAATCCCCCTATCATACAGGTTTTCATGAATACTGTTCCTTTGTTTCTAGTCTTTGATGTTTAAGTATGTCAATTTTAATTAAGCGTTAAATGTACATTTTTCATTGCACTGTACGCTTTGGCAACGTCACATGTAGTGTTTCGTCATGCTGCTAAAAAAGCAAATTGAATTGAATTGAATCGGAAGAGAGGGATAGGGACAGAAAGAGGGAAAGAGGGAAATGGAAGAGAGAGATTTTTAGAGACCGACACTGAGCTGCCTGCGAGCACGGGATGCTGGGATCTGCGGTCCGTCTGGTGCTGACTGTAGGCCGGGGGGGGGTGGGGGGGGGGGGGGTGGGGGGGGGGGTGCTGGTCCTTCTGTGCTGACTGTAGGCCAGGCTGGGGAGCCATGACAGGCGCGGCTTTAATGAAGCTGCTGCTCGTGGGACAGCTGAAGACGTCCCGCGGAGAACTCGAGGAGCCCGATCGGCCGAAACCGGACACCGCCACCTGTAGATGCCTAAAACTGGATGCCATCTGGTAAGGCCACCATTTTGGAGCAGAGATCATCTCACAGCTCTCTCTCTCTCTTTCCAGGTATTGTCGTGCTGCCCGTCCTAATTTTAGGCCCTGCAAAGGCCAACGCTGGTCACTCCCCAACGCGGGACTCAAGGCCACTTCCTGTGGTCGATGGCCTTTGACCTTTCTCAGTACAGGCTGGGAGATGAAGATCCATGTACCTTGGGCGCTGACAGGTCACCCAAGAGAGATGGTGAGGGTAGGAGAGATAGATAGAGAGGGAGAGAGCGAAAGAGGGAGAGCAGGAGAGAGATGTCCCTATCCCTCTTGTCTAACCCCCCAAAAAAAGAAAAGAAAAATGCACTTATGATGACTGTATGTTTAGAACAGCACTTCATGTGTATTTTACTAGTTATGGATGTGATGCTTTAACTGAGGTGGAAGAACCTATGCACTTGTAAGTCGCTTTGGATTAAAAGCGTCTGCCAAATGACGAAAATGTAAAATGTAAAAAAGAGAGAGGGAGAGAAAGTGTGTGTGAGAGAGAGAGAATGAGAGTGTGAGAGAGAGAGAAAGAGAGGGGTGAGAGAGAGAGTGAGAGAGAGCGAGAGAGAGAGAGAGAGAGAGAAGGATGAGGCTGACAAAAGCAGTTTGAACAGTGCTCTTTGGAAATGTCTGTTATTCTACCACCCCCTTAGCCCTCCACCGGGTACAGCCCCTCACACAGGAAGTGGTCCTTTTGTGCCGTGTTTTCACAACACTGCATGCAGCGCTGACCACACGCCGCAAACGCCCCGAGACCATGTGAGAGTTCAGTAACCTTCACATTCAGCTGACCGTTCAAGAAGAGAAAAGGTTCTCAAATACCACGGCTTTAGATGCGCATCCCCTCTCTGCTTTCAAACCAGCACGTGAGAGAGACACTTTCACCGTTCGAAGAACAAAGGTTTTCTTGGAACTTTTTTTTTTTTCAAAATTCGGTCAAACTTTACAATAATGTCATGAGGTAATTGATGTAAAATGCCTTAAGTGAACATGAAATTAATGTATCTGTTAACTACTAACTAAGGTATTACTTACATTAATATTTATGCTCTACAAACCTTACGATAAACATTTTATCATTTCAATATGAATTGGCATTAACAAATGTAGTTGCTAAGAAATAATTAATGATATACAAATACATAAACAAAGCTGAACAGCTTAACTTTTCAATAGTTAGTCAACATGCCAATCTTTCAATTACCAGTAGTGATTGTTATATCAACATTAGTTCAGTTAAGAACATTCTAATCACGTATCTGTGATCTCACACCTTAACCCTTTGAAGAGCAGTTTTTTTGGAATGTTATTTAAAACATTCTAAGTCAGAGTTCTAGAACTCAGTTGCTTTCAGTCACCAGTAACAGTTCTTACATCAGCATTAGAGTGTTCAATTAAGAGCATTCACGTCACATATCCGTGAGGTCACACCTTAAAGGGATAAAGGGTTAAAGTAGACTCATCTAACTCGTCTTCTAACTGGAGGATAGAGGAGGAGGCCCCCCCCACCCAGCCCCCAACTCATTACAGAGGATAGCAATCAGCCATTTTAGCACCAGCAGCTTTCAAGCCTCTTTCCAGCCCTGCCTGAGTCACGTACCAGATCACAGAATCTCGGGCTGATGCTGTCGTTCCACATTCCGTATTTCTGTTCGGCTTTGCATATATTTTCTGTCCTCAGTCAGCTCTAAGTGTCTCATTACTCATCGGCAATCCAAAAATATCAAGGGATGTTATTTTTATGCTGACCCATTTGGAGTTCCTTGGAAGCAAAGGGTTCCGACCAGAAAAATATACAATTCAACGCGAGTATGCTAAAAGTTTTTCTTTTTTCTTGAGATGACCTATCTTCAACTCGTAACAGAAACTTTTTCTTTTAACTTTTTCCAGCTGACATGTGTCTCATCATAGCATCCTGCTCAGTTAAAATAAGCAGGGGATCGTACAGTGCGCCACCATGCATGGCTAATGATGCAGATTCACTCTGTTATTAAAACAGAGACAAGGTTGGTACTGATTAGCTGGTATGCACCAGGCCTCTCTGTATATGTTTACTGATAGGGAGCGTGTACTGTTCTGAGGAGCTGTGCGTGTGAAGCATAAACAGACGTGACGCACTGCATTTTTACCTGACACTTTCTTAAACACTCTCTGCCGCTCGCTGTCAACACTGGTCCCGCTGAGGAGAAAAAGAGAAGGAGAAGTTCACAGCAATGTGAGGACACGTTCAGGGGCTTCCAGCTAAAACCTCATCTTCATCATCATCGTCATCACCACCATCAACATCATCATCATCACCATCATCATCATCATCACCATCATCATCACCATCATCAGCACCATCACCATCACCATCACCATCATCATCAACATCATCATCATCACCATCATCACCATCACCATCATCATCATCATCACCATCATCATCATCATCATCATCACCATCATCATCACCATCATCACCATCATCATCACCACCATCAGCACCATCACCATCACCATCATCATCATCATCATTACCATCATCATCACCATCATCATCACCATCAACATCATCATCACCACCATCATCATTATCATCATCACCATCATCACCATCATCATCATCATCATCATCACCATCACCATCATCATCAACATCATCATCATCACCATCATCACCATCACCATCATCATCACCATCATCATCATCATCATCATCACCATCATCATCACCATCATCACCATCATCATCACCACCATCATCACCATCAACATCATCACCATCATCATCAGCGTCATCACCATAATCACCACCATCATCTTCATCATCATCATCATCATCACCATCATCACCATCACCATCATCATCACCATCATCATCATCATCATCATCACCATCAACATCATCATCACCACCATCATCATTATCATCATCACCATCATCACCATCATCATCATAATCACCATCATCATCATCAACATCACCATCATCACCATCAACATCATCACCATCACCATCATCAACATCACCACCATCATCATCATCACCATCATCCTCACCATCACCATCATCATCACCATCACCATCTTTGGTCTCATCGTCATCATCCTGAAAATCATCTTCTTCATCATCATCCTCTTCATCATCACCGTCATCATCCCCCCCCTCCCTCTCCCTCTCTCTCTCTCTCACGCCCCCTCTCCCGCTCCCCTCCCCACCCCACCGCGCTGAGCCTTGCGGGGGTTAATTATACCCCTGCCTTACAGATGCTCTTTGGTGTAACAGCTGATGGACTCAGTCACTCCTCCGGAGGCATCCTGCGGCCCTGGCGTGTCTGACACGGCTGTCTGCACCTCAGCAGCCCAGCGACTTCCAGCAGGAGAAAACGCCACTGACGGCTATGATTCATGGTCTCAGAGCATCCAAACCGCATGGATAAAATTGCCAGCGAGGCCAAATTGCGATTCGCCGGAAAGCGCTTCCACATAGATAAAGAACACCCTCCACTCAGTTACAGAGGCTAAATAAAATGTCACGCTAAATAAAGAGATTAATGGGGTTGGGAAAAGTCACACAAACACCGCACACTGCAAAGAAAGTCCCAGGGGCAAGATATTACCGTATTAGAATATGACTCACAAGCTGACTGTCTTTCCATCAAACAAAAAGTTCTGAAATACGGGAACAGGAACGATATTCTTGGATGGATAGTGTGACAGGGTTGGGGCGTAGACATGTGTCGTTTCTCTTCTTCTTCATCTTCTTCTCTTTTTTAGAGATGGGATTAGTTCCTGGATTGTTGGAGTCATTGTACACTGAGAGGATAGGAGAGGAAATCCCCTTTTCAGGTACACGTCCTTATCCCCGGTCCCTGTGTTCCTCCATTCAGACGCCAGCGATCGGCTGTACACGCATGTAATCCCGCTGACAGAAGAAACAAAGAGGGAGAGGGGGAATTCGCGCGAAGGGAATTGATGAGGAGACGAGGCCTCTCACGCCGGAAATTCAGAACCCGGAGAACAAAAGAGGCACACGAGCTTACTGCGGGAGAGTAGGCACTTCATCTTAAGCACACTTACTGAGTGTACTTAACGCTCGCCTAATGGGGAAACAACACTGCACGACACTGCCTTACTGTCTGATATCAGAGGGTGAATAACTTCACACCTTGAATTATTGATAGGTGTGTCTATGTGTGTCTGTGTGTGTGTGTGTGTGTCTATGTGCGTAGGGTAGGGAGGCGGTTGGTCCCAAAGTAACAGAACTGGTCACTGCTTTGGCCTTTTCTCAATTGTACGCCGCAAAAAAAGTCTTCCTTTGCAAGTGCTTTTTTGCTTGACAGGTGAAATCATTTTGCCCCTTGGGTAAATGTTGAAGTGAATAAAACTGACTCACCTCATTGGCAATCATTTTGTCTCACCTAAAAGCGAAATAGAAATAAGGGTAACACTTTCCTTGAGCTCCTAGTCATAAGGCTGTCGTAACACTTTCATACGCATGACATAACAGCTGTCACAAGACGGCGTAACAGGTGATGCCAGGTTAGGTCAAATGATCATATTTCTATCTGAGAATTTTATGACAGCAACATCTGTGATAACATTTACCAATAAAAGTATGAAAGTTTTATATCTTTTGACATCGACTGACATCACCTGTTATGTCATGTGTATGACAGTGTTTTGTCAGCCTTAGGGGTTCAATTAAAGTGTTACCAAAATAAGATTCAATTGACTTTTCTTTTGTTGTTTTGCAGTGTATGTGACCTCCACTGTAGGCCGCTAATGGAATGCAGACGGCTCATTTTCTTGGGGAGAAAATGGGAAGACCCCAATATTACTTATTGACATTTGTGTGAAAGGATGCAAGATTCCTGTGGGAAGAGGCCTCAAACCAGACAGAGCCTGCCCGTTTGCTATTACCAACATAATCCTGGCTGCAGCTTTGTTTTAAATGAACACATATTCAGTGCGTAATCGCTATTTATACCATTGTTACCTTTGTATTCGCGGACTTTCTTATGGCGCTTTGACAGCACAGTTTTCTTTGTCATGTTAAAGCTCCGCATTAATTAGATTGAAAGAATGAGAGCTATGAACAGGTAAGAGATAGGGCCAGACTGAGAGGCACATGTAACTGGCGAGCTCGTCTCCGATGAGCTGTGCTCGGCCGCGGTCCCTGTAAACGTTCAGAGAAATAATAATGTCCCCCGCATTCCCCCTGCAGTTCAAAGTTCAAAGTTCACGATTGACAGTGTCCTCCGCTTTTTACAAAATCAATTTTTGAGCAGTTTTAATGATTTCAGACCCTGAAAAAAAGAGAATGATTTCTACATGCGATCGACACTCGGCTGTGGCCTTGTTCCCTTTATGAATAATTAGCTAGCCAGGCAGCGTCTACAGCAGAATACTGTCTTTCCAATTAGGTTCAGCACGTATGTAATTTAAGACCCTTTCCCCTTTCTTCAGGTCAGATCCAGTTTTACAAACCCTAGACTCCCTCCTGACCCATAAGAAGGTCAGGAGAGCTCTTCCTGGAAATGTTTTGGGTCTGTAAGCACACAGCGGTGTGACCCGATCTGTTCTGTTTTCCCTTTAACCCTTTGAAGAGTGGGCTTCTTGGAATGTTGTTTTTCCCACATTCTGAATCGGTGTTCTAGAGCTCCGCTGCTTTCGATTACCAGTCGTGGTTTGTGACATCAGCATTAGAATGTTCAGTTAAGAACATTCTCATCGCGCATTTGTGACCTCACACCTTAGCAGCTCCTCCGTTCTTGGTGTTCGGTACAAAGGGGAGAATCGCGGTAATGAGGTCAGAGGCGGGGCTAGGAGGTGCAGCTGGGTTTAAGGAGGAAGAGGAGACCTTCCCCCTCCTCCCTTTCCTCCTCTCTCTCCCCTGCTCAGTGTTGTGTCTCTGCTGGAGGAGGCACGGGGCCCAGACACTTGGAATCATTTAGTGAGTGTGTCGAGTGTGGGAGGAAAGGAATGTGCGCCCGGATAAAAAAGAACGAAAGAAAGAAAGTGAAAGAGAAACAGAGCGGCGAGAGGGGGCGGAGAGCAAGAGGGAGATAGAGAGACAGACAGAGAGAGGGCAAAGAGAGAGAGAGGTAGAGAAAGAGAGGGGAGTGACACCTGAGTGGAGGGGGTTGGGGGTTTAGGGGAGGGGGGGGCGGTGGGAGAGGAGGGGGAGGGAGGGGGGGGGGAGAGGGGCTGTTGAAAAGAGGGGATTGAGACAAGAGGGTGGTGGGAGAAGAGGAGGAAGAAGGAGTGACAGACAGTGGGAGAAGGAGAAGCAGCTTGAAAAGCAGGCGGCCCACTCCCTGCCTAATGTTCCCCATTAAGCAGATTTTTAATGGCTTTCACAGGTCTCGCTGAGAAGAACATCTATTCCTATCACAATGCAGCCTACACACCTCACCGTGATGGGCCTCTGTCTGACAGGCTGAGGAGGAGAGAGAGAGGGAGAGAGAGAGAGAGCAGGGAACAGAGAGAGAGAGCAGGAGAGAGAGAAAGGGAGAGCACACACCTCACCGTGATGGGCCTCTGTCTGACAGGCTGAGGAGGAGAGAGAGCAGGGGAGAGAGAGAGATAGAGCAGGGGAGAGAGAAAGAACAGGGGAGATAAAGAGAGGAAGAGAAATTGAGCAGGGGAGAGAGAGGGGCAGAGCAGGGGAGAGAGGGAGAGAGGGAGAGGGAGCAGGGGAGAGAGAGGGATAGAGGGAGAGAGAGAGCAGGGGATAGAGAGGGAGACAACAGGGGGAAGAGAGACAGAGAGAGAGAGAGAGAGCTGAGATAAGCCATAATGAACCCTTCAGATGGAGAACAGGGGACGCGGGGGAACTGGAGAACACGTATTCCCACTGAGCGCGCTCAGTTGCGTCTGGCCCGGGCCGTGACGGGTCAGCGCAGAGTTGTGCAAATTGGCAGCTTGCGTTTCATTGGCCCAGAATACCTGTGGCTGCGCCTGGGAAGGTCCAGGAGCAGACACCAGCTCCGCACCCCCCCCTCCCCTCTTACAGATTAATTTACTGTCCGGGGAAAAGGAGAATATTGTATTTAATGCATGGAGGACAGTGGAAACGCTCGTACAATCCCAGCATGAACAATTACCACGCGGCGACTAAAGACGCTGTGTTTCACTGTGTGTGTTACATTTTCAACTAAAAATAAAATAAAAATGAAAGCGAAAAGTGGATTACAGGGAAATATTGCACAAGCATATTCTAAATGTGCATTCTAGCTAATGAGTTAAAAGTGAGATATGGCTTTAGACCTTTAGTTTGACATACGTAAAAGGCTATTAGCTGGCTCATTTTGTAGAAGAAAGCATGATCTGAAATTAGACTGTACAGTATACAAACTGTAAGTAATTTTGCAATAGCAAACAGTGGTAATGCACAATAATGTTCACCCAACCCAGTATATTTTAATCCACCATTACACAGGGGTGTAACCATATTGGGCGAGCATGGAGTTATACCTGTGGAAAGTGCAAGTAGTCAATGTCGACCCCCAGCTGTAAAATCCACCTCTGCCAGCTGAAAATTGTCAAGTCGGCCATTAAGCTGGTCGAGCTTGGTATGAACTGGTCGACCAGCTAGTTTGTCTGAACTGATAGCTGTTTCAAAACATAGCTTGAGCTGGTCAAACCATGTCAACCTGGGAGCTGGTCTGAACTGGGCAACCGGCTACCATCTGTTTCAAAACCTGGCTTGAGCAGTTGTATTTCAGCCGGGCCATCATGTTCCAGCAGGGACTAGTTGTTGCTCCCAGCACACGTCAGATGTTTTTTGTTTTTAGTTTAGCGAAGTGCTGACTGGTTTTTCCATCCGTTTATTCTGCCTGCCTCTTTCCTCATACATTGTTCCGTTTCCTTTTCGTCCCACGTGTTTTGGCTCTGCTATCTCCTTTTCTCCGCTCTCTCCCCCTCCTTTCCAAACCACCCCTCCTTTTCTCTGCCCTCACTCCCACCTCTTGCTCCTGCTCCTCTCAATCTGCACCTCCCCCCCCCCACCCCTCCCACCCGCTCCCACACCCCCCCCCACCGCCCCCCCCCCCCCCGCCTCTCCCGCACAGCCTGCCAAAGCTAACAGCACTGTGTGTCCATCGCCCCACCGTGCTACTGCAGTCTCCGCTGCCAGCAAATTCCATCGGAATACCAATGAGATTCCGGCCGCCGTGAGGGAGCGCGGGAGGGAGAGAGGTAGGAGGAGGAATGGCACTCCCTCACGGATCTGCCGCCGGCCCGTTTGTTTTTCGGCCGCAAGCGCTCCGGCCCCGGCGTCTCCCGGAGAGCGGGACGAGAATTCCCGACGCTCCGGTCGGAATTTGCGGAGGGGCGGAGGGAGCGCGCGGAACCGAGAACGCCGCTGCCGTCACATGACTCACCGGCAGAGGGGCGGCGTGCGGGGGGGGGGGGGGACGCTGTCGAAAACGCGCGTCACGTCAATAACGGCACGCCGATACAAACACGCCAGCGCCTTTCATCTCTCAGACGTAGCATTTGCGTCTCCTCAAAATGGCTGCCCCCGTGTTCTCCACGCCATTGTAACGAATGACCGAAAATAAATCGCACCTCTGCGTCACCGCGGCGACACTTTCTGCCAATGGAAATATGCGCATGAATTGCGTTCGCAAAGAAATGGAAACTCGCACACAAGCCCTCAAGAGCCCCGGTTGATGGACTTAAAAAGCCATTGACTCACAAAGGCTACAAGATGAACTCACAGTCGTGACCCCGCGACCCGGCAGGTAGGCGGTCACATTCAATCTCACTTGACCCGCTCAGGTTTGACCTCTGACCCCCAACAAAGGCCGCGTAGGCTGACCTTTAGTCCCGCCGGATCAATGGCTCATGACCGACACCCCAGACCAATGGCCTTTGGCGAAAGGGAGGGATGGTCACGGGACGGGGGGCGGCTGTTGGCTGTCTCATGCTAGGTCACGTTTTGTCATGGGACAGCTGAGATAGGGCAGGCCGCAGGGCTCGGTGGAGGGGTAGCACGCAAGCGGCCAAAACCCGGCTTCATTTTCGATGCTCATTTCCTGGTTTCGGTGGAGACGCTGGTCACTAGCGCCACTGCGGTTAGCTCCGGTATAGGTGTTTCAGCCGCACTTTCAACGCAAAGTCAATTGTAACAATATGGTAGGAATACAAAGTCAATATTTAGTCGCAATCTCTGTTTTTGTCTCCCCGTGTACCGATTTTCTTGAAGTTATAGTGTTGTTAGGGCAATACAGTAATACTTTGTGGATGAATCGGGGACAAGTTCACACTGTCAAGTCGCTCTACTGTGCAGTCTCTGTCTATGGTACCACTCCTTCGCATTCTGTTGGATCTAGAATGTAAATATAATCCCATCAAAATATTTGGAATGATTTCAAATCATGTAAATTGAGTAGTTTCAAGCAGAGGCAAGCGTTGACAGAAGTCTTACGGTGAGAAGCCGCGCACAGCCCTGCGCTGTGACACATTTTTCATATAAGAAAGGAATATGGCCTTTAAAAATAGTAATAATGTTTTTTACATGAGCAGATTCTAATGGAAAACACAGGAGCGCTTGCATCTGTATCTTTTCCTCGTTCCGTTTTCCGGCCAGCAGAAGCTCCAGGCTGCAGTTTCTGGCCAACGGGCCCCAGTCTGCTCTATTGTATATAACATGAGGTAGTCGGTCTCCATGGCGACCGGGGCCGTAATAGCCGAAACAGAAATAACGGGCTGCTTCTCTGCGGAGCCTGAGTCAGTGAGCGAGACTCCTGTCTCCTGGCAGACGGGGGCTGTAGCCGGGACCGAACAAAGCCAGGCTCTGCTGTAAACACACGGGCGCTGACTCACCCAGGTCCGCCGGCCCTGCCCCGCCCGGGCCCCGTGCGAGTGTAAGGAGAGATCTCCGCGTGAGTTCGGGATTTGAACCCCCTCCGCCTCTCACTCGTCCAAATATTTATCGGACGGACGCGTTACCGGTCGGCTAAAGACGAAATCGCCCCCCCCCCAGCCAAGGGCAACGACGTTCTTTTGAACCGGACGGTTATGTCGTCGGCGAGCGTTGTCGCGGTAACCTGCTCCGCGCCTTCGCTTTCCTGCACTTCACTGAGCTTTTACTGGCGAACTAGTCGAGTTAACCCTGCTACGCAAGCGAGCGGCCAAAACCGGGCTTCTTTTTTGTAGCTCATTTCCTGGTCGTGCCAAGAGACGGTGCTCACTAGCGCCTCTGCAGTTTGCTCCAGTGTAGGTCATTCGGACTCGTTTTCAATGTAAAGTCAATGGTACAATTGCGGTCAAAATACTAGCAATATTTTTTTTTCCCCACAAGAAAATGTAGTCGCAATCAATCAGTCTCCTCACATGCCAATTTTCTTTAGGTTATTGTGTTATTAGAACATCAGCGACTACAATTCTGGATGAATTCTGGACGAATCCCAACTGCGCCGTCTTGGCTCCAAATTGTACAGTAACAGGCACTTGGTCCATATTTTGTCTCCAGTTGATGCTCATGGCCGAACCCGGGAGAGGGCAGCCTGGAGTGTAGGTTTACCGCGCGGTTTTACCGCCTCCGGTCCCCAGCCGCTGCTCGGTCCTCACGAGTCACCACCCCGCCCGGTGACTCGGCACGAAGCAGGTGCCCGGGCTGGTGTTTCGGTTCAGCCCGTTCCAAAGGTGTGTGAGTGATTGCAGAGCTGTGTGTGTGTGCTGTGTGTGTGTGTGTGTGTGTGTGTGTACGTGTATGTGTGTGCGCGCGTGTGTGTGTGGTATTGTGTGTGTATGTGTGTAGTGTGTGTGTGTGTGTGTGTGTGTGTGTGCGCGTGTGTGTGTGGTATTGTGTGTGTATGTGTGTAGTGTGTGTGTGTGTGTATGTGTGTATGGTATTGTGTGTGTATGTGTGTAGTGTGTGTGTGTGTGTATATGTGTATGTGTGTATGTGTGTGTGTGTGTTTGTGTGTATGTGTGTGTGTGTGTGTGTGTGTATGTGTGTGTGTGTGTGTGTGTGTGTGTGTGTGTGTGTGCGTGTGTGTGTGTTCCCAGAATGCAGGGAGATAGAAGAGCTCTGGAACATCTGCTAATTATGTGGCAGGGAGAGGGTGATAGAGAGAGAGAGGAGAGGGAGAGAGGGAGAGGGCGAGAGAGGGAGAGAGGGAGAGACGGAGAACATTAGGGAGAGAGGCGTGAGAGAGAGGCTGTATGAGACAGCTCACACACACACGCACACACACACATCACCGTAATGAAGATGTGCACACACACCATTCACATGCTGCTCACACAGGCGCCCTGTTTACACGCTCTGCGCTCAGACACACACACACGCACCCTGTTTACACGCTCTGCGCACAGACACACCCCATTCACAGGAGCTGTGCACACATACGCACACACGCACCCAGTTCACGCACGCTGCACACACACTCTGTGCTCACACACCCACACACACACACCCTGTTCACATGCACACACACACACACACACACACACACACACACACACACCCTGTTCACACACACACACACCCACACACACACACCCTGTTCACATGCACACACACACACACACACACACCCACACCAACCGCACTGGCAGCAGCTTCGCTATCCTCGAAATCAGCTTCTGCCAGCACCCTGCCCCCCACCCAACCCCCCACACCCACCTCTCCTGTCTCCCTCAGTCCCTGTTCTCCTCCCTCCTCCTCCTCTCCCCTCTCATTTTCTCTCTACCCCACTCTGTTTCCCTCTTCTTGCTTTCTCCCTCTCCCTCTCTGCCTCTTACCCTCTCTCCATCTCCTCGCTGTCTCTGTCTCTCTCTCTCCCTCTCTGCCTCTTACCTTCTCTCCATCTCCTCGCTGTCTCTCTCTCTCCCTCTCCCTCTCTGCCTCTCACCCTCTCTCCATCTCCTCGCTGTCTCTCTCTCTCTCTCCCTCTCCCTCTCTGCCTCTTACCCTCTCTCCATCTCCTCGCTGTCTCTCTCTCTTTCTCTCTCTCTCTCTCCCCCATCTTTGCTCTCAGGAAAAAGAGAGACTCATTTCCATACAAATGGAGTGAAAGCCTGCAACCCGGGCACCCTATGGAATTGCAAATATTTCATCTTTGCCTGCAAGCCCGCCGCTATTACTCCTTAACCATTACCCCCTCCCTCCTTCCTTCCCTCCCTCCTTCTCATCCCTCTTTTTCCTCCCCCTCTACCCCTCTCCCCGCCCGTGTTGCTGGCTGCCCGTGGCAGCAGCATCTGCTGGGTCAACATGGACGCCCGGGCTCAGCTTGCGGCCACGTCCTCTCTCTCCCTCTCCCTCTCTGCCTCTTACCCTCTCTCCATCTCCTCACTGTCTCTGTCTCTCTCTCTCTCTCTCCCTCTCCCTCTCTGCCTCTTACCTTCTCTCCATCTCCTCACTGTCTCTCTCTCTCTCTCTCCCTCTCCCTCTCTGCCTCTTACCCTCTCTCCATCTCCTCACTGTCTCTGTCTCTCTCTCTCTCTCTCCCTCTCCCTCTCTGCCTCTTACCTTCTCTCCATCTCCTCGCTGTCTCTCTCTCTCTCCCTCTCCTTCTCTGCCTCTTACCCTCTCTCCATCTCCTCGCTGTCTCTGTCTCTCTCTCTCCCTCTCCCTCTCTGCCTCTTACCCTCTCTCCATCTCCTTGCTGTCTCTCTCTCTCTCTCTCTCTCTCTCTCTCTCTCTCCATATCTCTCCCTCTCTGTCTCTCTCTCTCTCTCTCGGTCTCTCTCTGTCTCTTCTCTCTCTCTCTCCCTCTCTCCTCTTGCTCTCTCTCTTTCTCTCCCTCTCTCTCACACTCTCTCTCTCTCTCTCTCTCTCTCTCTCTCTCTCTCCGGCTCCACGACAGCAGTGGACATCGGGGGTTGACAGAAGTATGAGGCCATCAACTCCACCTTCCCTCTGCCCGTTCACCTCCTTCTGTACACCTGTGGACTCCCTCCCCTCTTCCTGTCGCCCGGACAACCCCCCGCCCACTCCTCCTGAGAAACCTCCGTTAGCGGAAGCAGCATTTGTTTGTGTTTGTGTTATTTTATACATGGGCTTGTACATCATGTCGGACAGGGGGAGCGCAGAAGAGGCGCAGGTGGTCAGTGTGTAATGTGGTTAGTTATAGTTACCAAATCGCAGATGGTCAGTGTGTAATGCGGTTAGTTATAGTTACCGAATCGCAGATGGTCAGTGTGTAATGTGATTAGTTATAGTTACCGAATTGCAGATTGTCAGTGTGTATTGTGGTTAGTTATAGTTACCGAATCGCAGATTGTCAGTGTGTATTGTGGTTAGTTATAGTTACTGAATCGCAGATGGTCAGTGTGTATTGTGGTTAGTTATAGTTACCTAATCGCAGATGGTCAGTGTGTAATGCGGTTAGTTATAGTTACCGAATCGCAGATTGTCAGTGTGTAATGCGGTTAGTTATAGTTACCGAATCGCAGATGGTCAGTGTCTAATCAAATCACCAGTGATGGCAGTGGCTCAGATTACACGTGTATGATCTAATTCTGCCTGTATCTGACCCTTTGTTCCTGGTTTCTGTCCGACAGCAGTGTGCGTGTGTGAGCCTTGCGGGGCAGAGTCGAGGGTGGCGGGTGGGGGGGTTGGTGTGAAAGACAGAACCAGCAGATTGTGTTCAGGCTCCAGGAGCTGAGAGGGGGGTAGGTTCTGCTGGGGGGGGTGGGGGGGCTGGGAGTGTGTTTGGGAGGGGAACTGATCGAGGCAGCTTCATTTTTCCAGCAGGGGATGCAACATAAAAATTGAATGAAGGGATAAATAATTCAGTCTCAGTTTTCACCGAGAAAACTGGTTTTCATGACGGCGGCGTGGAAATCAATGCACCTTCTGTCTTGTTGTACACACAGCACAGAGAGAGAGAGAGAGAGAGAGAGAGAGAGGGGGAGAGGGAGAGGGAGGGGGGTCGGGGGGGGGGAGTGACTGTGTGCGTCTGTGTAAGTGTATGAGCACGTCAGCAGTTTGCATGACTGACTTGCTCGATATATCCTCCTGAGTGCCGCAGATTGTGTCAGTCCAATCACGCGCCGGGAAGGAGAACATGCAGGGGAAGGTACGATTCCCGAGCAGAGATTTTGAAAAGGAAAAAAAAAACAAAAAACGCTCGATTCAAGAAGGCGCGTACAGTGAGGGAATAAAAAGCAGCTCCCGCTTTATATAATGTGACACTTGCAGTAGGAGACTTTCCTGGACCCAAAAGCTCTCAGCAGTGCCAGTAGCCGGAGAGTCAGCGTGGTCTAAGTTAGGAATACGGGTGTTAAAAATAACAATGAATGCTCTCTCTCTCTCTCTCCGTCGAAAAATGTCGGCCCGGACTGCCCACAGTGTAATACTCCGCGGTCTCTCCAGCTATCCCACAGTCCTCCTGTGCTTTTCGCAGCGTTCTGCTGGCAGCGACCGCATGTTTTGACGCACCGGTTTTTCTTCGATAGTCAGAAAGGAAGTGGAGGAAAAAACTAAAACAAAGACACGGTGGCACGTAATCCCACGTTTCCCTTTATGTCTCTGCAGTGTCGGTGTTCCTGTGCGCCTTCATCGGGACTGACAGGTCTCGAACGAGGCTCCATGAATTGGAGACTACATTACTTACTGCCAATTCATATTGGACTGAAAAAGTCAGTTAATGTATTTGTTAATGGTTAACTAATTATAAGTTCATTCCATGGCTTGCTATTGTATAAATATCATGTAATAAATACGTTGGTTAGTTAAATGCATTTACTAATGAAAAGTGAATTTCATTTGTATTTCTCCATCATTAATTCATGTTAATAACTACATTAGCAAATGCCAATTCATGAACCTTATTGTAAACTGTGACCTAACATATGCACTCAGTGATCACTTTATTAGGTAGACCTGTACACCAGCTTGTTAAGGCAAATATTTAATCACCCTATCATGCGGCAGCAATTAAATGCATAAACGTAGTCAAGAAGTGGTCAAGAGGTTCAGCTGTTTTTCAGACCAAATGTCTGAAAAAGGGTGAAGAAATGTGATCTAAGTGACTTTTACTTTGACTGGAATATTTGATTGGCTATAGCATCAGACTTAATGAGTCTAAAAAATACAGTGGAGTGTGGAGAGGATAAATATGGGGATGTATGATGTTAACGGGGCGGCACAGATGGTGCAGTGGGCAGCACTGCCGCCTCACAGCAAGGCGGTTGTGGGTTCGAATGCCCGTCGGCCAGGGCCTCTCTGTGTGGAGTTTGCATGATCTCCCCGTGTTTACGTGGGTTTCCTCCGGGTACTCCAGTTTCCTCCCACAGTCCAAAGACATGCAGGTTAGACTGATTGAAGAGTCTAAATTGCCCATAGGTATGAATGTGTGAGTGAATGGTGTGTGTGCCCTCCGATGGACTGGCGACCTGTCCAGGGTGTATTCCTGCCTTTCACCCAATGTATGCTGGGATAGGCTCCAGCCCCCCTGCGACCCTGTTCAGGATAAGCGGGTTAGGATAATGAATGAATGAATGAATGTTAACTTTAGAATGGCGTAATATTGTGTAGACTATTCCGGAATGTGACACTGCAGCAGTGGGACAGACACCTGAGAGAGGGCTGCTCTGTGTTTTGTAGGGTTTTTGTTTCGTCAAGAGATTTGTCATGAGGAAAAGTGGAAGGAAAAAAAAAAAAAAAGTCCCCGACTGCCAGCAGAAAGCTTTTGGTCTTATTTTATCCCACACAGCCTCCTGAGGAGAGAGAGATGGAGAGAGAGAGAGAGAGAGAGAGAGAGAGAGGGAGAGAGAGAAAGCAATGAACAAGGACATCCTGTGACTCTTAAGAGCAGTCAGTCCTGTGTGTAGGTGGTACTGCCAGCACAGCTGGCATAGGGTGTGTGTGTGCGTGTGTGTGTGTCTGTGTGTGTGTGCTTGTGTGTGTGTGGGTTGGCGGGGTGTCGCTGTTAGCCCTTGGGATGGCATTGTTGTGTTGGAGACAGCGTTAGGACGATAAGGGATTTTCATTTGCATTTTCACAGTAAGTCATCAGTATTAACCCAAGGCAAATTACAGCAAGGTTAATAACATTCCATTATTTTTATTTCCCACGAAGAAGTAAACATTCACTTCTGCTTTTGTGCCTCCATTTTGTTTTTCTCTCGTGGGAGACGGAGGAGACAAACGGCAAAAACAGGACTGAGGCGCGGAGAGAGAAAGAGAGAGAAAGCGAGAGCGAGAGAGCGAGAAAGAGAAAGAGAGCGAGATGACAAATGGATGATGCTGTGGCCCCACTCCGACACCCACCCACCCATCACGCCGAGCCCTGCATCCATCCGCTGAGTAACCACAGAATGAGCTGTGTCCCCTTTCTCTCACTCCTCCGGCTCTGCCCACTGCAGGGGTCAGGGGTCAAAGCTGTCCGCTGTGCCCGGGACCCAGCCTGCCCACCCCCCACTCATCCATCCATCATCCGTCCATCATGCCCCGCTGCTGATTACAGCCCCCAGCCACACTGCCGGGTCCTTTCTGATTTTACACCTCATGTAGTCACATTTATTCAGAGATTAATGTCATTTATTTCAGTTATAATAATATAATTCAGTTCAATAAAATACTAATATAATGCTAATACCACTACTGCTGCTACTACTACTGAGTTAATAACATTACTACAGTCAAACTTCCATTCCATGAATTGGCATGGACTAATGTAGCACATACAACTAACTACTACTGCCACACAACCCCAAAGCATAATGGATCCACCTCCATGCTTAACAGTTGGCAAGGTGCTGTCCAGACCTTCTGTGGGCTTGCTTGGTGGTCTCCAGACCTTCTGTGGGCTTGCCTGGTAATCTCCAGACCTTCTGTGGGCTTGCTAGGTGATCTCCTCCAGGTCTGGTTTCACCTCGTAAAGGTCCCTGCTCTTACACCGTGTTGTGGCTGGGTTGCCGTGGTTACCCCGTGTGAGTGGCACTCCCGCGGAGCGGCTCCTCCCCCTTCTCGCTCGGGCGGGGGCGGATAGCGCGGCGGAGGCTACGAGGCTACGCACCTGGAGAGCGCCGCGTTCTTGCGGTGAGAGAGACCCACAGCCATTACTCACTCGAGGAGGTCCTTAATTAGTCACCAATCGGTGTTTAATAACAGGGTGGGAGGAGAGGGGGGGAGCGCTCTCTCACCCGTAGAACGTCCTCAGGGGCCTGCAGGGCGGAGGAGGAGGAGGAGGAGGAAGGTGAGACTCGATCGTCAGTTTTCTGGGATGGAGAGGTGACGGGGCCAGTCGGTTGAGGGTAACGGGTTCCCGTAAAAGCGTCCGTGCGTCCGTGAGTCAGCGCCGCCCACCAGCCCCCGAAACGCACGGCGGCGGCCTGGAGCGGCGGCTGAACACGTGATGTCATCGAGGACAGCGGTGTTCTCGCCGCCCCCGTCCCCCCGCCCAGTCACGACCTTCTCCTTCGCTTCAGGACAGGCTTTGTGGTGTTCGCGAAAAAACGAAACACGCAGAAAAGGTCCCCGCTTAAATGTGAGAGAGTGAAAAAAAATCTGGAGGTGTCTTATATAACATTACACCTGTGGTCACTGACTGGGTGAGTGACAGATAAGAAAAATAAGGGATGAGAGAGAGAGAGCGATTCTATACTATATTCTATGTATTATAAACTAAACTGTATGTCCTCAAATGCTGTATGTCACTGTGTTCAATGGTGTTCAATTCTATGTTGCTTCTGTGCTTTGGCGACACAAGATGTACCGTGTCATGCCAATAACTTTGACGTTGAATTTGAGAAAGAGGAAGAGAAAGAAAGAGAGAGAGAGAAAGAGAGACAGAGAGAGCAGAAAAAAGATCACACCAAACTGTCAGAAGGTCTCCCAGGACTCCCTGTAGGGGCTAATTCTATCTAGGTCACAGAAGGCCCCTGGGTGTCTCTGTGTTCGGCGCTCTGTCCTCCGAGGTAGACTCATTACCATAAGTAGCATCGCACCGCTGTTTCATGCATTACAGCCATCCTTTGATACCTGTCCTTGCTATTTTGTCTCTAACATGGGAATTGTTTATTATAGGAACGTGCAGCACTTTGCGTGCTTGAACATCAACCGTAGCCAGCTTGTTTTTTTTCCTCCTGTCTGGTCTTCTACTACATCACTTGTCTTTAAAAAAAAAAAAAAACAGAAGAAGAAGAAGTCGAAGAAGAAGAGAGAATAGCTGTAGGGATTAAGCGTGTTATCGCCCCGGGACCCAGTCAGAAGACGGAGGCGGAGGTTTTCATCATCCGATGACGGTCACCTGAAGCAGACTCTTTCTCTCGCACAATGGAGAGAAGATTGGTTTGTCCTTTACTGCCTGGCAGAATGTGAGGAATTCAGCCTCTTGTCTTCCCGGGCAGGGAGATTGTATTGTGCCGGGCGCTGTTATGTCACCGCAGGTTTGGCTGGTGTCATTTCGTATTGCAGACTCCGCTTGCGGAAATGCCATCGAGGTGTGGCTGAAAGCTCGGAGTCTGCAATACTTTTCTCTGTCTTCTGGACTGTGCTGATCGGTGTAAATAAGGCGTTCACGCTCTGGGAATTTGCAAAAAAAGGGGCCTTTTTTTGTGAAATAATATGTCTTCACATCTGAACACAGTGTGTGTTTTAAGTGCAGAAGGGTAAAATGAGATGGTGAGTTTTGGGTTTTGAAAGACTTCACCCTTCTCTTCCCAGGAGGAACAATGGTGGTTATGGGTAATAGCGGTGTGGGGGGAGCCCAGGAGGCTGCTGGTGGACGTGTGTGTGTGTGTGTGTGTGTGTGTGATTGCAAATGGATATTTGAGTGTGGATGTGTGTGTTTTTGCATGTGAATTGTTTTGTGTGTATGTGTGTCTTTGTGTGTGTGTGTGGATGTGTGTGTGCGTGTGTGGGTAGATGTATATGTGTGTGTTTGTGTAGATGTATTTGTATGTGTGTATGTGTGTCTTTGTGTGTGTGGATGTGTGTGTGTTTGCATGTAAATGTTTTCGTGTGTATGTGTGTCTTTGTGTGTGCGTGTGTGTGTGTGTGTGTGGATGTGTGTGCGTGTATGGGAAGATGTATATGTGTGTGTGTGTTTGTGTAGATGTGTATGTGTGTATGGGTAGATGTATATGTGTGTGTGTGTTTGTGTAGATGTGTATGTGTGTATGGGTGTGTGTGTGTGTGTTGTTCCTCAAGCTGTAAAGGTGCTGCTCTTAGTCTTCATAAGGCTTATTTCCTCTGCAGTATTCTACTTCCTTTTCATTCTCTTAAAGCAGGTAGCAATAGGAGTGGTATGTGTGTATTTTCTGCTCTGTGCATGTGTGTGAGATGCGCAGTGTGTGTGTGTGTGCATGGTAGCGTACACATCTGGAGTGTGTGGACTTGTTATTCAGTCACATGGGAGGGCTGGGTGTTCTTGGCATGGAAAACTTTAATCAAACCCACACATCACCGTTCTGCCCACCCACACACTCCCGCCCCCACACACACTCACATAGCCACACACAAACATAAACACAGTCATGTGCTCACAGAGTCAAACACGCAAATATAAACACACTTACACGCTCACATAGCCACGCACAAACAAAAACACAGTCATGTGCTCACACCGCACACATATAGGCGACATTGGCTCAGGCGGTGAGGGAGTTGGGGGGTCGCCAGTTCGATCCCGCCCTGGGTGTGTCGGAGTGTCCCTGAGCAAGACATCTAACCCTTGCATGGTGCCTTGCATGGGTGAGTGTGTGTGGATGGGTGAATGAGAAGCATCAGTTGTACAGCAATTAGGATAGGGGTGCTATATAAATGCAGGCAAATGCTCACATAGGTGGCCTGTAGCGTAGTGGTTAAGGTACATGACTGGGACCCGCAAGGTGGTTCAATCCCCAGTCTAGCCACAATAAGATCCGCACAGCCGTTGGGCCCTATGCAAGGCCCTTAACTCTGCATTGCTTAGTATAATCAACTGTACGTCGCTCTGGATAAGAGTGAGAAATCTCATTAATGTAATGTAATGTAACATAGTCACACAGGCTCACGTTCACTCTCACGCTCTCATACTGTCACACCTTCACGCCCCCACAGCCACATAAAAATATAAACAGACACCCCCGCACAGTCACATGTACATACGGACACAATCCCGCCCACCTTCCCACACACATCACACACCTGTACATGCACGTATCTACACATACACACACACACACACACCCACACGCAGCCCTGGGCTTACACACATACACACACACACAACACTGGGCTTACACACACACACACACACACACAGCCCTGGGCTTACACACACATACACACACACACACACACACACAGCCCTGGGCTTACACACACATACACACACACACACACACACACAGCCCTGGGCTTACACACATACACACACACAACACTGGGCTTACACACACATACACACACACACACACAGCCCTGGGCTTACACACATATACACACACACAACACACACACACAGCCCTAGGCTCACACACACACACACAGTCCTGCAGCAGCTCTGGGGCTCACACTTACACACATACACACACAAACACACACGCACACACACACACAGTTCTGGGCTTTCACAAACACACACGCACAGTCCTGCAGCAGCTCTGGGCTCACACACACACACACACACACACACACAGTCCTGCAGCAGCTCTGGGCTCACACACACACACACACACACACACACAGTCCTGCAGCAGCCCTAGGCTCACACACACACACACACACACACACACAGTCCTGCAGCAGCTCTGGGCTCACACACACACACACACACACACACACACACAGTCCTGCAGCAGCTCTGGGCTCACACACACACACACACACACACACACAGTCCTGCAGCAGCCCTAGGCTCACACACACACACACACACACACACACACACAGTCCTGCAGCAGCTCTGGGCTCACACACACACACACACACACACACAGTCCTGCAGCAGCTCTGGGCTCACACACACACACACACACACACACCACACACAGTCCTGCAGCAGCGCGGCCCTCGCGCTCTCTCGGCGGCGGCGAGCACACACTCCTCCCACCCGCGGCCGCCTCGCGGCCGGCCGTGTTGTTCTCGCGAAGCCGTGGCTCCCTCCCTCCGCCCTCCCCGCTGGCTGGCTTCCCGTCACGGGACCCGAGGCAAGAGGAAGAGGAGCATCTGCTGCCCGCGCTCCCTCCCCCTCAGCGGTCAGGCGCGTCTGCAGACCGCGGCCGGGCGCCGGTGACTAACGGTGAGGCGCTGTCGGCGTGACTCAGCCACGCTCACGCCCACCCGTCACACGCGCGCCAGGACACCCGTGCCAAGAGGAGAGAGAGGAGCCGCTTAAAACGCTCGCTCCTTCCCCGACTCGCCTTTCTGCTGGCCTTGCTCTTCTGTGCGCTCTTGTGACACCGCCGCCCTCCGCAGTCACGCTCGCTTTCTCGGTTTCTTCTTCTTTTGTTTTTTTTTCGTTTGTTCTCAGGGGCAGAGCCGCTCGGGCCTGAGCCGAGCGGCGGCAGGGGCACTTCCTGTTTCCTGTCAGCCTCTGTGAAGACGCCGCGATGCGTCGACGAGGCGCTCTTTCCAGAGGATTTCGCAGGAAGGCATGTGCCATGTCGATTGTCTCGTTGTCTCACGCGCGCGGAAGGCATTCGAGGCCGAGTCCGGTCCAAGGACAGAGGTGACTGAGGACAGTCTCTCGCCTCTCACCCTGCCCAGTCAGGTGGTCTCTGGAGCATACTCTCAGAAGTAAACAAAAAGAGCCAAAAAAGGTACAAATAAAGGAACCATGGTAAATGGTTGGCA